>NW_026125879.1:0-600000 GCF_943737965.1 Phodopus roborovskii
CCTCTCCTTTCTTGATTGACCATGTGCTTCCCTCTCTCCCTGCTCCCCAGTCATTATCCTTTCAACCTTGTTTTCCCCCTTCCCTCCTCCTCACTACTATGCTTGTCTTGCTATCACTCCTCTCTAGAGCCCCATTCCCCCCACCCCTCTGTGGTCACTTTTAATTCGCCTGGCATCTGCACTTCAAGTTGTACTCTGACCTCCAGATTCAGAATCATGCTTGGCAGGAAAGAGAGATCATGAAACATTTGTCTTGCTGGGTCTGGTTACCTCACTCAGTGGATTTTCCATTTCTATCCATTTATCATGATTTTATTTTTTGTTACAGATATAAATGTGCAATATTTTCATTATCCATTCCTTGCTTTAAGGACAGTTACTTGTTTTCATTTTTTAGCTATTTTAAATAGAGTGGCAATGACCATATTTGATGAAGTAAATAAGCCTTAAACACATATACATAGCAACAACACCAAGTGAATTCAATTCCAATTGAAGTGTCTTAAAAAGCACAACTTTCTTCTTAACTTATAGACACATGTAGAACACAGGGTACTTTTTACAATTAAATGAACAAATTACTGATGAATTTAACATATTGAAATTTACACATGATGTAACCCTATTTCTGTAATATCATTTAAGCAACATTACAGAACTATGGATGAATGATTTTAGATACTTAAATGGAACCAAGAGAAAAGTAAATTTGGATATAAATAGCAATATGAAGAATATGTAATGTTCTGGGAAACATTCACTACCTTCACTATATCAGGGTCAGTATGTTGTTTAGATGTTGTACTATAATTCAGGAAGGTGTTACTACTTGGGGGAGGGGAACAAATTATGCAAAATGCATCTGTGATCTTTGTATTTTTCTATCAACTGAGTTTGGATAGTTTATTATTGGAAAAATAAAATTCTTGTCAGGCTATAGACAAATGGATTGAACTTTTGTTCATATTGCTAATTTAAAGAAACCCAGCTACATACTGTATGATTTCACTTGTGAATCATCCTAGAAAAATAAAAATGGAAGAGACAATAAGCAAAGCATTTGGGTTGTTTCTAGGGTCTTGAAGAGGAAAGTGCCTAGACAAAGAATGCATATTTAATATGTTAGGGCACTGGAACTATTGTCTGCAACTATATTGTAAACTTGTGTCATTATGTATTTATCAAAATTCCATAAATCTTAAGGTATATTTGAGAGAGCAATCTTACTGTGTATTACTTATATGAGATAGTATGCTGGTGTGAAAGAAAATGACCCCCAAAAGAGGTGGCACTATTTGGAGGTATGGTTTTATTGTGGCCTTGTTGGAGGAGGTATGTCACTGTGGAGGTGGACTTTGATATCTCAGATATGCTCAAGCTTTGCTTAGTGTGATACTCAGTCAATCTCTTGTTGCCCTTAAGATATAGTAGTCTCACCTACTTCTTCAGCACCATGTCTGGCTGCATGCTGCAATGGTCCCTGTAATGATAACAATGGAATGAATGAACCTATGGACTGTCAGTTGCCACCTTAATTAAATATTGTCCTTTATAAGAGTTGCCTTGGTATAGGAGATTGCTTCCTGGACATAACTTCAGGAGCACAGACACTGAGATCAACAATTAATAAATGGGATTGCTTCTAAGTTTGAAGCTTCTGTAAGGCAAAGGACACAGTGGACAAAATCAAATGCCAGCCCACAGACTGGAAAAATATTTTCACCAATCCTATATCTGACAAAGGGCTGATCTCCAAAATATACAAAGAACTTAAGAAAATAGTCACCAAAACACCAAATAACCCTATTAAAAATGGTGTACAGAACTGAAGAAAAAATTATCAATAAAGGAAATAAAAAAGGCTGAAAGACCCTTAAGAAAGTGCTCAACATCCTTAGCTATCAGGGAAATGCAAATAAAAGCAACTCTGAGATACCATCTTACTCCTGCCAGAATGGCTAAAATTAGAAACACCAATGACAACTTACTCTGGAGAGGATGTGGAAAAAGGGGAACACTCCTCCACTGCTGGTGGGAGTACAAACTCGTACAGCCATTTTGGAGATCAGTATGTTGGTTCCTCAGGAAAATGGGAATTAATTTACCACAGGACCCGGCAATCCCCTTCTTAGGCATATACCCAAATGATCCACATCCATCCATGCAACAAAGACATATGCTCAACTATGTTCATGGCAGCATTATTTGTAATAGCAAGAACCTGGAAGCAACCTAGATGTTCTCAACTGAAGAATGGATAAAGAAGATGTGGCACATTTCCACAATGGAATACTACTCTGCAGAAAAAAAATAATGGAATCTTGAAATTCGCTGGCAAGTGGATGGCACTTGAAGAAACCATCTTGAATGATGTAACCCAGTCACAAACAGAGGAACATAGTATTGGCTCGCTCATATATGGATTTTAGACCTAGTGCAAAGGATCACCATCCTATAATTCAAAGCACCAGATGATGGATACAAGGTGCATTCTAAGAGATTCATATAAAGGCTCTCACAGAAGCGGGTAGAGACAAGTCCCCCAGAACACATGGAAAATTGGGGGGAGCAGTGAATGGAGAGAGAATTAGGAGAAAGAGAAGGGGAGGAGATGAAAGTATGTATGACTAAGAAGATTGAGTCAGGGTAGGAATAGAAGACAGAAGAGAGAGAGAGAGAGAGAGAGAGAGAGAGAGAGAGAGAGAGAGAGAGAGAGAGAGAGAGAGAGAGAACAATAACATAAGAGAGGGAGCCATTATTGGTTTGAAGGGAAAACTGAACCTAAAGAAAGATCTAGAGACCTACAAGACTGCTGCCAACTAACAATTTGAGCAACCATGGAAAGGCTACCATAAATGCCCTTCCTGGATAGTGAGATCAACAACTAACTTATCCACCATCATGGAGCCCTCATCTAGTTTCCTTTGGGAAACAGAAGCAAACACCCATAACTAAACACTGAGTCGAACTAGAATTCAGATGCAGAGAGAGTGGACAAGACCAGGTTGCAGAAACACACACAGACAGCTGACCTGAACAAGGAGGAGCTGGTGAGCCCCCAGACTGATAGCTGGGAATCCAGCATGGGACTGACTCAGGCCCCCCCCCCCCGAATATGGGTCTCAGCCAGAAGGACTGAGCAGTCTAAGGGACCTCAGACAGTGGAACTTGGATGTATTCCTGATGCACAAAAGGACCTTGTGGACACATCTCCCATGGAGGGATACTGCCTTAACCTAGAGACAGAAGAGAAGTCCTAGTCCCTACTTCAAGTGACTTGACAGATTTACCTGGATGGCATTGCCCTACATGTGGAATTTGTATGGGGGGGATGGATGGGGCAGGTGGTCAGGGTGCATATGAGGAGGCAGAGAAGGTAAAAGGGAGAAGAGGGAGGGAGGGAAGGAGAGAAGGAGGGAGAGGAAACTGGTACTGGTATCGACATGTAATAATTTAAGCATTTTAAATAATAATAAAAAAAAAGAATTGCCTTGGTCATGGTACCTTTTATAGCAATAGGAACCCCAACTGAGACAGATAGAAATAGTGACTGTAAGGCTAAAGGTGAATAGGGCTTTGTTTTAGAACTTATTCTAGCTGGTTGTGTTCTCTCTTCCCAAGTATGTATTAGCTCATTTGAAACTAGCATTTGTAATACTTGAACAAGTAAATTGTTGGTAGAGGCTAGGATTTAGATTTGACATATACAGTAGGTATTTGCAGACAAAGAAACATTGAGTCCATGGTAAAATGATATATACAGAATTGAATTAAAATCAACAATTATAACTATCTGTAATGTAGTTAATAAACAAATGGTGTGGAGAATATCTTCCATAAGGAAGCCTATTAAGGGCCTGAGGAGATTGCTTGGTGATTAAGAATACTGGCTACTATTTCAGAGGACCCAGGTTTGATTGCAAGCACCCACATAGGAGACCACGGCCATCACTTACTGACATGGGATATCAATTGTTTTCTTTTGGTCTCCATAAGTACCATACACATACATGGTACACAGACACATATGCAGGCCAAATGTTCACATACATAAAATTAAATAAAGCTATAATATTTACAAAAGTTTCGACTTTATGGAGATAGGGCAGAAGGCAGCATGTTTGTGGATGTCAAATGAGAAATTATAGGATTTTTTTTTATTTTTTTTTCTTTCCATAATCTGAGTTCCATGGGACAAACTTGAGTTATTATGCTTGGTAGCAAATGTCAGCCCAAATCCAACAAATATATCATCCTCTGTATTATTTAGTGATTAGGAAAAGATGATATAAAAGTTTTAGGATTATGCATTTTATATTGATGTCAACATTCTTCAATAGTGTCCTTGACTTGCCACATGTGTATAGAGGGCACCTGAAACAGTTCACACAGATACTTTCGTAAGTTTCCTAACTAAGAACAACTACAAGTTGAAAAAGTAAGCTCCTTTCTTTGTAACCATATTCTCAAAAGTATTATTTTCTAAAAATATGTATAAACACTTTTTAAATCATAGCAGTAAGCACATGATTTGACTTTTAGATTGAAAGGGACCATTCTTAATTAAGGCCATGAATCCTTAATGTACATTTTAATTACTTAGTGAGAATGGTTGGAAGTAAAGAGATTCCTTTTTTCCCCACTTCCACCTTTACTTTCTAGAAACAAATAAGAATTTGCAAACATATCTATTAAATTTTTAAAAGTGGAAAGAAAACTAAAACATCTTGAAATATTTACACATTTTTGATATTAAACAATAAGGTTTACAAACCAATCCTATCATTTATTGTGTTAGTCTTACAAAAAATAAACAAAACAAACAAACAAAATCTTTGGGGGAGGCAAGAGATGGATAAAAAGTGTTTACGGCTCCTCCAGAACACCTGAGTACAGTTCTGAAAACTCACATCATGAGGCCCATAACTGCCTGCAACTTAAACTCCAGCACATGTGGGAACCTCTTCTGCCCTCTGAGGGCACCCCCTATACATGGCAGGTATTTATGTGTATGCTCACATGTGCACACATGTACACACACAAATACAAATCTTTAAAAAAAATGTAGATGTCAGTTTCTTTTTTCTTTCTTTTTTTTTGAGTGTGTTCAGTCCATTATTAATCAACTACTCCTAACATGAGACCTGCCCTGGAGTGGTTGATATACCCAGTGTCACTATGCTGGAAAAAAAAAACTGACCTTTCCAATCCCAGCAGGTTTAAATGACAGATATATTGTTAACCTTTAGTTAATGTAGTAGAACTTTTTTTTCATTCCTTCCTTCCTTCCTTCATTCATTCAAAAAATAAAGCAAAATAAGTGTACTAAGATAAAAAAAATCCTGTCACATTAAAGTTCGACAAGACAAACCAACAGAAAGAAAAAAGCCCAAGAAAACACACAAGAGTTGGAGACCCACTTGGTCACACATTCAGGAGTTCTTTAAGAACACTACCCTGGAGCCCATACTGTAAACACAGGGAACCTGGTGCAGACCTGAGCAGACCCTGTACTTGCTGCTTCAGCATCTTTGACTTCATAGGGGCTTTGCTCACGTTGATTTAGAAGATGTCACAGAATATTTATTTAACTATGCAAAAATGTGTTGTATTTATTTTTGTTAACTAATATTTGTTTAACTATGTGAAGTTGTGTTACATTTGTATATGTTGCAGAATATCTCTTTAACTATGTAAAGGTGTGTTACTGTTTTACCTTGCCTGCCTAAGTCACCTGTCTGATCTAATAAGCAACTGAATCTCCAACAGCAAGTGGGGAGGTATGGCCAGAACATCTGGGCAGGGAGAGTAAGTAGTAGGAGAAGGAATTTGGGATGGTAAAGAAAGAAAATAATGCCAGGAAGATTCCAGGTGTCAACCAGGCAGAAGCATAGGAAGAAAGTGGGACATACAGAATGAAAGAAAGGTAAAAAGCCATGAGGAAAAATAGAAACAGGTTAAATTAAATGGAAAGAACTAGTGAGACAAGCTTAAACCAAGGTTTGGAGAGCCAGTGAAAATTCTAATGACAAGAGGGCCTTGTTTTCTTGATGTCGTTATCCCTTCTGGCTTTACATTTTTCTCTCTTAAGGTGTTTTCTGAGCACTGAGGGGAGGGATTTGATGAATATATCACCTTAAGACTTATCATTCCAAGATCTGTAACTCTGCATAATGTCTTGTGAAATTCTATAAATTTGTCCCCATCTGCTGAGGGAGGAAGCTTCTCTGATGATTGTTGAACTAGGTACTGACCTATGAGTATAGCTGAATGTCATTAGGAGTCTTTTTATTACTATGTTCCTTTAGCACAGTGGTTCTCAGCCTTCCTAGTGTGAAGACACTTTAATACAGTTCCTCATGTTGTGGTGACCCCCAACCTTAAAATTATTTTTGTTGCTACATCATAACTGTATTTTGCTACTGTTAGGAATTATTCTATAAATAATTTTTGTAGCTAGCGGTTTTCCAAAAGGGTCACAAGCCACAGGTTGGGAATGACTGCTTGGTAGAGCAGTAGTATTTGTTTTCACCCCAGATAACTAGGCTATCATGTTTCATGTTCTTGGCCACCCAAGCAGTGTCAGATATGGGTTCCATCATGTGAACTTGGGCTTAACTCAGTTATTGGTTGGATACTCCCACAAGCTTTGTGTCACCATTGCCCTAGCATATCTTGCAGGTACTACACCTTCACAGATGAAGGTTTTGTGGCTGGTTTGGTGTTTATGTTTCTCTTTTGATAGTGTGCAGAGTGCTTTATTATATCAAAGATGCTGGAATGTGGAGGTGAAGATTTAGTTTCTTAGTCCTAGATCCCATTTCTCCAGTTGTACTGGAAGGTGAAATTTCTAGAAAATTTTCATTCTACATTCCCTACTTCTCCGAAAAGATTCCCATCACCTACCCATTGTAAAGAAAACAGCAACTTTGTTTACTAGAAAGCTTGATGTATTCCTGGTGAACTTTAATTTAAGTAGGTAGCCAACTAAATTAAAAATTTTGTGCTAAATCAGGCCTCAGCCTCGAGCAGCTTCAAGCATGAAAGGCTTGCAGCAGTCAAAGAAGGAAGTCCAGTCCTTGGTGTCTTTCTGATACAATTCTAGTCTATTACAGGGTGTCTGACTAAGCAATCTACATTGAGTAAAGTTGAACTTAAAGGGTCCTCTGGTCAGGTGGTTCTTAGCACTTATATATTTCTCTTAAGAAGTCATCACATCTGCCAAAAATGAATAAAAGGAATGAAGTGAATATTATCATAAGAATTCATCTGTGAAACTTGAAAGAGCTATTCTTCTGAATGGAATTTCCATCTTTCCCTCTGTGTGTCTCCTATTTTGAGAAGGCAAATTCAAATCAGTTAATGATTTTTGTTTTTACATCCAGAGTAATTTCTGCCCAACATATACCTGAAGATTTTCACCTCCTAGTAGAGCACTAGGACCCAATGAATGCATATACTTGAAATATCCAAATTATTTGTAATTCAATATTAATAGTAAAGTGACCACCAAGTGAATACTTTCTGTTTACCATTTTCAACATTACATAAAATAGCATTCTACATCACCTCTCAGGCAGAATCTATGCTATTGTTAGGCTCCCCCATCAGAACTGCACAGCCCCCTTAATCTATTTTAGTCTCTGTGGGCTCTGAACAATCAGACTTGGGGAAGCAACTGCTGTTCTTTAATTGAAACATTATTGAGCAAATTTCTAAACAAAAAAGCTCATGTTTAGAAATTGTTCATTCTCTACAAATCCTTGCAATTAGGCCCTAAAAATAGTTAGAAAACTGAGAATTAAACTCTAAACTTATTTTCAGATGAACTGTTAATTTTAGAATAACTAAAATTTACTCAAATGATGAAAAAAGTACAGAGAATACTGATAAATCTCACCCCCAGTCTTGCCTGTTATTAATATCTTATACCAGTTCTACACATGTGACAGAATTAATGAACCAATATCATCATTTTGTTAACCTATGAGTTTTTTTAACCTGTTCCCAATGTATGATACTACTATATATTTAATTTGTCATGGCCATTGTTAGGTCCTATAGAATATTCTTTTGCTGTGTTTTGCTAATGATTGGACTAGAGATACGGTTTGGGAGCTATTGCACAGGTAAAATTCCACATTTTATCAATACGACCTGCAGGCAAGTCTTTCTTTGATCCCTGGTAAGAATTTATCCCTGCACAGTCTGCAACTGAGAAAAGTGTTTTTGCATTCTTTCAGTAAGGGTATCAATACAAAGTACTTGGACTTAATTTATTTTTTTAATTCTTGATTTTTATTGTATTTGTAAAGGTGTTTTGCCTGCATGTATTTCTGTACACATGGAGACCAAAACAGTTCTTGAATGTCAATAATGTTATTGTTTTCCTTTTTATTTTCTGAAGTTGATATTTTGATTTAGTCCAGTGAGTCATAGCTGTTATTAATGCTATTGGAAATGATAAGTCATTTGCAGTAGAAGTTAGTGGTGGTAGTGGTATACACCGTTTATAACTCCTTGGCAAGTTGAAACCAGAGATTTGCCATAGTTCAAAGCTTTCCTGGTTTACACAAGTCCAAGGCAGCCTTGGGTATAGCAAAAACTTGCCTTATAAAAAATATATTTCGCACAGCGTCCCAAGTAAGGCTCAGAGTGTTTTTTACAAGCACTTCAGATGACTTTGATGCATGCTAAAGTTGTAGAAACCCCCCTATAGGGTTTCAACTTCAGCTTTCTGTAAACATTTCCTTCTGTTCTTACCTGAAAGGAAATTCTGATAGCTTTCCCAGTGTGCACAGAGGCACAAGTCTTTCCAGAATCCCTAATGTGAAGCTGGTTTCTATTTCTCTGAAGTGTACTCACCAACATACTCTAACCTGAGGGCTTTCCCCCCTGTTTCAACCTTATTTTAACTTGCTCTCATCATCATACATTCTACTTTCTGATTTTGAGAAGTTAAAAAATACCCACAACTACATAAAATGATAAATCAGATACCCATACAACAGCCACTTAAAAATAACAAAGTATTTACTTTTTCTATTTAGATATTTTTCATGGTTTTGAGGATATCATATAGGTAACATAGCTAAGCTGAAGAATGACCCTATCATATATCAGCAGCAACCATACTATTGCCATCATGAGTTTTCTGTATATTCTCAGAGCCTATTTTATAGATTACATGTACATATATACACCCATCCCTATATACACATATTTATATCACTAGATATTGTGTTTAATATTTTATAAATTCTATTAGTGTAAGTATCATGCATTGAACTCATAAATCAAAATTATGTTCTTCAACTTTATTTTGGTTTTCAAATAGCCCTAGTTAATTCATTTTAATGGATTTGGTTTTGTTTTCTTCAATTTCTGTCATCCACTCTGGTAAAGGTGTGAGTAGAGCTCAAAATGTGTCTCTCCTGTTTCTAGTGAATGTTTAAGTTTCTCCACAGTAAGATATTAATAGGTATCACATTATTAGCTCTTGGGTGTTTACTCTTTAAAATCAATATATACTTCCAAACTGTTTTCCTAATTTATGTAATATATAGCAGGAAAAAATGAGGACTAACAGCAAGCATACCGAGAACATTCCATGTATCTTAAGTATATAGTATGAAGTTCTTTTTTGCAGGCAACTTTTCTTTAAAACCCCACCCAAATCAAAACATTCAATGTCCCCCATGTGCTCTTATTTTCATTTCATATGCCCCCACTTCTCTTCTCCCCCTTTTGCTTTTCCCTCCATTTTCCCTCCTCCCTATCCTTCTCAAGTTTCTGTGTTCATCAGGCTGACATGAAGCTTTTAATTTGCCTCCCTCCTTCACCCAAGTGTGTCTGTGTGTCATGAAGTGAGAAGAGAGACCAAGAAACATAAAGAGTTGTTAAGGAATCAAAATGAAGAGATTATAACAGAAAGCAGAAAGTCAGATATTTGTTAGATGGAAGGAGGTTAATAAGAGCAGAACAGAAACATCTCTCTGTAGATGTAAGAAAAACCCATTATTTTAAATATTAATTAATTTTAAAATGCTACTATAATGTGCCTACATACAAGGATATTAACTAATAACAACCGTGTTATATAATTGTTTACTTATACTTAGTTTTACTATCAAATTATATTTAGTGTCCACGTGGAAATACATAGAAATGGGTTAATAATTAAGACAGAGCTAGCCGATAAGAAACAAGTAACCGGGCCAACAGCATTGTATCAAATACAGAGTCTCTGTGTGTTAATTGGGGCTGGTGCAGCGGCAGGACCAGACGGCACCGGCAGAAAAACCACACCTTACAAATGGCGCCCACGTGGCTAAGAACTTACACTTAAAATTTAACAAAAGCTTAAAAAAGGGTTTTATAATCAAAAGAACAGAGATAAGCAAGGTTTCTTGGTAACAGCATTTTTCTCGGTTGGACTCTGATTTGCAAGAGACAAGCAGATATTTGCGCAGCTCTTTTAAGGGAAATTTCCTGACTCAGCTTGGGCGGAAAAAACCACAAGGCTTTTAAATAACTCTGCTAACAGTTTATTGGTGTGTATGAGAGATGGCAATGGCAGTGACCACATCTCCAAGCCGGCAGCATCCTTGCTGGATGGCAGCAAGCAGACCAAGGTGGTGACCACAGCTCTCAGTGCTGGTGGTAATATAGCTGCCGCCATGTTTGATAATCCACAGCAGAAACAACTATGACTTTCGTTTTAGCAATGTTGTTGTTTACCTGATAAAAGACTCGTGGCTACAAAAAGATAAAGATTTACAGTAAGACAGATTCACATTAAGGAAAAGCACTAAAAGTTTACAGTGTGTTTTAAAAAATATGTAGGCTTGGGAAAGAATAAAAAAATAGTTTTAAAAAGACGGGAACTGGGTGTGGTAGAACACGCCTTTAATCCCAGCACTCGGGAGACAGAGGCAAGCAGATCTCTCTGATTTTAAAGTAAACCTGGTATGCAGAGTGAATTTCAGGACCAATAAGAGTTACACAAAAAACCCTGTCTCAAAAAAATAAAAAAATAGAAGTAAAAGAAACAGAGTAATAAAAAAGCCACAAGATGGAGAGAATCTGGATACTGTATGGTATTATATTGTCTTTGTATTGTTTGACTGCTGAGGAAACAACAAGTGTTAAAGGAAATGCTGCTGAATTCAATTTATATATTTTAAAAATGCTTTGACTCCAAAATTTAAGTCCAAAGACAAGTTACTGGGGAAAAGGATTTCTATTTTTGTTTCCACAGAAAATAAAAAGCTGTGGATTCCTTCCAGACTAATGTGGTTTGATCAAGCCAGCCCCCCTGAAACAGAGTTCCTGGTGATCCAACATTCAAAACAGCTTGAACAAGGCAGACTTGCAGACTACAGCCAGGATATCTGCCTCTTCTCAGGATCCCCCATGACAGGATCCTGTCAACAGGAAGTAGTTTGGAAAGAACGATGCCCAAATTCCCAAATATTGTTTATAAATGTTTGTTTTCATTTAAATGGACTTGGTTATAAATGGTTAATGATCACAGCCAATTCTTTTTAAAGGTAAAAAGGGGATTATGATATAGATATGAATACTTTTTTTGGAATGGATTTTCATTTATTGATACAATTTAATGTCAATTTTGTGAGATGTATATTTCTCCTCTTGTTTAGGTATTGTGTTTATATAGCTCATTTAGAAATGTAATGTATATTGTAGTACAGATTATAATTACCTATGATAGTCAAAGCTTAGAGTTAAGTTAGGTTTTTCAAGATACACAGAGATGTATTTAAGATAGATAGGAATCTTAAAAACTTTCAAAGACCTACAGAATATGGCATTTAAAATTGTTTAGGGTTTTTCTTGACAGTGAGACATAAATGCTACTGGCAACACCACCTGCGTCAGAAAGGAAGATGGACATTGAAGAAACTCGTTTTGGAGTTTGCTTCCAATATGGCAAGACTAGCCATTTGGACAAGATACTGCTCTTGCATGGACTGTTTGACTTTTATGCTGTATAAACTGGACATGCAGGACCCACAGAAAAGTGACTGCTGATTGAAGATGGACATTGCTACAGAGTTCCTGCTTCATGGAAGAGTCTGCCAGACAGTTTGCAGAACACAGAGAAAAATGACTGACAAGCTGCCAATAAAAGAAGACAATTTAAAGTTTCCTGCTTTGCTGAAGAGTCTGCCAGACACACTATGGCCTATGGGCTGAAGATGGACGATTACAGTAGAACTTCAGGTGACTGAAAAGGCAAGATGTCTCTGTCATTTCTAGAGTTTACATACTATCCTTCTGTGGTCTTTGAAGGAGTTGAAGACAGATAGTTATGGTTATAGTTTTCCTTAGTTAGGATTCAATGATAAGGTACATATAGGATTAGACTCACAAGATAAAATAGATGATGGAATATTTTCTTCAAATCTTACTAAATGTTAATGGACTAAATATTGTTAACTGTGATTCTTATTTGATAACTGTTGTGTTATATATTTTGCTATTTTAAGGTTAAAACCCTTCTTTTTATTTAGACAGAAATATACATATCATAAAATTGACCTTAAATTGTATCAATAAATGAAAATCCATTCCAAAACAAAGTATTCATATCTATACCATAATCCCCTTTTTACCTTTAAAAGGAGATTCGATGATGGGAGATGTCATTATGTGTATATGTTTCTCATACTGGTTAATAAATAAAGCACTGTTGGCCAATAGGAAAGGAAGATAGGAGGGACTAGGAGACAAGGAGGAAGAGGAAGTAGTAAGGAGGAGTCAGGATGGTGAGCCTGGAGAGAACAGAATCACCATTCCTCCGCTCTTGGTAAGACCACATGGAAATACATAGAAATGGGTTAATAATTAAGATAGAGCTAGACGATTAGAAACTAACACCTGGCCAATAGCATTGTATCAAATACAGAGTCTCTGTGCATTATTTGGGGCTGGCGGCGTGAAGGCAGGACAAGATCAGACGGCGGGCGGAAAAACCGTACTCCTTACACAGTGGTGTTATGAGATATTTGAACTTCAGGGTGGGGTGTAACTCAAGAGGTTTGAGAGTAGATAAATTTTAGTATGATGCCTAGAGGTCATTCATGTGATATTTTGTCCTTATCTGAATAGTTTGCCTGAGGCGAAAGTCAAGAGTTTTGAATTAATTATGTTGGCAGAGAAAATTTCAAAGCAGCCTAGTGTAGATTGTGTTGTGTGGATATTAGTGGTAACTCTAATGAAGATTTATAATGAAAAGGAGCAGGCTGAGCAGGGTAAATTTTAAAATGTACGTTTTCAGGAGAGAAAGAGTACCAGGAAGTGGAATGGAGCTAAATCCTGTGTTCAAGGATCTAAACAGATTAAGAAATGACATAAAGGGAGTTGTGAACTCAGGGTAGAATGACACATAATTAAGTTTCAGATTTGTGGAAAGAAACAAAAGAAAAGCTTTTAGAGCCCTGTGTAATGGGGCACATCTTTCATTCCATCAGCCAGGCAGTGAAAGAAAAATGGTGAAAATGTAATAGGAGAAGGGGCCATGTTCCAGCCTCAGCAATCAGCAGAGCTTGGCAGCTTCTTCTTTGTGGTTCTGGCTTTAGAGTTAAGGAGAGAAGAGGCCAAGCCTGTGTCAAGGGTTTCCCTAAATGGGGGCCGAGTAAGGAGGTATTGTGTGGGCTTTGAAGTTGAAGCTTGGATTGCTTTGGAGAACCCAAGATGTTACAGGTGCCAGAGCTGTTAACAGGTAGTGGAACCAGCCCAAGAGAAAGAAGTCAACAAAGCTAAATGGAGTTGGAGATGTGGAGAACATTTTGACAGCATTTTGACATCAGACATGGAATTGCAGAGTTTAGTGTTTGCCCATCTGGCTTTCAGTCTTGTCCAGTATTTCCACACCATGCTCTCTTCCCTTTGATTTTAAAAGGAAATATATATTCTGTGCCATTATATGTTGGAAGTATGCATTCTGTTTTTGATTTTTATTTTAACAGGGTATTACAGATAAGAGGTTACATAAATCTCAGAAGAGACTTTGAATTTTAGACTTTTAAATTCACAAATGTAGGTTAAATCATAGCATAGTGAAAAGTGTTAAAAGTAGGAAAGAAGCAGGAATACTAAGTATGATAAAATCAATAAAACAGTGAAACAAAAATGAGAGCAATACATTCTAGTAAGCCCATAAATATCAGTAATTATTAGAAGAGCCACTTGTAGGAATTATATTATTGATTCTTTTTTAAAGTGCATTCAGCCACTCAGGAGGAATTAAATTTATTTGTATTTAATTATCAGTAAGCAAAACAGGTTTTAAGCCACAAACTTTGTTGAGGGATTAGAAGACTGTGTGTATATTGCTAAAATATCCACAATAATTGATTTGCATGTTCAATATGATCACTTTAACTTTCTACATCTGTACATATATGGGCAGTAGTCCATGGGCTATTTAAAAAAATAAAATTGGGAGAGAAATATGAGGGATCTGGGGGGGGGCTGATGAAGAAGTTGGAGGTGTATATGCTTATAATATATTATTAAATACATGAATAAAATTTTTAACTTAAAAATACTACTAATATTATTCATATATATAGAAAATTAATCCTAAATACACATGGAATCTCATAGGAACCTGAAAGGCCAAGTAATCTTGAAAAAGAAGAAAAAAGACATATGAATCATACAAGTGCCATAATAGAACAAAGTAGAGATATGAACAGTGTAATTTTTCCAAAACCTCAAATAATTCTTTATAAAGATGATCAAAATTTACATTGAGGAAGACAGTCACCCTAATAAGCAAGGCTAGCAAAATTTAGTTTTCACATTTGACTTTCATTCTACTAGATACAAAAATGAAATGATTAAAGGATTAAGAATTTAAACATAGGAATACAAATATGAGCATAAAAAAGGAAACCATGATCTCACTAATGTGTGGAACACAGGGAAGCAAACAAGAGCTTTATGGATGCAGGGGAGTAGACTGAGTTTTTCTTATCTCTTTTACACCATTTTACCTGCCAAATGATTTTAAATCAAAAGTATATTTTATTTTAGTTCAATATATTTCGATTATGGTTTTCTCACCCCCAACTAGTTTCAGGTCTTCCCCACTTTCCCAGTGACCCGAATCCACATCCTTTCTTCCTCTGTTATCTCATTGGAATGCAAGTAGGAATCTAAGTAATTCTAAAATAAAGACAAGCGAGGATAGCACAAAATAAACAAGCTGACACAAGATCCAAAGAAAAAGCACAAAAACACCTACAGACACAGAGATGCAACACACACACACACACACACACACACACACACAGAAATCCCATAAAAACACAAAACAGGAAACTGTAATATACAAGCAAAGACCTGGATTGTTAAAAATCTGCTCAAAGCATTTTGAAAATTAAAGACAAAAACTCAAAAATTTCCTAGAGTTTGTATTGTGTTGGGCATCCACTGCTGGGTTTGGGTCCTGGCCTTAAATATGGTTTATACACTTAGTCAGTGAGACTCCATTGGATCAAACTAACTTTTCCTTGTCAAGCTAAAACCTGAAATTCTTCAGTGTGTTTGCAGAGAAGGGATGTTTTCTATTTTAGTTTCAGGGTGAAACTAATTCTCTCAGCCACATTGTATCACTTCAGAATATCTTTTAGTTCCACACTCACTCATGATCCCACTGTTTAAATTTATTTGTGTGTGTGTGTGTCCACTGGCTTCCATGAACTCATGTATCATGTCTTGCCCTGTAATATGATACTCAGTGTTTAGCTAAGGTCTTTAGGCTTGCACAGCAAGTACCTTTAATGATGGAGCCACCTGATCAATCTGGGTATTTTAAATGCTGGACATTGTTTTTTTGTCTTCATACTTCTGCAAGTTCAATTGCTGTAGGGCAATGACACTTGAATGCATATTCTCAGTCTCCTATCTGGAATTTGGCAGCCTAAAATCTTATGAAAGCAAAGCATAAGGGATTTCATCCAACATAGTTAAATGAGACACTTTTCATGTTTAGTATGATGAATTTATAAACAGCTATATCTTTTTCATACCTTTGTGGTGAGGCAGAAACAGAGTTTTACTCTTTTAGAGTGCCAAAAGAAGAAATGGAAGAAATGGGTAAGTGAAGTGTCATGGCATACCTAAACAGAGAAGCAGCAGAATGCAGGTCCACTTTGTTTCACCCCTCCCTCAGTGGCTGAGCTTAGTGTCTGCTAGTTCATGGCAAATCGAGAAATAACAAATGAAAAATCCAGGTTACAAGATTACCTAAAACAAAACAAACAAACCAAAAAATAAAATAAAAAAAGCAGTAGCCCTATTATATACAGACAATAAAGGGGATGGGAAAGAAATCAGAGAAATATCACCTTTACAACAGCCACAAAAAACATAAAATATCTTGGGGTAACACTAACCAAACAAGTGAAAAATCTATATAATAAGAACTTTGAGTCTTTAAAGAAAGAAATTAAGGAAGATACCAGAAAATGGAAAGATCTCCCATGCTCTTAAAAATGGCAATCTTGCCAAAAGCAATCTACAGATTCAATGCAATCCCCATTAAAATCCCAGCACAATTTTTCACAGACCTGGAAAGGACAATACACAACTTTATATGAAAAAACAAAAGATTCAGGATAGCCACAACAACCTGTACAATAAAGAAACTTCAGAAGGCATCACCATCACTGATTTCAAGCTCTTCTATAGAGCTATAATCCTGAAAACAGCTTGGTAGTGGCACAAAAATAGACAGTAATTCAATAGAATTGAACTGAAAACCCTGATATTAACCCACCCACCTATGAACACCTCATTTTTGACCAAGAAGCTAAAATTATACAATGGAAAAAAGAAAGCATCTTCAACAAATGGTGCTGGCACAACTGGATGATGGTGTGTAGAAGACTGCAGATATACCCACGTCTATCGCCATGCTCAAAACTCAAGTCCAAATGAATCAAAGACCGCAACATAAATCAAGCCACACTGAACCTCTTAGAGGAGAAAGTAGGAGGTACCCTTGAACAAATTGGTACAGGAGACCTCTTCTTGAACATAACACCAATGGGACATCCAGAATTTGAAAAGCTTCTGTAAGGCAAAGGACATAGTCAACAAGTCAAAACAATAGCCCACAGAATGGGAAGAGATCTTCACCAATCACATCTGACAGAGGGCTGATTTCCAAAATATGCAAAGAACTAAAGTAGCTAGTTACCAAAACACCAAAATAATCCAATTAAAAACGAGGTACAGAACTGAATAGAGAATTCTCAATAGAGGAATCTAAAATAGCTAAAAGACACTTAATAAAGTGTTCAACATCCTTAGCCATAAGGTAATTTTTATGAGTTTTCTATATGTGTCAATGTTGTATCATTATCAGGCACCACTACCCTGGATAGTGTGCTGTCTCCCAGTAGTTTGGGTTTAATGTGAAGGATTATGGGATCACATATCTCTGGATGGTGTAAGTTATCTGCCCTTTTCACTCCACCAGCCAATTGTTTCTGATCCAGAAACCAGTAATCTTAGAGCAAACTTCTGCCCAATATTAATTGAACTGATTTTCCTTTTTCATTATCTTGAGGGTAATAATTGCAATGGGTGACAAAAAGCACTAGTTCAGAGATAAAAGCAAAAGTGCAAAAACCTAAATTTTTGAGCCTTGAGCTGATAATACCATCAAATCCCTGAAAACAGTGCAAGAGAAAAATTAGATTTTTCACAGGAATTGTTTGCAATTTAAAAATGAGCATAATAGAAAATGAGAGCCCTCTTGCCTGGAGGCTATTTATAATTATATTTATGCTCAAATACATTAATTAATCACTCAGATTCTTTATGAATCAGGAAAATAGATATAGAAACTACACTTGTCAGGGTAGATCTTGGTGAAAAGTAGTATGTTCAATGACATCTGCCCCCCCATAAACAATTAAGTTATATAAATAGGACATTTTTATTGTACAAGAACTTCCACAATTTATCTATACTTCAATTTGAGGTGGGCATCTGATACTTTTATTTACTAAACATAATTACCACAAGCTGCAACTCACAGTGCCTGTTTTTTCCTTTGAATATTTTAATTTTTGAAATTTCATGCATAAATATTGTATTTACATCATTTTCACACCTATATCTCACACCTCTAACTTCTCCCATGCCTACCTTTCCCCAACTCTCCATCATTTAGGACCCCTTATTTTTAAATTATGATTATGGCCACACAGATGAATATAGAAATACAGCTTTCTAGATAGGGCATTGGTGGTATAGTGGTGAGCATAGTTGCCTTCCAAAGGAATACAGCTTTCTGAGTCCATTTAGTGCTCCTTCCTTGCACATATGTTCCGACATTGGATAGCCTATCAGGAGGTTCATCACTGGGGAAAGTTAAATTTCCCTATCTCAATAGTCATTGTCTGTAGCTCCTCATCTTTGGGTGGAGTTTTATGTCATTTCCTCTATCCACAATGAGATTTCAACTGATGTTGTCTTGTTTAGCTTACCATGTTGTTGAGATTTCATGGGTGTAGCTTTCCAGTCACATATAGAAGAGTCAGTTTCTCAGTAGACATCCTGGGATGCTGCTTCTCTGAGACTTTTCACCCCTGTCTTTTAACTTAGCTGTCAGAGAGAATAACTGCTGGAGCATTATGGCTTGCTATCAACTTCAGAGTTTGGAGTGAAATCAACACAGGCTATAGTACAAATGTAATTGGTGGGTGATACACAACAGAAAAACCGGAACGTTGTAATGGCATAGGATTGATTTATGCAATTAAAAGCCATGAAAAATTCGAGTACCCCTGTTATGTTAAAATTTGGACTTGTCACCAAGCTGCCATTACTTTTGGGAGTAGGTCAATGGCAGAGATATTGCCTCTTTAGGAATGATATTCACAGTAAGTATTGACTAGCCACATGTGAAACCTAGCATTTTCTGGTAGTCACATCATTAATAAAATAAGAAAGGGTTTACTGTTACTATCCTATTTAACATACTACATCACTAGTAATTTTTTGTTTTGTTGTTTTCAAGACAGGGTTTTTCTGTGTAGCTTTAGATCAGGCTGTCCTCAAATTCACACAGATCTGCCTGCCTCTGCCTCCTGAGTGCGGGAACTAAAGCTGTATTCCACCTATGCTCGGTACCACTAGTATTTTTTTTTTTACAATGATATAAAACTTTATTTCCATTCAAAGAATATGCAAGCAAATCAATTACATAATATGTTGTACAGACTGCTAGCATCTTTATAGATTTACATCTGTCACTTGGCTATATAGCAGAATGAATCATGGCTTAGCTTCTTTACATGAAGTAATGAGTATTTTTAAAATAATAAAGTCTAATTGGAAAGGTATAGTATATTATTCCATTTATTATCATAGTATCCAAAATGATATTTTACATTCTTGGTTTTTTGTAGTAAGTCTTTGAAATCCTATGCTTTCTCTTAAGAAAATATAACTTGGAACTAGTCAGATTCTAAATGCTCAGTAATCGCATGTTGAGGTTGCCATATTGGTCAACGTAGAGCTAAGTTTTTGCCCCTCCTAAACAACACCAAAAGCATCCTCTGGAAGTGTTCTTGAATTAGAGAATCTTAAGCCCTACCCTGGACTTTCTAAATCAGAATTATTTTAATAAGGTATTACCAGAAGAAGTCCCAAGAGAATGTGTTGTTGACACAGACACACTGTATAAAATAACCCAGTGGCTGATACCCATGAGAATGGTGAAGCCTTCCCTTGGTGAGACTCAGGAAAATGGCAAAGACTTCCTCAGATCACTGTACAGAGGTTTACGGTGTGAACCAGAAAGCATGGACCACAGCTTCCCCCTCAACTATGTTTATAGCCTGAGACTGCACCCCTACTCAGATGTCCTAAAACTTCCTATCAAGATTAGCTAACCTTTCTCTTTGTCATCCTTCTGCTTGAAACAACCTCAACTCCTCACTAAGTTGTATACAATAAACCCACCTTCTCACTCAGTAGTACAGAACATGCACACTGAGTTTCTGGGTTGTTGTTATGTCTCAATAAAGAGGATAGCACACCCAATCTCATCCTTTTTCCTGTGTCTTTCTATCTTTTCTGCATTGCTTCTTCTCCCACTCAGGTTTCTAGGACTTAGGTCATATCAGTAAACATAGGAGGCTTTTCCTAGGCCCAAAGCCATAGCTTATTCTTTTGGCATTCTAGTTTAGAGTCTTGTTGTAACTTCACTCTTGTTCTCATTCATTGCCATCAAATTCAATGAAGGCTTAATTCTTTTTTTTTTTTTTTTTTGAGTCTCTTATCCATTTTCCCTTATGCCTTTGTCACCCCGCATTGAGGAAATTAGAAGGCCATGATAAAGTTGTTCACAGTAAATTTGCCTTCACTGTCTTAGAAAATAGCTTTATATATCATTACATAGACAAGTTGTTGTATTCTAATCCACTTATTTCACTTCATGCCATCTCAATATCTATCTCCATCTTCTTCTAGGGGTGTGAAGTCAAGTTGACTTTCACTGTAAAAGCCAGATACTTGCAAATCACTCTGGCTCATAATGTTTGCAATATGGAAAAGAAATCCAGAGCTTTTGTTTTCTCTCTTTTTTACATGTTTTCTTCCCTTTTTAAAATATATTGCAAAGCCTTTACATAATAGAGGTGTAAGTCCACATAATACCTTCAAGATGTCTAGACTTCAGCCCCAATTTTGCCACATATGTGCTGTATGCTGTAGAGTTTCTCAACCTTCAAAGCTTTATATTCCTGCCTGTAAGAACTAGTTTCAAGAATGAAATGAAATAATATATACGAAGTGCTAAGTACAGTACCTGGCATAAAGAACTCAAATGTTAAGTATTCTACTAAAATCATAATATTAACTGAAGTAATCACTCCCTTATGTGATGGCACCTCTGTCTCATTCCTGGTAACTCTCTACATTCCATTTAGCTATGTAACCCTTGTTGAAAGAATGTTGTAGAATTTCTGCCACCAGCTGTCTTTTTCTTAATCCCATACTTCTATTCTTACTCCTGAATGAAAACTGCTATAGCACTCTACCCCTAGTTTGGTGCCTCTTGTCAATTATGTTCGTTGATACTGTCATGTTTCTTCAATTATATAGGGTTAGAGTCTTAGAGATTGGGCTTTATAATTGTCATTATGTAAGATATCAGATAGGACAAGAAATATGAAAGTAACAGAATTTATCGACTTTCTTTTCTTTTTATATATATATATATATATAATTTTTTTATTTAATTTTATATAACAGAGTCCAATTAAAAGAAAACAAACATTTATACACAATATTTGGGAATTTTGGTGTCGTTCTTTCCAAACTACTTCCTGCTGATAAGGGGCGCTGTCTTGGGGGATTCGAAGAAGATTCAGATATCCTAGCTGTAGTCTGTAGGGCTGTTTTGTCCAGCTGTTTTGAATGTAGGATCAGCTTGTACTCTGTTTCAGGTGGTCTGGCGTGATCAAACCACATTAGTCTGGAAGGAATCCACATCTTTTCATTTTCTTCGACTTTCTTTTCTTGATGTACTAAATATCCAGTTCTCTGATGCAATTCTAAGTCATTGTTTTTCATTTCTTTTATTAATCATAAAAATGCTGATGTACATTATGGTTTACCAGGAAAAATTTTAAAGAAAATATATCGCAAATATTCCCAAGAAACACAAGGATTCCTGTATTAGTTATGAGTAGACTGGCATTTTCTAGAATGTGTATACATTTGAAAGGAATAAGCTGTTTCATACTTGGTTCATGCTGTTCCTGTTTTTTTGCCTCAGTCCCATTTTCAGCTGCCTTGAGGTGGTGCTGAAATCATCCCACCATCTCAAAGGTTTAGAAAGACATGCCTCGGCAGCAGGAAAAATCTAATTGTATAGTCTAATAAGGAAATCTGTGCCTATGAATACCATGGAGCTGATGCTGATCTAGCTGAGTGCACTTTGGAATTAAAACTTGATGGGAAATCATTGTGCTTCAGGGAACAGGACCAGTAACGGCTTAGAGCATGATGTGAGGATCAATAGTGGAAGAATAAAATAATTAAATTAGCAAATCCTCAGGACAAATAGACTAAAGGGAACAATGGGCAGCAAAGCCCTGACTAACTTATGAAAGTTAATAGGACTTAGCAAGTGAAAAATGGGCCTACATTTTTGGGAGTCTGGTCTAGGAATAGTATAGTATGGTACAGAAAATGCCGTCTTCCACCCAGTTTTCACTGCTGCTGATACGGTGACAACCTGAGGCTGTCATTTTTAGGGGTGTTCAGTGACCCTATTCAGACATGTACAATGATAAAATCAAGGGACTTGTTTCAACCATTTAGAATTTCAGTGATTTGGTTAAAGTAATTCAGTTCAATTCCTTATCCATAAAATGGGAACAAAAATTCGTATATATTAAAACTTGTGTACTGCTAAATTATATAATGTTGGGACTGGTGAAATGACTCATGAGTTAAGGATGTATATGTATTGCTCTTTCAAAAAAACTGATCTCAGTTTTTAACACCCAGTTACAGGTGTACAACTGTTCCTTTCTCCAGGAACTACCTTACCTTCTTCTGGTCTTTGCAAGCATTGCAAGCACATGCACAAGTGTCTACAGATAGGCTGTCCCACACACATGCAAATAAATCTTTTTAAAATGAGGTAGTATATGTAATTGCATAGTATGTAATGGGAACACAGTAAAAGCAAATTTCCCTAGTTAACTTTCTGTTGCTATAATAGAATATTTAATTGATCATTTATATAAAATAAGCTCAAAGTTCTGAAAGCTAGGCATTCCAAGAACATTTTTTCCCTGACTGTTCTGCTGCATGGAAAGGTGGCAGAAAGTGACAACCACTCTCTTGATAAACTCTATTTTTTCTGCAAGAAAGACCTTCTGCATGGAAGAATGGCATTCAATTTCTCATTAAGGTGGAATGGTCCTGATCCTAAGACCTGTGCACCCTCTTATACTGGAGGGGTCAAACCACATCCAACCACAGAAATTTTCTTGATATACTTATTTAATATCACCTGCCTGAGATTTCAGGAAAAATTAAAATGTTTGAAATGAAGAATATTTATTCAGTTTTCTTGTTGCAAAAATCTATAATATCAGTGAAGAACCTCAGAGCACTGCCTTTGACAAATATGTATATGATCAATGATGCCATTAAAAATTCTCATATAATTTATAGCAGTATATGATCATATATTATATTATTTTAAATGAGATGGTTGAATTATGTCTGGTACCTTAAATTATGAAAAAATAATTCTCATTAAGAGGCCATCATTGAGTTCGATAAAAAAAATGACAGTCAGTTACCATGGAAACTAAAGAGAATGTTACATGATCAAAGTAAGTCCTGTTTGTGAAGATGCCACTGTGATCCCCAACATTTTGTACAATTAGTGGAAGTTAATAACAAAGAAAAGTTGAAACACACACACAAACACACACACACACACACACACACACACACACACTCCACACAAATTTGTATTATAACAAAGAAGACTTCCTTAACTAGTTGCTGAATAGCAGGCACTCTCATCCATGTCTTACTAATGGCGAATCTCAAAGTCATAGGCATTATTCATGCCAATCACTATGCTATAGCTCATGTCTCTTTGATCTCACATCACATTCACTTTACTAACAGTAGGTTGGCTAATAGCCTGTTTCTAATTATTTAGCTTAGAGGAGATCAATTCCCCAATTATTTGTGTTAATTGGTACTACAATTTAAGAGGAGAAAAGGAAATTTACTCGTTATGGTGGCATTGAAGCTACTTATTACCAAAGACAATGCATTCTAGGAAATACACCATTTATTAAGATTGATAAGGAGTCTTTTTCAGTTCTTCATCGCACCCCTGAATTGTGATTGTTCTCTCTTCTGTTACATTCTCTTACATCCATCCCACTTTTGTCTAACTCCTTCTTCCTGAGTACTTTCTACTAATTGGATATGAATGTTTAGGGTGAAGGCAGCTAATGACAACTGCTCTGTGTTCTTGATTGTAATACCTGTGCCGAATCTAGAAGAGTATTTGGAGATCAATTTATCATTTGCTTCTTACAGTCTTTCCTCCCACTCTTCTGCAGTGCTTTCCTAAGCCTTGGAGTGAGTAACATAGGCATCCAATTTAAGGCTTAGGTCACAATACTCCTTTATTCTCAGCACTGTGACAAGTTAAATGTTCCTGCATTCATTGTTTTCCTCTGCTTTTTTATGCACTAAGCTATGAATCATGTATTCATGGTTCGTGGCACAATCATTGTTGGCTGACTATACCACTGAAGCCTGCAATCTGTGCTTAATGACAACTAATTCCTGTCACTCAGACAAAGTAAAAAGCTGGGAACATTTTTAGTATTGTGTTGAGAACAATTGAGAAATTTATAGATGGAGAAACAAAGGCATGGGGAGGTGGATTGTTTTATATCCAACCAGGCACCTGGTAAGTGGAAGAGCTAAGAGTCAAACCGTGTCTTACTCTAGGACTCATACTATCTATACTCACCCATAGTATAACACAAAGCAGAGCAATCTGGCTAAGTGTTAGCACTTTGTTTTCCACATTGGTATTGAGTTTGCAAACCAAATGTTATACTGAAAAGCCCAGGTTTATCCATAGTGTTAAAGCTGTGTATGGGATTTTGACTCTGAAATAAATTGTAGCTATAGCCATATCCACAACACTTAATTAGAAAAATATGTTTTTGAGACACGATCTTGCTCCCTAACCACAAACTCCTGATTCTCCTTCCTTAGCCTCACAAGTGCTGGGATTTGAGTTATCTGATTTAATACCCAGCCTAACCAGGAAAATTCAAGAATGACTAATTGTAGAGACTTAATCCTCTCTTATCAACTGTAAATTCATGTTCTTCTAGTCACACAAACATGGCTGTTCTTAAATTTTGCTTTCTGTAGTCATCAAGCACGCCTGGATTTCATTCTCCTTTACTGTTTGTGAGTTTGTTTTCCATCAGTTATGCTGTACTGGAGACTTTTAATTCTCCCTGCCAGTATCCCAGACTAATCCCACAGGGTGGTTTATTTGCTTCTTAGAAATTATTCACAGGGAAACTTTAAGTATTCATAATACTTGGTCCTTACATTCATGTTTGAATGTTCAGTGAATTCAGTTAGAAATATAAAATGTTTTGATTTTATTTCACTTCATATTTAAAACCCTTTTAAATTATCTATAGCGACCTTTCCATTTTCATAACAATACAGTATTTTTTAATGCTTTCTTTTTGATGACTAATGGTCATTTACTAACTTAGAGTCACCAAAGCCTCAGTTTGGTTTCCTTGCTTGTAATACATTTGATCACAATATTCAGTGATTTATGTGAAAGGTAGATGAGACATTATAACAACAGTATTTTTCCAGTTTCTATTTATTTTGCAGGTAAAATGAGGTGATATTGAGCTCCTTCTGTAGTAATTGTAACTAAAAGAAAGAAGTGAGTAGTTTGGGACTCATAGATAAACCTGCTAAAGTCTCCTACACTAGGTTTTATGTCATCTTTATTCTCTTTAAATATAGAATGTAGGGAAAACTTGGATATCAGCAATTTGGTTAGTCAGAGCTTCCCCAACTCTTTCTGAGATGAATTCATTCACTTATTTTGTTAATTGTGCATTGGCCATTTTTTTGTCTCTTTGAACTGTCTCCGATTCTCTATTATGTGTAACAGCCTTTTAGAATGATTTTTTGGGTTTGAACTGTTATTTATCCACATTAGGGCTATGCATGGATAGCTAGACTCCTGTCCTACATCCACTCATGCCTGGATAATTAATGGAAGCAAAGGAAGTGTCCTGACACAAGCCAAACTGTTGTCTGCCCAACTTAGTTTTTGCCTTTCTGTTTTGCTTCACATATGGGCTTTAAGCTTCCTGGCAACTACAGTAGATGTGAGTCATTCTGTAGTGGTGGTAGTTAACTTTTCCTGCAGCTTCTTCTTCCACTTTTCTGATTGCATTATCTAAGAGGGAGAGCTTAAAACTTGTGTTGTTTAGTACATGATTCTGACATCATACTTTAGGATAAATAGTATGAAACTGGCTCTACTTCCTATCTCTTTCTTCCAAATGTCTGGAAGTCATTCTTGAGTAAACAGTTTCCATTTGGCTTATAGACTGATTAGAGCATATGACCAATCTGTGACAGGCCCTGACTTTAAGTGGGAATCAGTAGTGTGGAGAAAGAGATGGGTATTAAGGACTGATTTTCTTTTCAGGAATGTCCTTTAAGTACTATAGGAATACTCATGTCATGGGTGATATATAGTCACAGTGAAGCAACTGGGCAACTCTTCCAACCTTATTCTTAGAACTTCCGGGGAGCTCACACTAAGAGAAAAAGACCACACATCTTTGAGCACATAATTATTTCTGCAATCTATAGAGCTGTAGATCTAACATGCTAAAAATAGCAACAGAGGACTCAGACCTGGAGCCTTCACCCAAAATGTGAAGCATGTTGTATGCTCCTTGAACAGGGGATCTCTGTTATTAGATCATATCACCACCTCTCTCTCTCATATACACATACAAATATACTGTGTCTCTGTGTTACTTATATGTGTGTGTGTGTGGAGGGGGTCTGTATAGTTTGGTTACACAGATAGGTTAGATAGAGAAGCAAATCCAACCCATCTCTCTTTCAGGTCTAGACACATTTATTGACCTAGTCTCAGCTCCTTTTCAGGTAAGAAAAAAAGAAGATTAAAATATTAATCTGAAATGATGAAGGCCAGGTATCTTCTTTTTTAGAGGGGATTTTTCTGTAAGACCTCTGTTTGTCTTTCTCAAGCCCCACCTCCTTTCCCAACAGGTTCTCCTGTTGAAATAAACATTATGTTTATTTCATCTTCACCAATTTCTATCGTATTTTCTGCCTTCTACATAAAAATGTTTCTGCAGTGGTGTGCCTGGATATCTTAACCAAAGTCAAAGACAATTGACATTGTTTTACTTTGCTAATAATGTTGCTTTTGCCTGGAATCATGCCTATGGAGCCGCACAGAGTTAAACAAAGTGAGAAGTATAAAATGAAGAGTTTGCCTAGTGATTGACTCAGTGAGCGTTGTTACTAGGCAGCTGACATAACTCATACTATATCTCTCAATGTAGCTTCTCCTGTTTTTTTGAACTGAGGTTTCTCTTCCTCCTTCAAGGCATGGTCACAAGATTCTCTTTTCAAATAAAGCTCATTGTGAAGAATCATTTTGTGTTAACATCATTCTCTATCAACCAACCTATCCTGTGGCCTTTGTTATGACAGTTGCTTCTTGACATCAGCAAATTATTTCAGTGTTTTCTTCTTGTGCCAACCTGAGATTTATCTGAGTGATGGCAGATAAGTATGATTCAAATTTATATTCCTCAGCCATATCTCTGACCTCTTGAATTAGAATCTTTGAAACAAAGTCCATGAACTGATTTTTGAAAGATGCTCCCAGTGATTTGGACCAGTGGGTAAAGGTGTCTGTTAGCACCCTTGACAAACTGAGACTAATTCCTGGACCCAAATGGTGGTGTGATAGAATTGATGAGTTTTCCTCTATCTTTCACACATGGACTGAAATGAGTAAATGTCACAACATTTAAAGATGCTCCACATGAAGAGATTTCAGGAGCACTGTGGACTACTGAACACTCTGCATTTTCTGAATTCATTACTGTTACTCCTAACTTTTACACGTGCATGCATCCTCTTGTCTATGTGGAGAAGTCCTTCCCATCATCTTAAAAATGCAGGGGATGCATCACAGAGCTTACAGTAGGCAGGGTATTTTTATATATTCTGAACAAAAGTGAAGCAAAACATGATTTCTGAAATTAGATCCCATTGCAGATTGTTGCAAACTTGTAGGGATAATTAATTCCTATTCATCAACAAAGGAAAATGCTCCAGCCACTCTGCTGTGTTGATGATGATTTTTTTTAGCCATTTCCTCCCTCCTGGGAATATGAACGCCTACTGGAAAACTGCTAGAGTGCTGCTTTTTTCATTTTTTTTTTAAATGCCAAAGATTTAACGTGTTTGTTAAAGTAAGGATTGACAAGAGAAATTGTAACAGAAGTTCAGAGTCTGTAATAGAATGTGGTGGAAGAGTCCTATTGAGGAAGATAATGGAGCAGATTGGTTAAGCCTTCAGAGCTTTAGAGTCCAGATGATCTGAAATTACATCCAATCTCCTTTGGTGCTATTCTTTTTGTAATTGAACTTTTAGTTTCCTCATCTATAACATTACAGTATGAATATTACCAGTTTCAGAAGATTATTGTATGGAAGAAGTACACAAAGTCCTTCTCATCAGTACCTGTCCATATTATGTGTGTTCAATCAATAGTTACAGTTATTATTCCTGTAATTGTTGAGCAGACTTCTAATGTTGAAACATCCCCAGGGCCCATTAAGTTGTTGCTTCAGTAAATGCTCCAGGCTGTGTGGAGATTTTGGTTAACTTTACAGTCATCTTTTTCTTTTAATACAGACTCTCTTGTGACAGCTTCTTCACTCAGCTTCCTGTTTTCATTAATTCTTATAATATGTTGTGAAATGCAATCTCAGGTAACGAAGCTTTGATTTTTCTACGTCTAATAATTCTGTGTAACCAAGATCTAAACTTGAGATTAGTAAAGTGGCTGCTTTCCTTATGTACCATTAAAAGTTGATTTAGCAATTTGCAAGAAGGTTCAGAAAAAAAAAAAACATTTGGTGATGCTTTATCTGTATATTTTGGTGTCTTTTTAAAAATATACAATTATCTTTCCTTAGCTTGTAAACTTCCATTCGTGGGTTTGTCTTTCTCCTTGGGGAACACTTCTTTCCATTCCAGTGCTTATTTTTTATGAAGGACACAAAGGGTCAACATCATTTGAAACCTTTTTTGAGATAGTTGAATTTCCCAATAGAAAAGAGTAGTTGAATTGTGTCTTCTGTAATTGCAAGTGACAAAAGCATCCAACAGATTTCTGCTTTCACAGCAACATAAAAATATAGACTTGGCTAGTATCACCCATATGCAGCAAGTAGATAAATGATTTTTATAAAATACAAGTGACTAAATTGTTATTTAGTTAGAATGAAGGAGCATAGTGATTCACTTTTCCTACCAATAAATACACCTGAGAATATCTCCTAGGCCTGCCTTTTAATGGCATCCGATATAGAACCTACCATAAATAATGGAATGGCCTCCATTCAAATACATTAATTTATTGTGTTTATTTTACAACAACAAATCGTCCATATGCTCCCAAGGACAGAAAAGAAAAGCCAGTTCCTTCTTTCTTTTATATTGTAAAAATCAGCCATCTGGGGCTTAGAGAGGTTAAGTACAATCCTACACAAGATCATATAGTTATATAAGTTGAATTTCTAAAATTATATATATGTGTGTATATTTAAAAGTTCTAGTTGCACTAAGTGAGGGGTTATTGTGTGATGGTTTAATATATGCATACTATGTATAGTGATCAAATCATAATACTTACCTTTGCCATCTCTTCCAAAATTTTAAATATTTTTGATTACCACATAATTGCACCTTTTAGGTTAATGTGAAATATTACAATTCCCATATACAATATGTACTAATCAGATCAGGAAATTTCGTACTTCCTTCTCCTTCACATTGAATTTTCTTAAGAGTTTTTGAGATCTACTTTTCTGGTTATTCATAAAATGTAAAACAAAATAAGCAAGTACATTATTGTCTTAGAGAACACTAGAATAAATGCTTAGATAGCAATTATACAATCTCTTTCTTTCATTCCCAGAATTTAATGATCCCTTCAATGTTGTTTATTTTATTCATGTTACCCCTTAGTGAATCCTGCCTTCATGTCCTTTAACCTGTTTCTATTGGGATTTTGATATTTATCATTTTTAAGAAGCTTATTATAAGTACTTATAGTTCTAAGTTTATCATGTATTCATTGCTTCATATTTTATGAGTTTATTCATCAGCTCATTCAGTAGTTTGGTTTAAATATGTTTGGAAAATGAAGTTGGATTTGACTTTTTTCACTTTATTTTTCAGTTATTAATGTTTCTTTTACTCTTTGACATTAATTCCATCATTTCCCTCTTACCTTTCCTCCCTCCAACCCCTCCAATATACTCCTCCTTTCTCTATTTCAAATTCATGGCTTCTTTTTTTCCCACTAATTACTTTTACATGCAGCTATGTATGTATTTTCATGTATATGCCTATATATCCAGCTTAATCTGTATAAGTTTACTTGTATTCATGTTCTCAGGGCTGAACTTTATTATTTGATAACTTGTCCCATTGTTCTTCCCTGAAAAAGACTGTCCATTGTTTAGTTGCTGATAGTTGTGTATGTATGGATGAAGCTTGTGGACTTTGCTCTGTCTATGTTAGCTTGTCAATTCTTATCATTGTTCAGTTCATAGTTAAGCAGTCAATATTGGTGGTTTTTATGAACAAAGTTTCTTGCATTCCTCGAAGACACATTTCATAGAAAACTTTGTGATCCTCTGATTTTTATAATGATTCCTTTGCTTCTGCAACGATCAATGAGCCTTATGTGTGAATTATATTGTATATGTATTTATTGTGACTGGCTTCCAGAACTTGGCATTTGATCAACTATGGTTTTCTGTAAAAGTCTCTGTTTCACATAGTAGTTTCCTTGATGAAGGGTGAGAATTATACTTATCTGTGTGTATAAAGACAAATTTTTGGATTCTTGTTAGGGATTATGATGGTTTAGTGGTGGCTATATGTTCTCCAAAATCCATGACTTCATTGCACTGAAGTTCCTTGGGTTTCGATAGCCAGGAATGGTTTCCCTTGTTGAGCAGATTTTAAGTCCAGTTAGAGATCAGTAGGTGACAATGCAGGTATGCATGCCATTACTGTATATCTAGAGTTATTTATTGTGCTATGGTGGTTGTTTTTGTGGTTCACAGGATACATAGCTGGATAGGACTATTGATTGTGTCCATCCTATCCTAGCTTGCATGGTACCTTCTTGTACCATAGAAGCTATTCTTCAGAAAGGAGGTCCTCAGGTCAGCTCCAGTCCAGGTACTCTGTCTGGGTTCTGTGTCCAAATTCATGATGTCATCAGCAATTAGGAGTCTCTTGAACAACTCCATTTTAATTCATCTTTTGATAGTTTTACACAATGTGTTTTCATTATATTCAGTGCAGACCCTCACCCTTCCCTACCATCACAATTTTACTTCCTTTTCTTCTTTAAAAAAATCAAATCTCATTTGTGTTGTCCATGCTGTCTTGGATGTGAGAACTTCCATTGGAGTATGATCATCTTGCTGACTTTCCCTCTTCCAGAAGCAATCAATTGGCAGAACATGTCCCAGAATGGAGGGCAGTGAATTATTGGGTTCTACTATATTTAATTTAAAAATCATTATTTTTTGAGAATGTCATATATATATATATGACCAGCTCCCAAATCATGACATGGAGACTTATTGTTAGTTATGAATGCTCAGTCTTAGCTTGTCCGACTAGATCTAATAACTTATTTTAACCTGTTTCTTTTCAAATAGTTTTACTATTGGCATTTTTACCTTTCTTTCATTTTGTATGTCCTACTCTGTGCCTGGTGGCTAATGGCTGCCTTCCTGGTTAGCCACTGGTATTCTCTCTCAGTTCTCCTCTTGAGCCTTGATTCTTCCTCCTACTTATTCTCTCTGCCTGCCACCCCCACCTATCCCTTCTCTGCTTAGCTATTGGCCATTCAGCTTCCATTCAGCTTTATACTAGACTAATCAGGTGCCTTAGGCAGGCAAAGTGTCATTAAATAAATCATTAAATAAATGCAGCATTAAATAAATGCAGCATAAGAAATGTGGCACATTCACATTGTTAAATACACGCAGCATAAGCAAATGCAAACATTTTATATAGTTAAAGTAATGTTCCACAACATAAACAAATGAAGCACAACTTTACAATTAAAGCACTATTGCACAACATTGTACCCATAATTTTATTTTTGTGTTATTTTAGTTAGGAGTCATATCTGTATTACCTTTGCATCTTTGAGGAAATTTTAAAGTAGTTTACCACATTACCTCCTTTTTGTCATCATCTCAGGGTTAGTACTGATGTGGTAAAACTCAATGACTAAAGGCAACTTGTGGTAGAAAGGGTTTATTTCACTCACAGTTCCATATTAAAGTTCATCATCTAAAGCAAACAAGGCCAGAACTTGGAGGCAGGAGCTGTTGTAGAGCCCATAAAAGGTGCTGAATACGGGCTTGTTCACCCTGCTTTCTAATAGACGGCACAACCACCAGCCCAGAGATGTAACCACCCACAATGGTTCACCAATCATTAGCTAAGAACTTGCCCTATACCTGGATTTTATGGAGGCATTTTATCAATTGAGGCTCCCTCCTCTCTGATGTCTCTACCTTGTGTCAAGTTGACATAAAACTAGTCAGCATAGTAATATACCTTTTCTTCACTATGATAGCAATATTTTTATAATATATACATTTATAATTTCATATAGTGGGTAATTTCCTTATTAACTAATTATTGTCCAATGCTTGTGTTTTGACAATAACTATATCTTACAACATTTTACCACTAACATTCAATTTAATAAATTATATTTATTAAATTTTGGTCTTTTGGCTTTCTTTTCTTGAAAAAGCATATTTTTAATGTGATATCATTAGTTTGTAGGAAGGGATTTCATTTATTAAAAAAGAATAGAAGTAAAACTTGTGTCATATGAATAAACATTCAAGATGTCTAAGAAAAGTAGTGAATCTATATTTTTTTTGATAAATAACAGGTTCTTGTGTGGATATAGGCTGAAAATCCTTTCCATGAGTAACATGCAATATTTCCAACATATTTATGGATACATTGTTGAAGTTGTGACACACAGATTGTTACAAGCAAAGCTGATGCATTAAAGAAAAGTTTCTGAAACAAAAGTAACACTTAGAAAATGCTTCTTCTAATAAGCAAGTCATCATGCCTTCTTTTCATGGTGACATAACTCTAAGACAATGAGTGTATTAAATGCCCTTCATCTTCTGAAAAAAAAAAAGGCATTTGAACTTATCATTAAGTGAATGAGCTCTGGTACATCAAACAGAACTTTATTCCAATAATGAAAGGATGTAATTAGTGAGATGGTAGTTTCATTTTCCAGCTGGGATAGCTTACTATGGTCTGAGTAAATGTAAAGCTTCTTTGAAATATGTTCTTTGAGAGTAAAATCCTCAAAAAGCCTTTTAGGGACCCTCTTTTATACAGATGCCAAATAATCTCTTTAAAATGGATGACCCATTTTTCCAAGGCAATGTTCATAAGCAAATACATAACACTAGGCAAAAGTTGAGTTTGAAAAGTTTTGTTTGATTCTGCACAAGAGACCAGAGAAGATATTAGCTTAAATATTCATGAAGAAATATCAGCTCATATATCAGGTGCACACTGGGAATTCTGTGAAAGTAAAATCTACATTCATCATTTGTGGAGATGGTGCATAATGTGATTTTAACTTAGAAAATTCTCAATATTTGTTTCATAACAAGATTCTAATGAACTTGCTATTGTTATTTGTATTTCTATGTCATATTGACTCATAGCTTTAAAGGAAATTGCTGCTTTCTAGAGTTTAAAACTGAAGAAGAAATTAGTATATGGCATATTTTACAGATATAACTTCCTTTATGTTGCTCAAGTCTCTAATCCATAGAAGAAAGCAAATAAAATTTCTAATATTTTTAGGAAGGGGCATTATATTTAAAATAAACAACAACAAAAAACCCACAAAGGTCATGAATCTTGTTTTCTGCTGTGTATCAACTGAAGTGGAGTCTTGCATAGTCAGCTGTTCTCTTCAATTTTTACCACTTGTGGATTTCTATAATTGCCTTGATAACAAAAGAAGCTTCTCTGATGAAGGTAGGTGTTACACTTAGCTGTAGATATAAGTTTAACATTATTACTACCTTAGTTCATTGTGTTACTATAACCTGGACCCCCCACCATGTCAAAGATATCCTGTGTTAAAACCTTAACATTGAGCCACAAATGAGAGTAGGGATGATCATTTTAATGAGGAAAGTAGGTGTGGCTAGAGTCTTGAAGAGGAAAATGGATAAACTTTGAAGGGAGTTACAACTAATACATATTTACATTTTGAATTTTACAGTGTTCTTTCATATAAGACCTTTATTTCCTTTGGTATTTCAACTGTTGTAACAAAACCACTTAAACTGAGTAATTTATCATTGATAAATTGTGGTTGGAGAGATTATTTATCTGTTTATAGTACTGCCTGTAAAGTTTGCAGAGCTTAGTTCTACCAACCATATCAAGTGACTCACAACCACTTGCAACTCTAGCTTCAGGGTTCTACTGCATCTCTATGTATGTGTACATATACTAGTTCCATATATAAAAAATTAAATTAAATATCTTTACAAGTAAAGAACTGGAAGCTGAAGTGCTGGATAAGATTGGTGACCACATCTGATGCTGTGTAATAACATGGTGGAAAGGTGAAAAGGCAAATGTATGCACCAAGTCCCAATACAAGAAGTGACTGTACTATATACCAACTCTCTTTTGTAATTTCAACTATTATTCCAGCTTACCTCATAACAGTTTTCTTCGACATTTCCTATTGAGGTTAGGAGTAAATGCACCACAATAAAAACATAACTGTGATGATATTAATAACCAATTGAATTCTATCAGTACAAGAGTGAAGGTCCATCTATTGCTTGGGTCTGAAAGTTTCTTCTTGAAATAAGGACAAATATTTGCCCAGTGTTAGCTGATTCTGAGAAGATGTAGATGTTGGAAAAGAAGGTGTAATAGCAATTGTCCCTTAGGAGAAGAGAGATATTAGTAGAGTTGTGTCCATCAGAGGTGTTATAACAGCTGTTTTTGTTGTTGTTTATTTGTTCATTTGTTTTATTTGTTTAGAAATGATTTCTCTGTATAGCCCTGGCTGTCCTGGAACTCACTCTGTAGGCCAGGCTGGCCTTGAAATAAGAAATCTGTCTACCTCAGCCTCCGGAATGCTGGGATTTTCTTTCTTTCTTTTTATATATTTTTTCTTATTTTACATATCTATCCCGGTTCCATCTCCCTCCCATCCTCCCATTCCCCCACCCAGTCCCATTCTCCATCTACTCCCCAGAGAAGGGGAGGACTTCTAGGTGAGATCCTCAAAAATCTGTCAAAGTTATTTGGGGTAGGGCCTAGGCCCTCCATCATGACAGCTGTTCGTAAGACAAAGTCTGTGCACAAGTTCTGCCTAAAAGACAAAACCAGAGTTTCTTTAAAATTTCTGAAGATTGGACAGTGGTGAATAAGTATGTTGGAGCCTATATTGGTATATGACCAGGTTACGTTGTCTGTTACAAAAGTAGCAGAAACTTAGTTTCTTAGAACATTTATTGTCTCATTTTTGTGACCATAGAAGTCGAATATATAGGCAAAAATGAAGGGGCCAGAATTTTTGTGTCTTTCCAGAGGCTTCTGGAAGCTTTAAAGCTGTCTATATTCCTTGGCTTGTGGCCTCTTTCTACATCTTCAAAGGCATCCGTATTTCATCTTTCTGCTTCTGATTTGAGCACCATGTCACTACATAAACACAGACAGAGAAGGAAATACGTGCCTCCTCCCACCCTGTAGATTATCCTTTAATCAGAAGAATGAAGGGCAGGAGTCTTTCCTCAGTAGTGGAGACTATGTGCCCAGTTACAGAGGGCTTTGGACAGAACAGGGTACCTTTGGGGTGAAAAATTCCATATGCAAATCAGTTGCTGTCTCAGGCAGGTACCTTGGAATTCTCAGTAGGTTTCCAGATCAGAATAGCTTGCTGAAGCCCTCATCAGCCCCTCAAGTCCCTTTCTGGAACTTCTCATCCCACTCAGGTTATTTTTGGCTATTAGCCCTTCACTACAGACCTGGAAAACAGGTAAAAGAAGAGTAGAGAATATATCTTTAATTTTGGAGTACTGCAGCAGCCAGAGTTGGCTGTGAGGGATTTTAAGCTGATCTGAAATTTTCTCTAAGGCTTTCTGAGATGATCAGGTGGAGAGGTTAATTGGTGTAAAGAGAACCTCAGTCCAATTGTTTTGGTTCTGGTCCTTAAAAAAGATGTCCAGAGCAGCCAGAAGGTGAATAATTTAGATAGCTTGTTAATGCCTTTCAGAGGCCATCTGAAATTGTGTTAGTGATTTGAGGGCTTAGACCACTTTAACTGTTGCTGTCAAAAGAGGTGATGTACTAGAGTTGTTAGTTGAAGTGCTGTAACTAAAAGTTAACAGTTGAGACTAGCCATGTGATGATAGTATTCATTCTTGGTGTGTGTTGAGGCAGTATGTGTAACATACAAAATATGAGGTTATTGGTACTATATAATTATTACTAAGGGTGTAGTTAGAAAAGTATTTGGGGCAGTTTTGTCCTTATTGCAGGAAGAGACTCTGCAGGAAAACCATCTAAAGAACCCTTAGCAGGCTTTATCATAGGTTTTAGAAAGACTGACTTTTGTCACTATTGCTTAGTACAATGTATAAGGCTATTGGTTTGGTGCAAGAGCTTCAAACATTTTTCTCTGGTGATCAGAATTGATCATTAGGTTTCCTTTATTTCAACCTTTCAGGGAACACTGAGACAAAGATAATAAATTTTATTTAACAAGGTGCAATGCAATCCTAGTATTCCTAGGACCTTGTTCTGTAGAAGGATAAGGATAAGGTAACTGTAATCAGCTGTTCATTGCATCAGACTCTTGCATAAAGACTAGCACCTGGAAGCTTTCTAAGGGAAATTTGTTAAAGTCAGTATTTTACTGACATTTTAAAGAGACATAGAATCCTATTATATCATTTTAATAGAATGACCTTGCAATATCTAATGATACAACTTGGCTACCCTAAATAATTTCCCAAATCTGTGAATATATGTAAGCCTCCATTAATCAGGGGTCATGGATGGTTCAGGTCCAGAAAGAAACATTACAGCTGTGAAAAATATTCTTCCAAAAAGAGACAGTGTTCCACAGCTGGTGAGTACAACTTATAGATTTGGCCTCAGTATTAAAGATGATAGGTCTGTTTTTTTATCGGCCATGAATAGACTTCTGTGCTGAGTAATACAGGATAATCTTCACATCTGAATGTACATCCTTAATGAAATCTGCAAGTATGCTGTCACCATATTGTAGGATGTACACAACTTTAGATGGTTATTGTTCCACTTACCAGAGCTCTCTGGAATGGGTTCTAACAAATACTTGCTATACATTAATATTATATTTCATGGTTAAAATTATGCAGTATTTTGTGATTGGTGATCTGTTTATCAGTTATAATGTTCTTTCCTTGTGTGTTTTCCATTATTCATAACTGTTAATGCCATCTAGTCTTGGTTTAGGGAGATGTGGTCAGACATATCTGTATACAGTGTGTCTATGTGTGCATGTGTGCGTGTGTGCGTGTGTGTGTGTGTGTGTGTGTGTGTGTGTGTGTGTGTGTTTTCAGCCATGCAGCAGTTACTAAGTGACTATCTATTACATTTCAGGCACTGTGCTTAACATTAGGTATGTTGAAATTAGTATGGGAGTCTGTGTCTTGCCACTCAAATACTAATAAAAGACTCAGACAATGTAAATGTCTGAAATTTTCACAGAACAAAATTTATTAAAAATGAAACATGGCAATACAATTATACATGAAATATGATCACTCTATCCCTTATGATTCCAATGAGTTTTAGTATGAATCAGGGAATAGTCAAAGCTGCAAGGGATTCTGGGAGTGAAATTTTGTAACTGGAGTCAGAAACGATGAAATTCACTTCATAGTACCTCCAGGCCTACTTTTCAGAGACTAGTAGCACAGGTTCTTTCTGTGTAAGATCATGGCATTTTCAGAATTTAAGTACTGAACAGTAGTCAGTAGGAAGAGAAGAGCAAAGGAATGGACACAGGGTTGGTTGAAGGGTTTTTTTTTATGTTTAAAAGGTATACAGTGTTCCTTTTCAGTGTGACATTAGTCATAACAGGTAAGGAGTTGCCTTCTGTTTTGAATTTTCAAGACTGAACTTCCAGTCTTAATGCCAAGTTGTATACAATGAAGGATAGAAGTACCAATGGTGATGGGAATGCATAGAAGATAATATATGCAGATATGAGCATCACAAAATATGGACATAGAAATACCTACTAAGGTTGTTGGAAGAAGACAATCCAAGTATGATACAGGACACACAGTCTCCCAGCCACCTTAGACTCAGTCCAATCAGTAAGGCTAATTGTAGTCAATGTTGGCAGGTTTTATATTGTGAAGAGTTCCACAGAGTACATTTGTCTTGCAGAAGCCCAGTGAGAACATTTAACAGAAACTGAATTTCTGGTTTCTTTTGACAACTCAGATGATTTGTCAGAATTTAGTTTGTATCTTCCTGTACAAATAATCTGTCTTTGATTAGCAATGGTTTTAATATCTAGAGTGGGCTTTTGTGTTGCCTCATTATCGAGTTCCAATGATTGTTTCTTTCCAGCTTGTTCATTTCTTATGTTAAATTCCCTGGATGTGTAAGCAAATAATACTGTATGCAATTGAATTGATATTGTTTGTAGTTTGACATGCATGTTTATGGTACAACTGAGGCATGGATGCTTATAGAAACTGTTTACTACTTGTCATGGAGTTTGTCCCATTATGTGGGTTCTGTTACAATTTTGTGATGTTTTGTGTTTGGATCCAATGCAGGGATTGTGAAAGAGACATACATGCTTACAGTGGATGTAGCTAGCCTACTTTGGTAGGTATTCTTCTGTTGCCCATATGTGGTGCAGTCTAGGACACAATTGTGCCTCTTACAGCAGATGAACAAAATCAATTCTTGACTTTCCCATCTTTATTAAAATGTGGTTGCCTTCTGTAAAACAATTCTTATCAGTTTGGTGCTACAAAAGGAGTATTGTTGCAGGAAATAAAAGTTAGGCTTTTATTCAGTTGGAACTTTAAAATATTGTCATCACATACCATTTCTATGGCAAGCTATATAAGAAGGTTGCTGCTTATCTGCTTTAACTAATGTCATACTGGAAAGGAAAACCGTATCAGTGTTGGGTGTTTCCCTTTCATCACAGAAAAATCTCAGGACCACTGCCTCTACAAATTTAAGTATAAGAAGTATCCACAGTAGGAGCAAAAGTTTGAAGGAATTTTTAAGACTGGGAGCATATTTGTATATATTGGAGTGTATAATGGCCAGCAATGACTATGGTAGTGCAGTTGTAAGTCACAAAACAAGAAATGCAATTTTTGTTGTTGAGCATGAAATTAAATGTAGCTGCATATATGGACTCTTTCTTTTTGTTTAATTAAATGTTTTGTTAATGTCAAAGGTGTTTCTTTACATTTTGTCTTATATTTTACAAATACAAAATGAAATTAGAAATGATAGCTTCTTTCAAGTAAAAAATTCCAAAAGTGAACAACAAATGACCTTTGTTAAAGCCCCTTTTGAAAGACCAACAAAATAATCCTTTCCAAGTACTGAGTAAAATTTACTTTAGCTAAACAAACACAAGGCTGATGAGATTAGAATTTATAAGAATAGTTTCTTACCAGCTTTCTGAAAGTACAAGAAACTTTTGTTTTGTCTGAGAATAGAGATTGCCAGTTCTTCCCTACTGGCCCAGATTACTTTGCTATTATTACAAATTTACTGGATGATAATATGATTTTATAGGATAAGCTGGTACCCACTATGCTCATGGAAATCTTGGTCACTGTTGTAGTGTTTGACATGTCCTCACACTGGTTTTGGCAAGACACTTCCTGTATGCTTGTAGGAATGGAAGAGGGATAAATGGAAATTAGATCTGCAAGTCTCTAGTCCTTGTATCATTTCCAGATACACCTTACTAGGCTTTTCACATACCCACAAGCATTCTACTTTGCAACTGTGATTCCTAAAGTTTCATTGTATCATCACTTCAGTTTATCTCCCAGTGTACTCCTATTTCTCCTTACCAAACTCAAAGAAGCAATTCTCCTATCTTCAGATTCTCTCTCTCTCTCTCTCCCCCTCTCCCTCTCTCTATTTCTCACATACCACTACCTCCTTCATCACCACCACCACCAAAATAAAAGGAATCAACAATCATTGGTCATTGATAACTCTCTATGAATGGTTTTAATTCCCCAATTGTAAGGAGTATGTTTTTCCTCCCACCGCTGGTCTTGTCCCACAGCCGCGCCAGCCCCAAATAACACACCGAGACTCTGTATTTGATATAATGCTGTTGGCTGGTACTAATTTCTTATCGGCTAGCTCTGTCTTAAGTATTAACACATATCTGTTAAATATAAGTACTTCCACATGCTCATATCATACCGGGGAATGGGGCAGGTATCTCGTCTCCCCAGTCTCTCCATGTTGATTCCTCTTTACGACTTCCTCTTTCCTCCTTCTCTTCTAGTCCCGCCTATCTAGCTTTCCTATTGGCCAACAGTGCTTTATTCATTAACCAGTATGAGAAACATATATACAGAATGACGTCTGCCATCACCCAATAAAAAGGCGAGACCAACAGAATGGATGAAAAAACAGGATCCATCCTTCTGCTGAAAAAAAGAAACACCCCCACATCAAATATAAACATTACCTTAAGGTAAATTATTGGAAAAAGAAAATTCAATCAGGTGGATCTAGGAGGCAAGCTGATGTAGCCATTTCAGTATCTACTAAAAGAGACTTCAAACCAAAACTAATCCAATATGACTTTATGATAAAAGTCCTATTGAGAATAGAACTAGTGGTAATATCTGCTTAAATAGGATTCCCAAGGGGATTGTGTGCCAGAGAGTGGACAGCCTTGTCTTGTTCCTGATTTTAGGGGAATCACATTGAGTTTCTCTTCATTTAGTTTGATGATGGCTTTTGGTTTACTGCATATTGCCTTTATTATGTACCCAAAACAGAAAATTCAATTTTCTGAGAAACACAGAAGAAATGTGCAACCTCCTTAGTCATCAGGGAAAAGCAAACCAAAATTATTTGAGGTTTCATCTTACACCTATCAGAATGACTAAAATCAATAAAAAAAATGACAGCTCATGCAGGCAAGGATACAGATTAAGAACACTCATTCATTGGTGGTTGGAGTGCAAACTTGTACAGCCAGTATGGGAATCAGTATGGTGGTTCCTCAGAAAAATGAGACTTGGTCTTCCTCAAGATCTAGCTATACCACTCGTGGGCATATACCCAAAGGAATCTACATCCCACTACAGAGACACTTGCTCAACTATGCTCATTGCTTCTCTATTCATAATAGCCAGATATTGGAAACAACCTAAATGTCCCCCAACAGAAGACTGGATAAAGAAAATGTAGTATAGTTATGCAATGGAATACTTAGCAGACATTAAAAAAATGAACTTGTGAAAGCTGGAAGTAAATATATGAAACTAGAAAACATACTGAGTGAGGTGACTGAGACTCAGAAAAATAAATATGAGTTGTATTTGCTAAAATGTGTGTTTAAGTCCTTGATAAGCATGCTACTGTCTGTATAACCACAGTGGTTAAGTAGATAGTAGGGGATTAGGTGGAGGGATGAATCTCTATAGGAAATAAAAGTAGAATAGATAGTTATAGATGGAAGAAATAGGGCTTGAATGGGAGAATATATCAGGGATGGGAAGGGAAAAAGGAACTGAAGGAGGGAATTTGAGAAGTCATATAGAAACTTAATATAGTAGAACCTTCCTATAGTATATAAATATATAGATATAATCTAAATAAAAATGACAAATAATAGTGGAGATAGAACTCCAAGTGGACATCTCTTGTTACCAAATAAAGCTTCCAGTTCTAGGAATGTGTTACATCTAATAAGATTGTTGGCCAAAGCAATAACCCAGGGTATTGCCAAGGCTATTGATTGCTCTGTTCAAACTGACAATAAGGCCCTATTGCTAAAGACAACACCTACCCAACCCATTGAACACAGAGGACTTGGACTGGTACCTAGCTAGAAGCTTGATCCCTATGAACCAGTGTTCATGGTACTGGAAGTTACTCTGTAATTTACCGAAGGAGACAGAGAAACACCATCCCCTCTGCAAATCCATCAATCTATAAGAGTGACTTGTTTGCAAGGTATGCTGGAGGAATAGTGGCATAAAGTTTCTTAGAGTAGCCAATCAATGTTTGATTTGTCTTATGACCCACTACATGAGATGGAACCCAAAGCTAAAACTGCTTGGGTGACCAAGAATTTGAGACTACATAGCCTAGGGACCTAGGGCAAAAAAACTGCATACTATTGTTTTATTAAAGGAACAAAGCAATAAAATGACTTCTTATGACATTTAACTAAAGAAAAAAAATAAATGATTTGCTCAACCATCATCAGAAAAGCTTCAACCTGTAGCAGATAAGAACAAGTAATGAACCCCACAGTATTTTAATATGCATAGAATGAAAAACTTTGGAACACTAAATGGGATGTCTCTGTGAAATACCTTCTTCAGGGCTCAGAGAACCCTGTGAAAGAGGAGGTGGAAAGAGTGTTAGATCCAATGGACATGGAGGACTCCAGGAAAACAAGGCCCTCTAAATCAACACAATCAAAGCTCATATTAATTCAGAGAGATTGAGGAAGCATGCATAGGGCCTGCATCGGTCTGTAACAGATGAGATGCTACAGCTAAAAGAAATGAACAGACACACCTATCTTTAACCCAGAAGCTATCCTCTAATTGATATCCAACTGCAAATGAAAAATGAGTTTTTCCAAGGGAGTCTCACTGGGGAAGGAAACTGTTTGAAGGGTAAGCCCCATGTTGAGCAGCAGATGACCAATGCAGAATCTGCTCAATAGTCTTAAGTAGTGCTTATATTTTGACTTCCTATTTGGGGTTTGTAGGGGACTTCCTTGTATGTAAACCTGTTCGTCTCTGTATCTGTATCCATTTCTTGTGATTTTTCTTTGGTTATTTTTCTTGTTTTGTCATATTCTGAGATATTTGTTTTTATTTATATTATTTTGTTTTGTCATTATTCCTTAGGTGTCTATTTGTTCTTTAAGGAGAGGCAAAAGTGTGTGGATATGGATGGGATGGGAGGTTTGAAGCAACTGGGAATGGTAAGAGAAGGAAAACCACACTTAGAATATATTGTATGAAAAAATTTTTTTGAATAAAAGGAAAAAAGAAACTGGGTAAATAATTACAGTTTTCAGATATGAATTTCAACCCAGAGGCTAGAAGAAACTAGGGATATTGTCTCAACGTATCATTTGAAATATCCTGTAGTTGACAAAAAATAAAAGCGCAGCAATATACAATTATCTTCACATTAAGTCATGAGAAATTTCTTTGCAATTTCCACTCAGCCCTGTATACATCAGTCATGATTTTAAGGAGGGGATTTATGTAGAAGACTATTAGTTAAGAAAGGAAAGAGATGTCCATAGGAGGTTCAGAGAAGACTAGAGTGTTTAAAAGGGGTCTGTTCAGAGTACCTGAGGTGTAGCAAACCTGTGGACAGAATGGAGAGCTGGAGTTTACACAGGAGTTTAGACCTACATGCTGAGATAACTGTTGTGTAATATTTTGATTGCTTGGATAAAGCTTGCTTGCTTGGAGTCAGAGGGCAGAGCTAGCCATTAGTTGACCTAAATTAACCATAAATGTTTGGAGGAGTGTAGATATAGCGTAGATAGGAAGTAGTAAGGTGGGCCAGAGAGGGGACCTCAGCCTTTTTGGACAGAGGAATGGTAGAGGTAGGAGGCAACTGGTAGCTATTCCATCCTTTTGTGAACTTTCAGGTTCTTACTCCTGATTTTTTTATTGATAAAGATTAATTAGATTAAAGCATCAGATAAAACACACACACACACATCCAATTAGAATGTAGCATAGACAGTGCTCAGCTGTGGTAAAGAGAGATCTTACTGAAGACAGGGAGGCATTGTTCTTGCATTAAAATGGGGCAGATCAATAGTATCAACATAGGTAAATCTGAAAGCTTTTTGTTTGACTATTTCCCTGTATGTTATAGGAAAAAAGGTACACAAAAATATGAAATGCCAATACTTCAAACCTGTAATGTTTACAGGTTTATAGGACATCAGCTTGGTAATGACTATTGAATTTAAGACTCTGAGATGGAAAGTACTTATAGGAGGTGGACAACATGATTACATTGGCAGGAATTGGATTGATGGGGTTAAAGAAAGCCAACCATTGCATTGACCTGGGGCATACAAGTTAAAGGTTCAGCTTCAGAGCCACAGAGAAGGAAGGAAACATCCTGACCTCACATTTATTTTTTAATTAATTTTCTTAAAAATGTTGATTCTTTTCTCTATGAGTACTATATTTACATTTTTACCTCTCTGCCCCCTCCAATACCTGTGTCTACCCTACTTCCTCTAAAACACATAACCTCTTTCTCTTTCAATATACAAATACAACTTACTTAGTTCACTTAATGTTGTTCATATGTGTATGTGTTTATGAATGACCTATCATAGGATTCAAGCCTTGAGAATAGTGATTCTCCATATTTCAACGGCCATTAATTGCCAGTGACTTCCAAACTAGGTGTGGCACCCTATAAGATATTTACCCCATCCATGTTGTGTGTCAACTGGTGCCGCTGTCTACTGTGAACCAAAGCTCCATTGACAATGGATGAGAATTCCAGTTATATAAAGGTTTGTCTTTGCTCTGGCTTGGTGAAGCTGATTTTAGACTTCAGGTCTACAGAGCAGTGAGTTAATACATTCTCTAGCTATTTTAAGCTACCAAATTTGTGGGGGAAATCCCATAGTTTCTATTTCAAGCTCTTGTTTACAAGTTGATAATTACAAATTCTTGCATTTATTTATTTAGATGTTGGGAAGCATGCCATGGCAAATGTGTGAAAGTCAGAGAGTAACTTGAGAGAGTTGATTCTCTTCTTCTAGCATGTGGGATCTGAGGATGGATATCAGTTCCTCAAGCTTGGTAGCAAGCACATTTTATCTGCTAACATATCTTAGTATTCCTACATCTTCTTCATCAGGTATTTCTTTAAGTAATAAAACATATGAAGTACTTGGCACACAGTTTTTATTGACTAAACATTTAATTTTGGATCAGTATGAAAAGTGCTATAAGCCAGCAGAGGCAAAGACAGGTGGATCTCTACGAATTCAAGACCAGCCTGGTCTAAAGAGCTAGTTCCAGGACAACTAAGGCTATACGAAGAAACCCTGTCTCAAAACCTAAAATAAAACAGGACAAAAAAGTGCTATAATGAGTATGTTATTTTTTTATATGTGGTAATGCCTTATGGTCACAGGTGTCCATTAAAGAGCATCTGTAGAAAGTTCTTGAAAAGCAGGAAAATGGTTCATCATGGTAAACAATGTAAATTAGACTTAGAGAACTCAAAGCCCAAGTTTTTATAAAGTAAAAGTCTACGAAACTAAAACACTATTTGTATGAGGAAGGAGAATGGGAGTTGTAGGAGATAACCTTGGAATGAAAAATGGGAGAGTTAGCATGAAGAAAGTATATAATATATACTTATGAAAATATCATGAAGAAACTCGTTATTTATTAAAATTGATATGTGGTAATAAAGTTACAATAATTAAAAGTTATTATTAGTGCCTCATGATTATGCATGTACATGGAGCATAATATGGTATTTAATATGTATGTGCAATGTGAAATAATTAGATCAGGGTAGTTTATGTATTGAGACTTGATTTTGAAGATCATGTTGAATATTAAGTTGATGATAGCCTTATTCTACTTTCTATTTTTATTTTCCTCTATTAAGGAAGTATCAAATGATTTCCCAACATCTTTGTATCATTTTCCTTTCCCAAAAGCTAAACTGAGTTCCAGTTTCCAATTCTTCTATGTTTTGTACATATGATTTTGAACATAATTTTATCTATTCCAGAAGGTACTTATTGTGTCATTATATCTTTAAAATATTTATTTTTTGAGTAAGAGTTTGTACACATTTATTATGTTTACTGTATTTAGCCCATTACTGTCCATTTTCTTGCCTTGCCCTACCATATTGGTCCCATTTGTGCTCTTTTAGTGCCCCTGGATAGCTTTGTTTCTACCTTCATGATTTTATTTATTTGTGTCATATCTAGAAATTATAAACAAGAGAAAACATTTCTCTTTCAAAGATGTTCTTAATACACTGGATTTTACAATGTCCACATGCAACTATTTCCCTTCAAAACATTGCATATTGTACATGTATAATGTTTTCTGTATCCCCCTATTTCTAGATACCTAGGTTAGTTCCATTCTTAATTATTATAAATAGTTTTACAATAAACTTTAATGTTCAACTATATTTGTGATAAATCGAGTCCATTGGGCAAATATTCGGGAGTGGCATGCCTTATTTTGTTTGTGGCTATCCTGTGTTTGTTCTGAGGGAATCTGGAGCAAATAGTGAGAGCACACTGCCTCTGCTCCAAGTAAATGGAAGTACCCTGGGATATGTGAAAGCTACTTTGGAAGGATTTGGTATGTGTATGCCAATGTAACGGTGCTCCTGGGAACAGATTAAGTAAATTGTTAATTGTTAGTCAGTTAGTGAGTGTTATGATTGATTAAAGAAATAATTAATGGAAGTCTAAGGAAGAAAAGTGTTAAGCTAGTTCTTGAAGGAAATGGAGGAATTAATTAGAGTGGGGAGTTTAAAAAGCAAGGGAACATTTAATGTGGGTTCACGTTTTAAGCAGAAGAGAAGTCTTTCTTTGGGCTTGCTACAGGAGATGAGGCTCCACAATTAAGTGTAACTGTTGTTCTTTCAAAGGACCTGCATCCATATGGTCATTCACAAACATCAAAGACAAGTTGTGGAGAATATCATGCACTCTTATGACCTCCATGGGCACCAGACACACATGCAGTTCACATACATACATACATGTATGCACTTTGATTATTCCTGCTTGACTTTCTCCATCATTGTTCTTTTTGATCAATAATTTCACCTCACAAGATGGTGTGTTCTTATTAACCTTTATTTTGTGAAAAACATATTTGGGAGATTCTTCCCATGATACTGCTGATACTGAATTATGATAAGTTCCTGGAGTGACTTGACACCCTGAATATGGGTCACAGCCAGAAGGGCTGAGCAGTCTAAGAGACCTCAGACAGGTGAACCAGGATGTATCCCTGGGGCACAAAAGAACCTTGCAAACACATCCCCCATGGAGGGATACTGCCTTGACCTTGAGACAGGAGAGAAGTCCTAGTCCCTACTTAAAATGACCTGACAGATCTACAGGATCCCACCTGGATGGCATTGCCCTACATGTGGAATTGGGGTGGTGGGATGGGAGGGGAGGGTGGTCAGGGTGCATGTGAGGGGGCAGAGAGGGTAAAAGGGAGGGAGGGACAGGGAACTGGGATCGACATGTAAAATAATAAATTAAATTAAAAAATTAAATTAAAAAAATGTTGTCATGATTGTTTTTATTTGTCTCTTGTTTATAAAGCCATTAAGGCTTTATTGAGCTAGAAAATGATGCATGGTGTCATACCCATATATATATCCATATATATATATATATATATATACTGTGTTTCTAAATGGCAGTGATCTAAAGAGAGTTAACACAACTGAGTATGTGCTGTGAATTGTTAGGCATTAGGGCCTGCTTCCTGTGGAAGAAGAAATTAAAGCAAATTTTGGCTGTGTATTTGTGAGTCCTGGCTCTCCATATTTTATAGACAGGTAATTTTCTTTTGAATCTCACTTCATTCTAGCAAAGAAAACCATTTTTCCAAATTATTTGTGTTTAGGAATGATGGTTAGGCAGAATAAACTCTGCTCCATCTTCCCTGATTTCTTTTGAATGCTCATTACTTAAGTCGTGCATTGATTACATGTCTACTATTGCAGGATTCTGTGTCTTGCATAATCATGCTGGAAAATGACCTTAGCTTTTATTTATGAACTAGATTCTAAGTGACAGATTTTTTTTTCTCCAACGGTATTTATTTCACATATTATATTACATTCTTTTTCAAGGATCTGCTGAGTTTTGTCATTCAAAACAATTTATAATCCTGCCAGCAATAAGAATCTTTTCAATAATCAAAATAACAGTACCATTTTAATCACTGGTCTCTTCTAAAACTGAGTACAGGGAGATTTAGGGAAAGCTCAGTGAAAAATATCTATCACCTCAAAGAGAAAAACACAAAGTATCATATGGACCAATTTTCCTGTAAAGTAAACTCTTAAAACTCTTAGAATTAATTAAAATATAAGGTTTAGTCTCCATAAGAGACTACACACATATGCCCAAGGATTACCGTTACCACCAGTTCTTAAAACATCTTCACATTCATTAAGCTTTATAGGAGGGTGATTTTTTTTACAAGTTCTATTGCTAATTGATTTTATTCATAATTTTTTCCTTTACTGTAGTATAGCTAAATTAAAATGCCATATGCTTTAAAAATGCTGTCATAGCCAATGCATAGTTCTTGATGCACATGAATATAAAATGTGCACTTATAAAATGTAGATAAATTACCCTATCAACATAGACAGTGCTCTCAAATTAAAGGAGTGATGTCTGTGTGATTTAAAATGCATAGTGTTAATAATTGTCTTATCATCTCTTTTCTCTTAGACACCCACTTATACATATACACACAAAGACATACATGATGAATCTGTGTCTCCATATTTTCACTAAGCATAGCTGACTGCTAGATTATGAAGTAGAGTTTTATAAATATTCAATACACTGCTAATAATTGTATATATTTTCCTTTCCTGTTGGCATAATCCTGGAGTGAGCTTTCAGATGCATTGAGAAGATCATATGGCTCTGAAGTTCCTATGTCTGGCTATGCTTCCTTTGGTTTTTAAGGTCCTAAGTTGTTCCTTGCTTGCAAAGTAAGCCAAAGTTCAGTTAGGAGCATTGCATATGTCTCTAATTCCATGTTTTTTATTTTTATAAGTAGAACTTGGATCAAGGGGAACAGCCTTCTTGATTATTCTGGTAGTATTTCTTTGGAAACTATATACCTCATTGTTTCCATGAAGGAAATGATCTTGCCTTTGCCCTCTTCAGGGGCTCTGAGTTGCTGGATGTCTAAACTGGACTTCTTTAGAAGGTAATATAAAGATTTCCTGAGAAATAATTACATCAATCTAGGAGCAGAAGAGGCTGTCATTATTCACTATGCTGACAAAAACTATGATGACACAAAGATAGACTTATTGGAAAACCTAATTATGTCACAGCCCTATGATAGCAAGCAGTTTGAGGAATAATGTTCATTTTCAAGGAATAGATATTGTTAGCAGGTGAGTGAATGGCCCCAAATAACTTTAAATATTTAATTGCCATAGAGACAACTGGTTGCAACTGTTCGTATTCCTGAACAGCATTAATATCATAGGAACCAATGAAAGATGTTACATTATTCCCTCAACTTCCTTCTGTTCCATAGCTGAGTTCTATTCTCTAACCTAGTTGTCATTTTGTTGCTGCAACATGTTTGGAAACTTGATCTGTGTTACAGTTTCAATTTTTTGTAAAATATTAGGAAAACCAATTATTCTAGCAATGCTATAGGAGTTTATCCAATCAACAGCCTTTGACTTAGGAGTAATCCAAACCAGCATTGTAGAAATCAAGAATTTAATGGAGCCAGCACATAAACTGAGTTCCTAAAGCATGGTTTGGAGATCTGGGGCACCCACATGGGTATATAGAAGGACAAGGCTGTCTTCAGATGTCTCAGTGCATAAAGCACTTGCCACATGATCATGAGGATTGAGTTCAAATCAGCCCAACCTATATAATTGTGGGGTGGTTGTTGTGGCCTGGTTGCAATATCAGTACTGGTGGCAAGGGATCCAAGGAGCAAGTAGATTAGCTAGAATCACTGTATCAGTATTGGTGTTAAATGGAGAGTTCCTATATCAACAAATGAGGTGAGAGAGATGCCTGACAGTAACTTATATGCTCAATAGTGCATGTGCACTAATATGAGCCCACATATGTGAAAATGCATTTTCATACAAAAGTATTCTGACATCATTTGCTCTCTCCCTCCTCTAAGAGATGTATAGCAGATTTCTGTGGTGGCTAAGTGGAACCCAGTACAAAACAGCACAATAGTTGCATATAGAAACATATATAAGGCTTTTTTTTCTGGCTCTTTCCGGGCGTCCAAGATGTCGAAGCGAGGACGTGGTGGGTCCTCTGGAGCAAAATACCGGATTTCCCTGGGTCTTCTGGTAGGAGCTGTGATCAACTGTGCAGACAATACAGGGGCCAAAAATTTGTATATCATCTCTGTTAAGGGCATCAAGGGACGACTGAACAGACTTCCTGCTGCTGGCGTGGGTGACATGGTGATGGCCACAGTTAAGAAAGGCAAACCAGAACTAAGGAAAAAGGTCCATCCTTCGTCAACGAAAGACGTATCGAAGAAAAGATGGGGTGTTTATTTTGAAGACAATGCAGGGGTCATAGTAAACAATAAAAGCGAGATGAAAGGTTCTGCTATCACAGGTCCAGTTGCAAAGGAATGTGCAGACTTGTGGCCCAGGATTGCATCCAATGCAGGCAGCATTGCATGATTCTCCAGCATATTTGTAAAATATATTCATTACAAAAGTGTTTGCTCAAAAAAAAACATATATAAGAATCCTAATGGATTCTAGTAAACAATGTATCAGATCTTTCCCTCTCTTCTCTCCCTCTATGTGCGTGTTTTGTGTGTGTGTGTGTGTGTATGTGTGTGTGTGTGCGCGCGCGCGTGTGCGTGCATGTGTGTATGAGTAAATACAGGGCTTCAGCTGATCAACTCTACCATCCTCCTACTTATTCCCTTTAGACATGGTTTGTCACTGAGCTTGGAATTAGCTTGTTGGTCAGCAAGCTCCAGACATCCTCCTATCTCCACTCCCCACAGTACATGGGTCACAGGTGTGCCAAGCTACTCTGAATGTTTGATGTGGGGTCCTGGATCTGAACTCAGGTGCTAATTCCTGTAGAGCAGTCTCTTTTATCCATTGAGCAATATTTCCAGTCCCTTAATGAGACCTTTTAGAATGTAAAGCTCTTGCCCTTTTTCATTAATATTGTTTCAGAACTGAAGAAACACATTATTTCTGTTAACATGTATTATGTCTATTGTTGTTTGTAATGAGATAGAGAAATAGAAAACTTTTCCTTTTGATTAAAATTGTGGCAAATATGAACAATCATAAGCACTGTAATAAAACTCCTGGAGAGACTATACTGTAAGAGGCTTCAGGTTCTTTGAGCCTAAAAAATTTCAGCACTCCAATCTAAATGCCTGTCTCTGTGGTAAAATGGACAAACTCCATAGAATGTTTGTTCTATGTGGTTCATAAAAACCATAGAACTTGTCTCACCTGGGAGCTTGTTAGAAGTAGAGAATTTCAGCTTATCTTCTTTTAAAGAGAAAAAGATTGTCATAAAATTTATGAAGTATTAAGATAAACAATACAAGCATGCTTAGTGGAGGGTGTACCAAATGGTTTGGTTTACAGCTACAAGAATCGATCACTGAAATTCAGCTACTGGGTCCTCCAATTATTTCTGATTATTAGCTTCATGAATATTATAAGATCTACAAATTCCTTAATGAATGTGGGATATTTCCTTCAGAGGAATATGCAACAATATATAACAAGGGTAAACTGCATTCATCTTTTCTTGGCTATTTTCAGGAATGCATATTCTGGATATATGAATATGTCCAGATAGTCCACTTTTGAGAATATTTGCTGTTCCAATGTTTTCCCTATGAAAGCATGCAGAAAAGAACAACTAGGAAGTTGTTTACACATATAAGTGCTTTTCAAAACTCACTAGTGTGGTTGTTTGAAAGAAAATGGCCCCTAAAGGGAGTGGCACTACTAGGCGGTGTGACCTTGTTGGAGGAACTGTGTCACTGTTGGGGGTCTCATATGCTCAAGATATGTCCAGGGTCATAGTTGTTTTTTCTGCCTGTGGATCAAGTCCTTCTCCAGCACCATGTCTTTCTGTACACCACAATGTCTCACCATGATGACAACGAACTAAATCTCTGAACTGTAAACAGGTCTCTTTTGCTCATACTTCCCTCAGTGTAACAGCCAGTAGACTTCCTATTGCCTGGAAGTTGTAGCTCTCTCATCTCCAGCATCACATCTACTTGCACACTACCATGTTCTCCTTCATGATCATAATAAACTGAACTTAAGAAACTGTAAGCATGAACCCTTCAATCAAATGTTTTCTTTATAATAGTTGCCACAGTCATGGCATCTTTTCATAATAATAGAAACTCTGACTAAGACAACTATAATAGAAGAATATGGATCTCAAAAGTTTTAAGGAAATTTAATATAGTAAATGACAGTACAGTATTAATATCAGAAACTAGTTAAGACAACTGAGATCTGATTATTTTAGTTTCCTGTCCCTGACATAATAACTAAAGTAAACAATAAAAAACCAAACAACAAAAAACTTAAACGAGGAAGGATTCATTTTGGCTAATGGTTTTAGTTCATGGTTATTTGAGACTCCATCATGGTAGGAAGCATGTGCTGGAGCTCATATAAGGCTGCCAATAACGTGGAGTAGATAGAAAGTGTAGGGTAGAGGGCAGGGTGATGAGTGAGGAGGATATAGGGTCACATTCTCTTTCAAATGCAAGCCCTTAGTGAATGACATACTTTAACTGGACATCACCACTGCATAGCTCATTCTCTTATGTATTAATCAGTGGGTAAATCTGTTGATGATGTTTCTGTCTCATTACATAATAACCCCTCAAGTCTCCAACTCTCAAAACTTGGTCATTACAGTGTGAGAGTATCAGTTCAATCCAAGTCATTAATACAGTGGTTACCTCTATAGCATGGAGATGGTTGGACAAAATAACTTACTATATGCCATGTCTGATCCCTTTTGAATTTCTAACTTTATTTACATGTTGTTTGTTATGAATGAAAAATGCATCCCTAGGTAGGTGAATGTTCTGAATCAGAAGATAGAAAGCTCAAATTGTTTATTTTGGAGGAAAGTTTAGCATTGTGATTCAAGAACACTTCTGCTCTTCATTGTCATTGCTGTGGATAGGACATCCAACACCCTGTTGAACAGAATGATAAAAGTGGGCATGTCACCATTTTTATGTCCTACTGTTGTGTTATAATGAAATACTTTAGTTTTGTTTTTTTGAGAAATCGAATCAGGAAGGATGTTGAATGTTGTCAAGTGAATTTTTGCATCTAAAAAAAGTATCAGGGTTTTCATCCTTTAATCTTTGTTGTATATCACACTTCTTTTCAGCCTGTCTCTGCCTCCTGGGTGCTATGATTAATGGAGTGCAACACCACCACCAGGCAAAATATTTTAGTTTTTGGAAATTTTAAAAGGAATTAAAAAAGATGTTGATTTAGGTACTGTATTCATCTAGGTACTTGGAAAGCTGAGGCAAGAGATCATGAGTTCATGTCATCTCTTAGATATAAAACAAGTTTCAGATGAGCCTGGGTTATATACCAAGATCCTGAGAACATTCATATGGTCCTCTTTGGGGTCTAGATGAACATCTTCAAGATGGAATCGCTTGTGTTTTACAAGGAGAGAACCTAATAACGTTGCTTATTTATTTATTTATTCAAAATTCAACAGAATACCTAATCTAGTCTCCAATGATTTATGAAAGATATTAATTGTGATTGTTAATGTATCCTGTTACTGATATTTTTGTGTCACATCTGACCATCTCCATAGCTCCAACACTGTAAAATGATTTAGTATGCATCAAATAAATAATGCCTTTGGCATGCATTAAAATTTAACAATGTAATTAAGAAGATGAGGAACTAAAAGTATATATATTTCCTTTCCATGCAATGTCTAGAGACAGGAGAGAAGCCCTAGTCCCTCCTTCACATGACCTGTCAGATCTACATGACCCCAACTGGATGGCATTCCCTTACATATGGAATTGGGGTGGGGGATGGGAGGGGAGGGTGGTTTGGGTTCATGTGAGAGGGCAGAGAGGGTAAAAGTGAGGGAGGGAGAGGGAACTGGGATCGACATGTAAAATAATAAATTAAATAAAAAAAGAAAATAAAGTATATATATTTCCTTTCCATGCAATGCCTAGTGGAAGGCTAGCTCTTGAAAAAGGTAACTCTTTGTAGGAAATAAAGTCCCATTTTAACCTGCCCAAATGCAAATAGTATTGATCTACACATGTATGAAGCATTACATTCAGATTCGCAAGAACTTGTTTTACAATGACTGCATTATGTGATTATATATTATAGCTGATTATATGTACTTACAGTAATTATGCAATAATGCATAATTACAATGATTATATAAACAGATCAACTGATCTGTTAAGAATTTTTTCAGATAAGAATCTACTATTGCAAGACTACCAAATCAAAATAGTTTTAAATGTCTTTTCATCAATAACATTTAATATGGGATTTAATATAAACATTATTCTGGACTTTTCAAATCTCCCAATTGAATCCAGTGGTCTACAAATTAAGTCCTTGTAGTAATAGTCAAAAATTGTTCTACATTTAGATATATATTCAAAATATAATTAGAGTATACATTAGGATGTGTATCAGAAAAGAATGCCAGATTTTTTCAGGTTTATGAAATAGGTATATTTCTGAAAAGTGATAGATAAATAGTTTTTCCTCATGGGGAAATTGCTTTAGAATTGCATTATTTACTTGAGGTCCAACTAGCAATGCCTCCTGTTTTCTGTAAGGGCTAAAAGATCTGCTATAGCCCCTACCCAGGGTCCAAAGTTGAAATGCTTCTCAGGAGAAAAGGAAGGGCTAAAAGATTTCTATAGTATACTCACACACAACTTGGGGATTCATGCTTTTATTTTCATGTGCCCTTTATTGTTCTGTTTCTACTCTAATAATCCCGTCCTACTTATAAGTTCTCCATGCTTCTTCTTCTATTCTAAAACTCTTCTCCTTCAGGAGCTTTGAAGTGATAAAGAAATTTCTGTCACTGATCAAAAGCATACAGCTGATCTCCAAAATATACAACGAACTCAAGAAACTAGTCAACAAAACACCAAATAAACCTATTAAAAATGGGGTACAGAACTGAAGAGAGAATCCTCAATAGAGGAAATCAAAAAGGCTGAAAAACACTTGAGAAAGTGCTCAAAATCTATAGCTATTAGGGAAATACAAATCAAAACAACTATGAGATACCATCTTACTCCTGCCAAAATGGCTAAAATTAGGAACATAAATGACAATTTATGCTGGAGAGGATATGAAGAAAGGTGAACACTTCTCCATTTCTGGTGGGAGTGCAAACTTGCACAACCATTTTGGAGATCAATATGGTGGTTTCTCAGGAAAATGGGAATCAGTCTACCACAGGACCCGGCAATCCCCCTCTTAGGCATATGCCCAAATGATCCACATCCATGCAACAAAGACATGTGTTTAACTGTTCATAGCAGCATTATTTGTAATAGCAAGAACCTGGAAGCAACCTAGATGCCCATCAATTGAAGAATGGATAAAGAAGATGTGGCACATTTACAAAATGGAATATTATTTTGTGAAAAAAAAATCCAATGGAATCTTGAGATTCACAGGTAAATGGATGGAACTTGAAGAAACCATCCTGAATGAGGGAACCCAGTCACAAAAGAGGAACATGGTATGTACTCATTCATATATGGATTTTAGACATAGAGCAAAGGATCACCAGCCTATAATTCACACCACAGGAAAAATTAGGATACAAGAGGAACCTAAGAGATTCATTCAAGGTCCCTCTCAGAAGGGGAAAGGTACACAATCTCCTGAGCATATTGTGATTGGGGGGTCAGTTAGTGGAGAGAGGAGAGGAAAGCATATGCGACTAGGAAGATTGAGTCAGGGGGGGAGGAATAGATGAGAGGAGAGAGAGAGAGCGAGCGAGAGAGAGAGAGAGCGAGAGAGAGGGAGGGAGGGAGAGAGGGAGAGAGAGAGAACAAGACCATAAAAGAGGGAGCCATTATAGGTTTGAAGAGAAAATTGACTCTACAGGACTAACCCCAACTAACAATTTGAGCAACAGTGGAAAGCCTACCATAAATGCCCTTCCCTGATAATGAGACAGATGACTAACCCACCATCATAGAGCCCTCATCTAGTAGCTGATCAGAACAGAAGCAGACACACACTGCTAAACACTGAGCCAAATTGGAATCTAGAGGCAGAGAGGACAAGACTAGGCTACAGAAACTCACAGAGACAGCTGACCTGAACAAGGAGGAGCTAATGGGCCCCCCAGACTGAGAGCTGGGAATCCAGCATTGGACCAACTCATAACACCTGAACATGGGTCTCACTTAGAAGGCCTGGGAAGTCTAAGGTACCTCTGAGAGTAGAACCAGGATGTATCCCTGGTGCACAAAAGGACTTTGGGAACACATTCCCCATGGAGGGATACTCCCTTAATATAGAGGCAAGAGGGAGGGCCTAGTCCCTATTCCAAATGACTTGACAGATTTTGTTGACTCTTCCTGGAAGGCATCACCCTCCTTGTGGAGTGGAGTTGAATGGAATGGGAGGGTGGTTGAGTGGCATGAGATGGAGGGAAGGAGGGAGGGAGGGAAGGAGAGAGGGAGGAAGGGAAGGAGAAGGAATTGGAATGGAGCAAAAAAAAATAAAAAGAAGCATATTTCAAGAGGATGCAATAAGGAACTGAGGCATTTACCATTGTAGCACAAGGGTCCAAGACTATATGAGCTAAACCATGACCAGACAGGGAGGGGACAGTGCCCCATGACAACTTTACGGCACAGATCTATTGTTAGTAAACTGGCAAGTGAAGAATTAGCATGTTCTTCTTCATGACCTTCATAGACACATCTGACTCTGACCTTGTGCCAGCTGTAAAGTCTTCTTTTTACAAAAAAGCCTTTAGTCTGGTTTGAACTTATTCTGAGGTATAAGTGAGCTAATTATGTGCAGTTGGCTGAGTAAAAGAACAAAGCAGGCTGTTAAAAGTTAACAGTAGTTAATACCTGCTGTACCTCTCATGGCCCCTGACAGTTGTCCAATTATTTTATGGGAAGAATCTAAAGAGCATAAGAAAGTATGCTGGATTTTTTTATGTCGAGTTGACACAAACTACAGTCATCGACAAGGAGGCAACCACAATTGAGAAAATGCTTCCATGAGATTTGTGTTTAGGGCATTTTATTTTTTTAAATTTATTAATTAACTTTTTACATTCCAATCACAGTTCCCCCTCTTCTCTTTCCCCACTCCTTCTACGCACCTCCTACCTTTCACCTGCTCCTCAGAGAGGGTAAGGCCTTACCTAGGAAATCTACTAAGTCTATCCCATGATCTCATTCAGATAGAATCAAGGCACCCCTCCATCCCTATGTCTACGCTGGGCAATTTATTTCTCATATAGTGCAGTTTCTTAATTAGTGATTGATGGGAAGGACAGCTTATTGTTGATGGTGCTGTTCCTGGATTTGTGGTCCTAGATTTAGTAAAATAGCAGTCTGAGCAAGCAATGATTTGCATGCCAGTAAGTAGTACCTTGCCATGGCCCCTGCACCAGCTCCTACCTCCACATTCTTACCCTGTTTATTCAGTTCCTATCTTCCCTCAATAATGAACAGCAGTATGGAAGCATAAACTTTTCCTCTCCAACTTGCTTTTGGTCTTGGTGTCTCATCACAGCAATAGAAACCCTAAGTAGGACAATCAGTAACATACATACTTTCATTTTAACATTTCTCTGTGAGGAATTAAAGGGCCCCTTAATATTTAAGAAACTATGTAACTAAGTGTTTTATGAAGTAATTAATCCTTGAGAGTGAGGACATGTGGGAAGAGTTGAACCAGAGGTTCATGTTCCTATTACGCAAAAGGGTTGTGAAGTCCTTGCCAGACTAGATCTCTGTTTCAACATAACAACTGGAATCTTAACAGGAAAAATATTTTCAAGCCCTACAGTTATCAATCATACTATTAAGATTGCCAAATCTGTCATGGGCCTTTTTTGTTAATAATAAAACTTTTAGCTAGACCAAATCTTAGAATAGAAGAGGGGAGGCAGGCATGAAATCCTCCATCTCGCTGAGGAGCTATTGATGTTTGATTGGTGCTGAGATTGGGGGAGACACTTTACTGCAAAATGCAGCAACACTGGTTATAGAGTTATCACACTTCAGGGCAGCACCCACACACAGGAAGAGTAAGCCAACTCAATTTGTACCCTGTGTGTGTCTGTGTGTGTGTGTGTGTGTGTGTGTGTGCTTTTGTTTGAGTATTTTTAGGAGATAGAATGTAAATAAATTTGGGTGGGTATGGAGGTGGGGTAGAATCTGAGAGGAATTGATAGAGGACAAATAATATAAGCAACATATATTTATGAAATTCTCAAAAAATATAGAAACTGTGTTAATGAAACTTTTGCTGTTTAGTATTATCTCCTTATGACAGAATTTTATGGTATAGTACTACAGGGTCAAATCGGCAGAACAGTTTAGGGTTCTGTATCCATACTAGATATCTGTTCTCCACAGATCTGTATTAGTTTGTGTTGCTGTTACTAATGATGAAGTTGTCAAAGAGGCACTTCTTCAACCATCAACACTTTCCCCAGCACATCTGCTTCTCTCCTTCCATGTGAATAGTTCCTTCTCTTTTCAAAAGTATCATGGTACCAATCATATCTTTTGAGTTTTTTGAGAATTTTATACATATTTTGATCATAGTTAACCTCCTTCCCCAGCTCTTCCAAGATGCTTTTGTTTTCCATGAAGACCAGTTCATGCTGCTCAACTATTCTTGGATGTGTGACCTGCTAGAGCACAGTTAACTTACAGGGGGCTATACTCATAGGAAAAAAAAAAGACCCACTCTCTACCTGAAGGTGGCAATTGCCAACATCCATCTCCATGCTGAGATTTGGTCTCATTTGGGCTTGCACTCACCTTGTGTATATTGTCACAAGCACTGTACTTTCATTTGTGCAACTACCCTGATGTGTCTGGAAGACATCCTTTTCTTCTTTTTTTTTTTTCTTCATTATATTTTCTTATTTTACATATCTTTCTTGTAGTCATCCAAATTCTCTGTCTCCTACACTGTTTCTGTACTCTCTTCCACAATGGAGGAAGAGGGGCTGTGGTATGTATATCCCATTTACTGAATTCTTCAGTCTCTCCATGTGGGCTAGGTATGGTTCTCTTGTATTAATCACAGCAAATACAAGTTTCTCTCATTAGGGTTGATCGATGGTTTACTACATGGGTATAAATAATAAGTCATTTGGAGTTGGTTTAATGTTATATGACCATGCAGCAGAAGCACATAGAGACAGCTTGCCTGAACAAGGAGGAGCTAACAACCACTAGACTGATAGCTGGGAAGCCAGCATGAGACTGACTCAGGCTCCCCTGAATATGGGTCTCAGCCAGAAGGACTGAGCAGTCTAAGAGACCTCAGACAGTGGAGCCAGGATGTATCCCTGGTACACAAAAGGACCTTGCGAACATATCCCCCATGGAGGGATAACTGCCTTAATCTAGAGACAGGAGAGAAGCCCTAGTCCCTACTTCACAGGACCTGTCAGATCTATATGACCCCAACTGGATGGCATTCCCCTACATATGGAATTGGGGTGGGGGGATGGGATGGGAGGGTGTTTAGAGTGCATGTGAGAGGGCAGAGAGGGTAAAAGTGAAGGAAGGAGGGAGGGAGGACTGGGGGGGAGGGAGGGATGGAGGGAGAGGGAACTGGGATCGACATGTAAAATAATAAATTAAATTAAAAAAATGCTTTGACTACAAAATTTAAGTTGAAGGACAAGTTACTGGGGAAAAGGATTTCTATTTTTGTTTCCACAGAAAATGAAAAGATGTGGATTCCTTCCAGACTAATGTGGTTTGATCACGCCAGACTGCCTGCAACAGAGTACAAGCTAATCCTACATTCAAAACAGCTGGACAAAACAGCCCTACAGACTACAGCCAGGATATCTGTATCTTCTTTGAATCCCCCCAAGACAGTGCCCCTTACCAGCAGGAAGTAGTTTGGAAAGAACGACCCCCAAATTCCCAAATATTGTGTATAAATGTTTGTTTTCATTTAATTGTACTTTGTTATATAAAATTAAATAAAATAAAAAAAATACACTGAAAAAAATTTTTGTGGCTTCTTCAGTGCCCCAGTCTGATGGAAGATGCCATTCTGTAAATTTTCTCATACTGGTTAATGAATAAAGCGCAGTTGGCCAATAGGAAAGGAAGATAGGCGGGACTAGGAGACAAGGAGGAAAGAGGAAGTAGTAAGGAGGAGTCAAGATGGAAGGCCTGGAGAGAACAGAACCTCCATTCTTACGCTCTCGGTAAGACCACGTGGAAATACATAGAAATGGGTTAATAACTAAGACAGCTAGCCGATAAGAAACTAGCACCTGGCCAACAGCATAATATCAAATACAGAGTCTCTGTGTGTTAATTGGGGCTGGCGTGGCAGCAGGACAAGACCAGGTGGCGGGTGGAAAAACCGTACTCCTTACACCAGTCCCATCACTGGAAGCCTGGCTTGGTTACAGAAGATGGCCAGTTCAGGCACCATGTCCCCCATTATTAAAAAATTCCTATTAAGGTGACCCTCATATCCCAAGGAGTTTTTGTTGCCCTAGATTTCCACATCACCCCTAAATTCCCTCTATTCCCACTTTTTTTTTGTCTGTACACTCTCCCTCCATACACTCCCACACCTGACTCCTAATTACCATCCCCATCTACAAAGTATATTCTATTTCTCCTTCCTAGGGAGATAAATGTATTTACTCCCTTAAAGCCCCCTTGTTTCATAGCATTTCTCAGCATGATTATCGTTTACTTAGCAACTGATACCCACTCATAAGTAAGTACATACCATATTTATCTTTCTGAGTCTAGACCACCTCAGGAAAATTTTTTGTAGTTCTATCCATTGACCTGCAAGTCAGTGTTTTTACCAGCTAAGTAATAATACATTATGTAAATGTACCAGATTTTTCTTTATCCTTTTTCTGAGGACATTTACACTATTTCCAATTTTTGGCTTATTTATAAAGCTACACCAAATACACATAGTTAACCAATTGTCTTTGTGGTAGAATGGAGCCTCCTTTGGGTATATGTCCAAGAGTGGTATAGCTGACGTAGATTGATTCCCAGTGTTCTGAAGAATCTCCATATTGATTTCTATAGTGGTTTTACAAGTTTACACTTCTACCAACAACGGAGGAATGTTCCTCCTGCTCCAAATCCTTACCAGCATGAGCTATTTTGTCAGTTGTAAGATAGAATCTCAGAGTCATTTGATTTGCATTTTCCTAATGGCTAAGGATGTTGAGCATTTTTAAAGTATTTCTCAGTGATTTGAGCTACCTATATTGAGAATTCTTTCTTAAAATCCATACCCCACTTTTAAAAATTGCATTGTTTGGTTAGTTGATGTCTAGTTTCTTGAGCTTTTTATATGTTGTCTATATTAGCCCTCTTTTTGATGTGGAGTTGGTGAAAGTTTTTCCCCATTGTGTAGGCTGCCACTTTGTCTGTTTAATGATAAACATCCTTTGCCTTACAGAAACTTCGATTTCATGAGTTCCCCCTTTATTTATTGTTGATCTTAGTGCCTGAATTATTGGTATTCTCCTCAGGAAGTTGACTTCCATGCCAATGCATTCAAAATTATCCCCTAATTTCTCTTCTATCAAGTTAAGTGTGCCTGATTTTATGCTGAAGTATTTAATCTGCTTGGACTTGAGTTTTGTGCTTGGGAATAGGTAGGGATCTACATGAAGTCTTCTAAATACACCACCCAGTGTGACCAGCACCATTTGTTGAAGATATTGTCTTTTTTCCTTTGTGTATTTCTGTCTTCTTTATCAAATATCAGGTGTCCATGGTGTGTAGATTTATGTTTGGGTGTTCCATTAATTGATCAACATGCCTGTTTTTATGCCAATACCATGTGGTTTTTATTACTATAGCTATGTAGTGAAGTTTGAAATCAGAAACAGTGACACCTTTGGAAGTTCTTTTATTGTTAAGAATAATTTAAACTATCCTGCTTTATTTTTTTCATATGAAATTTAGTATTGTCCTTTCAAGGTCTGTAAAGAATTGTGTTGGAAATTTTATGGGGATTGAATTGACTCTGTAGATTGCTTTTGATAGGAGGGCCATTTTTACTATGTTGATCCTACTGATCCACAAGCATGGGAGATCTTATGGACTAAATTTTCAATAACAAGGGCATGCATTACCAATTATCACATTGCACAGAGTAAGTGATTGCTAGGGAAGGTCAGTTTACCTCACTGTCAAAGGCAAGACCTACCTTATCACAAGGACACTTTACTTTCTCAGGTATATTTTGAAGAAAATTATACTTCTAGACTTATTTTCTGGCTGCTTATATTTCTAGGTCAATTGATTTATGGCTCCAATCACATGGTAGTTTTATTGAAGTCACAATAGTGTCTGGGCCACATTTCCTTCTCCTTTCTGTTAGCCTGTCATTGATAGACATAGGTGGAAATCTTCTGTTATAAATGGACTAGTCTGTGAGGTGGAGGAAGTGGTAGACTTGAATAATGGCCTCTGGCAGAATCCTTATTCCACACCAAAATCTTAGGCAAGTGCATAGCCAACATTTTATGGAAAATTGACCTGGTTTAGGTGTCTGCTTTCAAGTAAGTCTGTATTTTCCTTCAACCTAATGGAATGATGGCATCCCCATATTTTAATGACTTGAAAAGGAGACACTTATCTGCATTTGCCTTTTTTTTTCTTAAAAAAAGCAGAGAAAAAATGTGTTATAGCTACAAGTGGCCATAGACGTCCATTATTGAACTTCTTTCTTTTGTGCTAAAGTAATGGTTGCCACAGCACTGCCAAAGTTCTTACTCATTTTTCCAGCAAACATTGAACCTATGCTATAACTCAGGGATTTCTGCCAACACAGCCAGTGCCCTTTTACTGGTACTTTAAACCCATTTGATTGTTTTAACTCTAGGCTATAGTGACATATTTCTCAGATTTTGAATTGCGTGAATCTGTCATTACTGATAATATAATATTCTTTATACACATAATGGTTTTCTATTTTTCCATTTCTCTATGCCTTTCCTAATCTTAGAAATGACTTTATATAACTTGAATCCACAATACAGTAAGCTTCATATGATATGATAAAGCCCAATCTAGAACTTGTATACTTGCACTTTTAAAATGCTGATATAGGAACATGAGTATTACTTATACATGTAGCTGGTTACTATCATTACTACATACAGCTCCAATGTAAGAAAATTTATAATTTTAATTTTTGTCAGGTTTATTGATGTATATGAGCATCCATGCATCTGTGTGGATGTGTGCACAGGTCCCCACAGAAGTCTGAAGAGACTGTTAGATTCCCTTGAGCTTATGTTAAAGGCCTTTGTGGGCTACTGAATGTGGTTTGTTTTGGGACTGAACTACTCTCCCACATGCCACAGTTTGTGGATAGCAACACATTTTGTTCACACCATGTTTTAAAAGGCTTTTCTCATCAAAATAACAAAAACTACAATAACTAGTATAGTTATGGGCCAATGATATTTATTGACACTTTTCAAGTTTTAGTCTAATAATAAGTTGATAAATCATTTTTAAAAACTACAAAGTTAGAAAGCAATCTAGTTGCCAACTAATTAAAAAAGCCAATATTCCCCTTGTGCCCAAAATAAAACTAAAATAATAAAACAATTTTTTTCCCTTCAAGTGGTATTTGTGAAGTGAGTGATTCCAAAATATGTGTAGTTTTTGACATGAACCCTCAGATTTTCAATTGTCAATATTTTCTAGGGAAATTTGCTTTCTTTTTCTCACGGCAGTTTTATTTAATGTAGCCATGTCAGTGAACCCCAGACTCTGCTCAAATATATCTTTGGGGACAGAAACCATTCCCAAAAGGATGCTTTTACTTCCATGCTCCATCCTTGAAGGAGTAACAGAGTGTGTTGTAGCATTGCATGTTAGTGCTGTGTGAAATAAAGTTCTCCACTCTCCTGATAGGTGTGTTCTATTTATTATCAAGTGTCAGGGTGTGGATATGTGGAACAATGACTTACACTTCAGAGCATTACTATATTAACAAACTCTGTTGATATCACAATGGTAACATAACTTAAGTATAAAGGTGTGCATATGGTAGATATGTGTGTAGAGATTGATATGTGAGATAGAGGCAGAGAGAAAAGAAAATGAGAGGGCAAGTCTTTCTTACGGATCTCCTACTAGTAACTATTATGCTTATTTGGTTATGTTTAATATCTAATTAAATTAGCTTCTATTTTTAGCATGGTATTCAAGAAAAGAGTTGTCTTATTAGGAATGCTCTAACACTTTAAGTCACATGAGTACTCTTAGGAAAAAAAAAACCTTTTTATTGATTATTTGTGGATTTTATATTAGGCACCCTATCCCATTCATCCCCCTGTCTCTTCATATCTTCTCTCTACCCTTGCGACCTCACCCGCCAAAAAATAAAATAAAATTAATAAAACAAAACAAAAACAGTCCCTGCTTGTTGGTTCTACCCTCCCTGTCCTCATGGCCTGGTGGTCAACACATAACAAAGAAGGAGGAAACCAGCACTGAGTCATTGGTCTAGTTTGAGGCCTCTGGCTTTCATTATACCCTCAGTACTGAGCTTTCACTGGGACTCCTCTTGAAGATCCTGATGTTGCCTTGGAGTTCCTGAAGGTAGGATCTGCAGGTCTGGGCACTTCCTATGCATCAGCAGTTCATAAATTAAGTGGATGTTGGGGATGGGCCAATTCATAGCCCTGGTTCTGGGCTTGGGTGGTAGCTGGTTTGGTCAGACTGTCAGCTTTCCCTCATTGTCACCACATGGGCAAGCTCTCCAGAACTGCAATGGCTAGTTCACCCACTGCAGCAGGCATCATGGTATGTGGGCATTTCTCTTGCTCATGCTTTCAGCCCAGCTAACTTGCACACTTACCACTAGGACCAGTTCTAGTGTGCTGCCCAGGTGAGGTTCAGGGTCCTTCCTCCTGTGTGCAGCAGTCAGTGAGGAGGAGAAGCAAGAGCAGCTCTCCTGCTTATATGAGTACTCTCCACCAAAAAGCAAACCATCACAGAACTAGTAGGTGAAGAAAAGACCTCTATAAACATGCCTTTCCATAAAGTCAGCAAAAACACAGGAAAAGTGCTTCAGAGCTATGAAATACCCATGAGTTAGTATCCACAGTCAGAATATTTATGAAGACGAGCCAGTCTTGTGCAAGGAAATGGTTTGTGAAGATTTGTTTCCCCCTTGATGTGGCTCCTCCTTTACTGCTGCTTCCCATTAGCCTTAAAATCCAGAAACCTCAGACATGCCATTGGTATAAGAATCAGAAGGATTTTGACCACAGTACCCTTTAAAAGTCCATTTTTAAAGACCACTCTGCTTTCCGCCGTGCTGATGTTATTTGAACTGTATTGTAACCTCCTAGAGAACACCCACTCCTTGTGTGGTATAATTATTAGAACTAACTCTGAATAGAGAAATCTTATTCCTATGCATTTGCCAAAAAGGTGATAGTGAAAATATTTAACCTTGTTGCTATATGAAATGGTAATATGAATCGATCAAGAAGCAGCTAAGAACAAAAATGTAGAGAATTGTATGGGGAATAATATATTTTCCCAAGTTAAAAAATGTAAATAATTATATATTTTATGTGCATAAGTGTTTAGTCTCCATGATGTAAGGGCCCCATGTACTTTTCCGGTTCTCATTGAAAGAAGAGTGTATCTGATCCCTTCAATCTGGAGTGACAGATATTAATAAACCATGCTCTTGTGCTGGGTAATAAGCACTGATGAATGTGGCTTCAAATACCTTTAAACTCAGCAATCAACAGGCAGATGCAGGTGGATTTTTGTGATTTGGACCTCAGCCTGATCTACAGAGTGAGTTCTAGGACAGGCAGAGATACACAGAGAAACCATATCTCCAAAACCAAAACAAACCAAGAAGACTAACAAGTGCTCTTTACCTCTGATTCATCTATCCAACTACCAGCTCCTCAAATTTCTATTTATTTGTGTACGGGTGTTTTGCCTGCAATTGTATGTCTCTTGACATGTGTATCTGGTGCCAAAGGAAGCCAGAATAGGCTATTGGAACCTTCTTAAAGTGGAGTTAACAAATGATTGTGAGCCCTCTATTGGTGTTGGGAATCATACTTGGGTCTTCTGGAAGACCAATGGATGCTCTAAATTGCTGAGCCATCCTAGCTTTTAATAATACATATTCAAGCAAGATTTTACACATACCTCTTTGTGTAGGTCATTTGTTCATAATTTACGATAGTAATGATAAGCCAAACTATAAGCACAAAAATGATATATTTGTCCATAAAATACATTTCATTCAGTACAATATTCCCTAAGAAACACACCATTACCTTTAAATGGCACATACAATTCTGTTAATCAGACAGAATGGCCTTTGAACCAGCTTCACTCACACAGGCACGTGCTTGCCATGGTTGCTTTTACTGCCTTTGAAAGTGTTATTACAGTGCCCTAAATCAGGTGCATCTGGAGCTACTAAGAGTTTTCTGTGTTCTGCTGTGTGAGTGATTTGAGAAGGAAGATTTCTTCAAGTCATTCTCACTTCAGTGGGTTCCCACTGTACTAAAGAGTCAAATCTTTCCACACATTCTAATCTGGAGCTATTAGGATGCTCAAGTTATACATATAAGCTGTATTATTTAGCCAACCTAAATCCTTCTTGCTGAACTGTTCCAATTTTGTGTGTAGGAAGAAAATCTTCCACTTCTGGGACTCTGCTGCTGTTTGAAGTGTAGACTGTAGGGTGGCTCACAGGACAGAACTCTTATATGTAGCCCGTAGAGAACTCATAGAGTACTTCTTGGGGCTTTAAGTAACTGAGAGCAGAGGCAGTTTTTGTTTTGTTTTTCTGGTTCTAATTTACTCAAAATTTATTATTCAATATTCTTTCATTTATTTATTTATTTTAGAAACATATCAATCTCAGTGCCCTCTCCCTCCCATTCTCTTCTGCCATCCACTGACGCCTCCCAACTCAACCCCCCCATCCATTCCCCAGGGAGGGTGAGGACTTTCATGGGGGATCATCAAAGTCTGTCACATCATTTGGGGCAGGGCCTAGTCCCTCCCCTGTGTGTATAGGCTGAGAATGAATCCATGTATGTGTGTATACTAGGGATAAATACTGGTTGTACTGCCAGAAGCTCCATAGACTGCCCAAGCCTCCTAACTGGCATCCACATTCAAAGGACTAGGTTCTGTCTAATGCTGATTTTCCAGCTTTACAACTGGGGTCCATGTGCTACTTGGTCAGGTCAGCTGTTTCTGTTTTTTTCCCCAGAAAAATCTTGACCTCCTTCTCTGCAACTTAATAGGAGTACAGCTCAGTGCTTAGCCGTGGTGTCTGCTTCTGCTTCCATGAGCTAGTGGATGAAGGTAGGCATCAATCTCATTATTGGGGAAGGGCATTTAGGGTAGCCTCTCCATATTGCTTAGAGTGTTAGTTGGCATTATCCTTGTGGATCTCCAGACATTTACCTAGTGCCAGATTTCTCTTTATACCTTTAATGGCTCCCTCTATTAAGGTATCTTTTTTTCTCTCCTCTATTCTTCCTCTGACATAGTCTTCCTGATTCCTCATGTTCTCCTCCACCCTCCTTGTTTCCTACCTCCCCCTCCCCTAATTTTCTCAGGAGCTCTTGACCCTTTTCCCTTCTCTGGGGCGTCCATGTATGTCTCTCTTAGGGTCCTCCTTGTATCCTACCTTCTCTGGAGGTATGGATTATAGGCTAGTTATCCTTTGCTCTATATCTAATATCCATATGTAAGTGAGTACATACCATGCTTGTCTTTCTGTGACTGGGTTACCTCATTTGGGATGGTTTCTTCTAGTTCCATCCATTTGCCTGTGAATTTCAAGAATCCATTTTTTTTTTTTATTTTGAGTAATTCTCCATTGTGTAAATGTACTACATTTTTGCCATCTATTCTTCAGTTGAGGGGCATCTAGGTTGCTTCCTGGTTCTGGCTAATACAAACAATGCTGCTATGAACATAGTTGAAGAGATATCCTGGTTATATGAATGTGCATCTTCTGGGTATATGCCCAAGAGTAGGATTACTGGATCTTGAGGTAGACTGGTTCCTATTTTCCTTAGAAACTCCATACTGATTTCCAAAGTGGCTGTACAAGTTTGAAATCCCATCAGCAATGGAGGAATGTTTCCCTTTCTCCACATCCTATCCAGTGTAAACTGTCACTGGTATTTATTTTAGTTAGCCAATCTGATAGGATGATAGGAGATGTCATTCTGTAAATAAGTTTCTCATATTGGTTAATGAATAAAGCACTGTTGTTGGCCAATAGGAAAGCAAGATAGTTGGGACTATGAGACAAGGAGGAGAGAGGAAGTAGTAAGGGAGTTTTCAAGATGTAGGAACCTGGAGGGAAGAATTCTGGGCCCTCTCTCCAGTAAGATGAGACCACGTGAAAATATTTAGATTAATAGAAACGGATTAATATTTAAGACAGAGCTAGCTGATAAGAAACTAGTAATTGGCCAATAGCATTATATCATATAAAGCGTCTCTGTGTATTATTTGGGGCTGGCATGGTGGTGGGACCAAACCAGCAGGGAAAAACCTACTCTAACAAGTAAGATGGTATCTCAGGGTTGTTTTGATTTGCATTTCCCTGATGGCTATGGATGTTGAGCACTTTCTTAAGTTTCTTCCAGCCATTTTGTTAGCACTGGGATAATTCCGATAATTTTTCTCCCAGCCCTTTCGAGGACCAAAGTCTAAGGAGAATGAATTTGTTTGGGTTATTCTTTGGCTTTCTTCATAAACGGACTATGAGCCAAAGAAAGGGATGAAGAGTTTTTTACCCAGGCATTGGGAGAAGGAAACACTTTAACATTTCCCATGACTGTGAGGTGCAAGAATGTCTAGACAGCTCTTTTAGGAAATGGGAAATTGTAAGTCTTTGGTCAGCTTTGTATTGTGAGTTTCATTGGCTTCAATGTGCAGGGAAGAGAGAGAAGATGCAGGCAATCTGAGAAATAATAATCAAGACATAAAATAAGAAACATCAGCAGCTGTGATCTCAATTCAAGCTAAGAAAGAAAGATGAAAAATAATACTCTTAAAAGTAAAATGTGCAGGATTTATTTTGGGACCCTTGGAGTATATATCTCCACAATTTCTTATAGTTGAACAACAAATATACAAAGATGTTTTATTTTTAGCTCATGGGTTATGGAGCAGAATTGTTTCCAATTCAGCTAGAAATTGATAAGCTCTTTCAAAAGCACTCAGCCTTAATGCTTTAGGGACAAATTAATTAAAATTAGACCTTCTCAGCCTCTATGGTTTTTCTTTCATATGTCCTCCAGTGGCTTTTGGTTCAGTTACACAGTGGAACTATTCTTAGAGACTTGCTTCTGTATTACAGCTGCCTTTTGAATACTTGGGTCATTTACTAGATTTATAAGAAAGTTTTTGTCTGTTTGTGTAAAAATTGAAGTGCCTAAGAGGTAAATTTAGAATCCAAAATTATTTCCCAATTTCTTTTGAGTAAAATCTAATTTAAGTTACCAAATACTGTGATTCTTACACTCTAAATGGACCTGGAACTCACGCAAGATCCATGGAACTCATCTTCGACTACTTTGTGATCTACAATCAAAATAATGTATGAAAAGCTCACCCAGGGCATTCAATGCATATTTTTGACAGCGTCATGAATAAACAGTCCCTTACACTTACAGATATCTTATGTCAATCTTGTTTACAGAGGTTTTTTCATTTCGTTTTGTTTTGGTTATGTTTTTTGTAGCAGTTTGAGTAGTCGAGTGTGTGTATGTGCGTGTGTGTGTGTGTGTGTGTGTGTGTGCGCGCGCATGTGCACGGGCATGTGTGTACATACATGTATGTAGCAAATACCAATAGGTTTGTTAATGTCCTTGATATGGACACTTGTGATAGGTTGTCTTTAGAAGCATTAGGTTATTACAAATGTGTACGAGTTTTGGTATAAAAAATAGAAATTTCATCATATATCTCCCACTCTGAGAGAAGTTATTATGCAAGAGAAGAAGAAAACAATGTAAGAGACCAAGTAACTGGTAGTATGTTGTACAATCTTGTCTTCTGGAAATGACATAGCCATTGCCCTCCTGAACTCTTACCATCTGATATTGCATACACAAGATTTTCTGCCTAATACAAGTCTCACTCCATTCTGTGATGGATATTGAAGGGGATCATTGGTCCTTCCCCTTTCCTGGGAAGGAATTCTCAGTTAAGGATTGATGTAGGAGACATTTCTTCAGCCATGCTCCTATGAACAACCTTAATTCATCTCATTGGGTCAACAACAACAACAACAATCACAACAAAAAGCAGCTGGAAGGACAAGGAGGGGCTAGTGTGGAAGAGGAAGGAGAGTGAGAGTGGTATTATCACAAGAGAGGGTAAAGGTGGATTAAAATTATCAAAATACATGCATGAAAATATAATGAGCAATATGATCTTAGAAAATAATAACACATAAGAATTAAAAATGTTCAAATCTCAAATAAGGGACTGTTATTTGACATCTATTTTTATTGTCTTAAAATTATATTCCCTTACCTCTGTTTTCTTAGTCTGGAGTCTCAAGTAATCCTACATGTGTGGTCCAAAGCATCCATCTTAGTTACATGAAATGAAATTCAGTAACTATGCATTGGGAGAACCAATTTTTTGTTCTCACTTACTTGATGATGGAATTAACACGTTTATCACAGGGAGTAGGAGAGTCATTTGACAATCTTGAAAGATACTTTGGAGACATAACTTTTAAACAAATGCCATATGGTCCTTGTATCCAATCTGAAAGAGCAGAAGGGTTTCTCTACCACTTTGGGAAGGTGTATGACATGCCTTTTCAGTGTTGACAACACCGTGAGTGGAAGCTACTACTTATGATGACACCTGTCAGGGAAGCTCATACAACACAAACATCTGGGAGTTTGTTCTCAAATGTAAGACAAACTGATTTTCCCCCCAGAAATTTTTGTTATAATCCGTCACTGAGCACTATCCCATGATGATTAACTTATGTCTAAAATGGGTAACTAAATCTTTTTTCTTTAAGAGTTTGAATAGTTGCATCAGAATTCTAAGTATTTTTGGAATATGCTGAAAGGTACAGGTAGGTTTATAATATATTTACCACTTTCCATTATCCCCATGTTTGTATACTATTTATTCTGTTATATTTTCCTAATGTGGCAACAAGTACTTATCTGTCTGTTTTGCTTTATGAGGTTTAAACATTGATGATGAACTTAAGCTTCAAATACCCTTGTTCATAGTTCATTATGAAGTTCCTTGATGAATGTTGGAGTGCATTATAGGGATTCATCTCTTGTACTGACTCTTCTCAGAAATTTGCCATTGAAGTCTCTGCCCATACACATTTTCCTGTATTAACAAAGTGGCATTTGAAACTGGAACAAGCAGAGCCAATTTTCTATTTTTGGTAAGAAAAAAAATAAATTGAAGAGCTAAGTATAATGGTACATTCCTTGGATTCTAGCACTTAGGAGAAGGAAGCAGGAAGACTGGGAGTTGAAGGCTAACCTTGACTGTGCAATGAAGTGAAGGAAAACTTGGGCTAGTCAAGATTCTATCCCCCCAAAAGGAAAACATACAATAGACATAATTAAAAAATATTGTTGAGTACAAGGATAGTCACCATGGCTTTGATGCTCCTTTTTGCTGCATGTGAGAAACACACAGCCATATCTCCCACAGTTTTGAAAGTATCCCATCACACAATAAGCCACAACTAGTGGAGTTACTGATAAAGCATCTTCTTCAATAAGTATATGTTTACTCTTTTCACTTTTTTTCTTTTTTTCTTTGTCGTGTTCTGATGGAGAATTTCAAACCTTAGGCTTCAAGTAGAATGGGCAAATTCTGAAATACCAAACCACAGTCTAAACCCACAATTTTATTTTCTCAGGCAATGTGCAAGAAGTTCTTTTGTATTTTCCATATTTCATCAAACCACCCACAGTTTTACTTATTTCTGATTGTGAACCATGGCACTCTTCTCTGTTATTTCTCAGAGTAGAGCAATTTCTGAAAGTCTTTATATAAAAGCTATTATGAGGCTAAAATTTTATAACAGGTAAGTTAATCTCAACTTATTGATGATATAAGAAGTATCAAAAAACAAATACAACCCTGTCCATGGAACACATTATTTCAATGATCCTGGGGAGAAATACAAAATGCAGAGAAAAGGTGGTTTTTTTTTTAAATGAATATTGGTACATGGACATTCTCTTTTGATTTTGAATGGTAATTGTGAATAGAATAATACAGAATATGCATATAATGAATATGTATAATGTGGTATGGAATACCTGAACAATATATTGTTGTCATTCTGCACGTATGGTTACAAAGCCGATTTCTGAGGCCAACAATCTTCCCTGCATTTTTTGCCGATCCTGAAAGTGAAGCACAAAGGGAAAATGTCACGGCCTATTCAAAGAAACAACAGAAAATAAGCCTGTTAGAAAGAGCCTGGGAGACCTTTTCAAGTAGATCAATAACCTTAAGTTTTGATGGAGATTAGAATTTTTAAATAGCATCAAATCTTGAGGACTGGCATTTGAGCCGTGTAGAAAAAAATTATAATTAAAATATGCAGCTGTGATGTAAATTTTATTTTGTTATGCTACTTTTACTGTTGGTGTGAGTGGTATGTGTGTGTGTGTGTGTGTGTGTGTGTGTGTGTATAGAGAAAAATAATCTTAGTCTTAGAGATTTTAAGAGGAGCTCACATATGATGGGCAAAATTCAATTCTTTGCAAGTGAAGTTTTCTTGGGCCTAGAACAGCATTCCATCCTGAAACTATGTGGACACAAGCTTAGGAAACCATGTTTATTTAAGTTCATAGTCACTAACCACCTGAAACGACTTCCTTTACAGAAGAGCAATGGTGTTCAGTAAGTGCTATTGAATGAATTGCATTGCCAAATTCTCATGAAGAACCCCAGTGAAGTGTAGATTGAGATGGGGTCCTTGGGAGAAAATTGGGTTATGTATGTGAGATTCTCATGATAAGAATCAGTGCCCTTTTGAGAAGAAAGCAAAAGCAGGAAACTCCCTTCCCTTAATCCAGAGGTGGGAAAATTAACTGTCTCCCTGGGAAGATCTGTAGTTGTGGTTCTTTATTACAGCAGCCCAAATTGGGATGGCCAGATATAACTATTTATATTAGATATGGAAGCTGATTTCACCTCTGGCCTGTTTCTGTGCATGGCTTTCTGTTTTTGCTCTTAAACTTTGTGATGAAAATGTTTGGTTCCCAAAATTTACTTGAAGTGGAGACTATATTTGTTACTTATTATGTGTTCCTTTTTTGCTTTTATAGGAAAAGCCAGTTATGACATGAGCATTTCCTTGGCACTTTTTCTAAATTGCAGTGAGTCCAGGAAGAAACAAAACAGCCTTGCAAACCCAGTGTTAAGCATTGGAAAGAAACATCACTACACTGAGGATTGTTCAATATTCTTTTTTCTTCATATGTGTGTGACTTATTAGGACTTTCTGGTATAGTTATGCTAAGGCACAAAACTTATGATTGTTATAAGTTGAAACCTATCCACAAACATAGATTTTTAAAGGCTGTGTCAGTTGTTTAAAAGGAAATTTTAAAAATCCAGATGGACTGAGTTGTGAGGCACCTTGGAACTTTTTCAACAGGGATAGTAGACTGATATATGTGGGTGTGTCTATCATGATTAGTGGCAGTGGTGTTAAGAAAGAACCTGTAGTTGTAGATACCAGTACTTACAATTAAATAATGTTACTTGAAACAGAAATGGTATGTTAAATAAACACTTTATAAATTACCACCCACATTAATGGCAGGATGCAAACTGTGTAGTTTATCAGACATAATAATTTAGAATATGAGTAAAGACATACTCTTATTTAGTTAATTTTCTTTTTGAAATATTTTTTAAAATTTACCAATAATCAGGAAACTGAAGCTGTCAAAAGGAGAAGTGGAAATATGAAAAGAGAGGATTGGAATGGTCAAGGTCATAGGACTTCCAACAGTTCTGCTTAGTGAACCACATACTGATATTTCAGACTGCTCCTTGTAACCTAAATTTAGTTCTTCTGTCTTCACTCTCAGGATTCTGGCTTCTCTATCCTGAGACAGCCTTTATCTTCTCATTGTATGAGATTTCCCTCAACCTCTAGAAGGTGAGTTTCTATAGTCATAATTATTTCACTAGTTTTCCCTGGACACATTAAGGTTTGCTTTGCTTTTTCACGTCCACAAGAACAGTCTCCCTTCCTTCCATTTCTCTGCAAGGTTCCAAAGTTGTAGTGTGCATTCTGTAGGGTATTCCCACTCTCTGGCCCTCATTATTCCAACATGACAAAATCATTTGTGGATGCAGGACTTTGATATAAATTCCCTCCACTACTTCATGATGCTTCTTTGCCATGTGTTGCAAGTACCCTGTCTTGTTCTGGCAAAAATATTTTGTTTATTTGTTTGTTTGTTTGTATCCAGAGGCAGTTATCCCCACAAGGACTTTCCTTTTCCATAGATGAGTAAATCACATCAGATTTTGAAGTTGAGCTCCCACCAGTGGGATGACACAATTTCTAGTTATAGCAGGGATAAAACATGAGAGCTGTGTAGGCTCTGGTGTGTTACTAGCATGTTTTTGGTTGTAGCACACACTTTTTGTAAAAACAACTGCCTTTTCAAGATACTTTTGCTCTGTTTGTGTGTGTTCCTTTGTGTAACACTGAGATTATGTTTAGCACATGTTGAAGTTCAAAAACATAAGGCTTGGCATAAGCTCTCAGAACATTTCTTGACTTAGTCATAGTTTCTGCGTTCTGTAGCAAAAAAAAAAAAAAGTAACAAGGAAACACATCATAAATTGAATATAGCTTTCCAAATCTCCCTCCAGGGTTATCATCCCTTGATAGCTGTTATTTAATGTATTTCTCATGATGAGAGGCATCTTGGCTCAATTTATAATGACGTGTCTCCTAGAGGGCAAATATGACAGCTAAGCTGAGTGTGAATTTAAGAGAAGAAAAAGAAACTTAAGTGAAACTAAAGCAAATGCTAGCTTTGGACACATGTTCCTTTAACATAGTATTGAATTTATTGATGATCTCTCTATGGTTAGTTTATTAAGTCAGAGCACTATTTCATGATGATTAATGTGGATGTATCCAGCCCACTGCAGGCACTGCTATGCCGGGGCAGGTGGTCCTGGGGTGTAAAATAAAGAAGACTGATCAAGCTATGAGAAACAACCTAGAAGCAGTGTTCTGTGGTTACTGCTTCAGGTCCTCCTGCCTAGGATCCCCCCCAAAGCTGAACTCTAACATATAAGCCAAATAAACCCTTTCTTCATCAAATTACAATAATAGAAAGTAAACTAAGACACTCTCACATCTGTCATTCCACTGTTGCACTAGTGGCCACATCTGGTGGGGCAGCTCATTATTGAAATTCACAGTAGTAACAGCTCAATAAGACTGTTGGTGACTTTTGTCCCCTAGCAGTCAGAGCAACAACACTTTCTGGAACTATGAAAGAGAGATATACTAGGGTTCTCTTGGGGAATACAATCAATACATGCATGCATGCATACACACACACGCACACACACACACACACACACACACACACACACACACACACACATACATTTGATTAGAGGGGCTTACAGGTTGTGGTACAGCTAGTCCAACAATGCCTGCCTACCAATGGGAAGTCCAAGAATTCAGTAGTTATTCAGTCCATGGGGCTGGATGACTTAGCTGGTCTTCAATATGCATTGGAATCCCAAAGAAGTAGGTTCTAATGCCAGTGAAGAAATGAATTTGCCAGCAAGAGCAAGGGCAAGGTGGCAGAGCAAATGCTCCCTTCTTCCATATAGGTGCTACAAAAAGTTGTGGCTCAGAGTTAAGGGGGATCTTCCCACCTCAAAAGGCCTGCATTTAGGGTGGATCAAATGATCCAATCAAAGAATCCCCTCACAGTGTACCCAACAGTGTTGGTTTTGGTTAATTCCAGATGAGGTCAAGATGACAACCAAGAACAGGCATCACATTGTCTCTAGTATATTGCTCTTGTTCTGACTGTCCAGGAACTAACTATGAAGAGTAGATTTTTCTTAGACTTACAGAGATTTACTTGTCTCTGCCTCCTGAATGCTGGGATTAAAAGCGTGTAGTACCACGCCTGCTTTTTCTTTTAAACTAGAAGATTACTAACTAATAGGGTTCAGAAGACTTCTCTCTCTCTCTCCCTCTCTCTCTCTCTCTCTCTCTCTCTCTCTCTCTGTGCACATGTGTGCATCCATGCATGTGCGCAGGCATGTGTGTGTGTGTATGAGTGTGTGTGTATGTGTGTGTGTGTGTAATCTGTATGAGCAACCAAATAAGATTAGAAGCATTATTTCTTGTATACAGATGTTATTTCTTGTCATTGGTAATACAACAATAGCACATAACAATATTTTATATAACATTCATGTTCCAACTAGCATTTTGTTTTAAAAAATCTGGACCTTAATGTAAATTGAGAATATGTGCAGATCATATGAGAATATTCTGACATTTCCTACAAGAACTGTGATCATTCATAGATTTTAAAATTGGCAGGAGTCCTACAAATTATCTCCCATGGACTCAGAGGGACAATTATATGACTTCTATGTCACTTACCAAAAACATATTAATAGTGCTGATTTGCTGATACCACCCTTACATCCCCCGTAGCATGGAAGAAGAGCTTAAGAATGAAACTAGAAGTCTCAGTTTGCACATATGGTCAAATGTATATAACAATGTGCCAAATCTAAGCCATCTTGGCTTCTTTGAAAGATAACTAATTATACATGAAACATACACTGTAACTTTTACATATTTCTCAGCACAAGTCAGTAAAATTCAATCAATCAACATCAGATGATCCAATTTAATAGCTCTACTTGGTCTAAACATGACTTTAATAATATAGAGTGGTCAATAACTGATGAGGTCACAATCTTTCCTTAATATTTTATAGGCTGCAGAATGCCTGCTGTGAGCTGATCTGTCTACTGTTTTGTGAGTAGGTCTTTTGTATTCATAATAAACTTCTACAATTTTTCAATTTGATCTGATTTTGTATTTGACACGTGTTTATACATAGTTTTTCATTTTTTGTCATTTTAATAGAGTACTTGGAGGTAGAGAAGATAAATGCCTATAGTCAATGTGCCTATGAAGTCAGAATATTTTATCTTTAATACAAAAAATCATAGTAAAGTGGAGAATATACAAAAACGTAACACACTAGCTTATAGTTCAGAACAAAGCACTGACAGGTTTCCTTTGATTTTTAGCCTTTCTAGTCTTCTTCTCTTCACACATGTAAAATAAGTTTATTATCAGGCTTGTACATCTCTAAGAATCAAGTGTAGTTTAATAGATTTCTTATGCTAAATTTCCTTGGACGCATACATGTATATTTCTGAGAGGAAGTGTAGAAGATCTGACAACTGATAGGGGAAAGAATATTATCAAATATATTCTATGGGAAATTTATTATAATCTATAAAATGTATATGTACAATTATATGTCCTAAGTAATTGATAATTAACAAACTGTTTCTTATACTATATGTACAACATGAGGTTTTAGAAGCTACATATACTCTCTGATGGAAAAATAAGTCCATTACCATACAGATTCATTTACATATTTTTCTTATAGAGAAAACTCAAATTCCACTCTTAATATTACAAATATATTACATTATTATTATAATACACATTTTACCCAATATATTTCTTGAGCTTCTTCCTTCCATCACATGAAAATATAGTATCTTTTAACCAACATTTTCTGGTTTATTTTCACCTCTATAACTATGAAGTTTCTAGATTCCAAATCTTTATGGTACTATATCACTAATTCTTTTATCATTAGCTTCTTTCATTTAGTATAATGTCTTCTGTGTTAATTTATACTGAACCAGTGTGTGAAAATATTTCTTTCCTTTTTAAAGAATAAATAGTATATTCTCAGATGTGCTGTCAGAATATGTACTTTGTAAACATTCATTTGAAGATCTTGGCTATTGTGTATAAAGCAAATAATGGTAATGTCTTCAAAATACCGATTTTATATGTAAAATGGGATTAGTGAATCACAGTAGGAATTTTGGGTCAGATTTTCCATACTATATTTTATAACTTCTGTAGTGTATTTTCACCACCCTTTCTCTCCATGATCACCAACATGTTAACATCCATTTTTAATGTTATATATTCTAAAGCTCATAAGAGGATTTATTGTGCATTTAAGTCATATTCCCCTTATTATTAATGATGTTTTGGATATTATCATATATACTAGCTGTTTGTCTTTTTTTTGAAATGTGTCTCTTCAAGTCCTCTAGATAATTGAATATTATCTATCTTCTTATATAAAGTTATTAGAGGTCCCTATATATTTTAAATGTTTGATCCCTTTTCACTATTAGGTTTATAAAAATATTTTACAATTTAATAGATCATGTATTTATTTGGTGGTTTCTTTTTTTATGCTTAAAATGAATACTTTGATGAATGTCCAGTTTCTCTTTTTGGTTCTTTTGGAGACAGGGTTTCTTTCTGTTTTCCTGGGTATCCTAGAACTCACTTTGTAGTCTAAGGTGGCCTTGAGCTCAAAGATCTGTGTGTCTAAGTCTCCATAGTGCTGGGATTAAAGGGGTGGGTCACAATGCCCTGGGAAATCTTATCTAATTTTTTTCCAGTGGTCACTTTTGTTTTTGTTTTTCTGAAAGCCAAAACCTGTGTGTGGAGTTGAAATGTGTATCCACAATGTTTGTTTGCACTTAGATAGAGCTAGAATTTAGGTCTAATGGAATGGTGCTAGAGTCTTTATCTTCTTGTGCTTGAGTATTCTCAGGACATTCAATCATAGGACATATTTCTTGGGTGGTATAACTTGATGGGGGCCCTGAAGGCTATAGCGCTTGGTTCTTGGACTCAGGAGAGCAGGTGTGGAGTCTGGATTTGTGGGATTTGTCTTGGAGCCTCTGTCCAAAAGCCTTAGACTTTCACTAGATTCTACTTAAATGGGACCTGGTCCCTGGTCATCTGATGGTTTGTCCATAGGGAATTGCCTCAAGACTAGGGCTGGCTTGGTTCTAGAAACAGCATCCCTCCCTCCCTCCTTCCCTCAACTGTTTCTGTGGGTTTCTGTAGCCTGGTCTTGTCCTCCCTTTCTACATCTTGATTCCAGTTCAGCTCAGTGTTTTGATGTAGGTGTTTGCTTCTGTTTCCATCAGCTACTAGATGAGGGCTCTATGATGGTGGATAAGTTAGTCATCAGTATCATTATCAGGGAAGGGCATTTATGGTAGCCTTTCCACTGTTGCTCAAATTATTAGGATCAGTCTTGTAGGCCTCTGGACATTTCTCTAGAATCAGTTTTCTCTTGAAACCTATAATGGCTCCATATTTTATTCTCTCTCTCTCTCTCTCTCTCTCTCTCTCTCTCTCTATCTCTATCTCTATCTCTATCTGTCCTTCTCTCTCATCTACTCCTGCCCCGACTCAACTTCCCTAGTCCCACATGCTTTCTTCTTTCCTTCTCTTCCTTCTAGCCCCCTCTCCACTCACTGCACCCATACTCCCAATATTCTCAGGAGATCTTGTTCCTTTCCCCTTCTGTGAGGAACCTTGTACGAATCTCTTAGAATTCTTGTATCCTAGTTTCTCTGGTATTGTGAATTATAAGCTAGTGATCCTTTGCTCTATGTCTACAATCCATATATGAGTGAGTACATACCATGTTCCTATTTTTGTGACTGGGTTACCTCATTCAGGATGGTTTATTCAACTTCCATCCATTTGCCTCCAAATTTCATGATTCCATTTTTTTGGGGGGCAGAGTAGTATTCCATTGTGTAGATGTGCCAAATCTTCTTTATTCATTCTTCAGTTGAGGGGCATCAAGGTTGCTTCTAGGTTTTTGCTATTACAAATAATGCTGTTATGAACATAGTTGAGCACATGTCTTTGTTGCATGGATGTGGATCATTTGGGTATATGCCTAAGAGGGGGATTGCCAGGTCCTGTGGTAAAATGATTCCCATTTTCCTGAGGAACCACCATACTGATCTCCAAAATGACTGTACAAGTTTGCACTCCCACCAACAGTGGAGGAGTGTTCCCCTTTCTCCACATCCTCTCCAGCAGAAGTTGTCAGTGGTGTTCCTAATTTTAGCCATTTTGGCAGGATTAAGATGGTATTTCAGAATTGTTTGATTTGCATTTCCCTGATAGCTAAGGGTGTTAAACAGTTTCTTAAGTGTCTTTCAGCCTTTTTGATTTTCCTCTATTGAGAATTCTCTCTTCCGTTCTGTATCCCATTTTTAATAGGTTTATTTGGTGTTTTGGTGACTAGTTTCTTGAGTTATTTGTATATTTTAGAGATCAGCCCTCTGTCAGATGTAGGATTGGTGAAGATCTTTTCCCAGTCTGTGGGCTGCCATTTGGTCATGTCAATTGTCTCCTTTGCCTTACAGAAGCCTCTCGGTTTGAGGAGGTCCCATTTATTAATTAAGGAACTCAGTGTCTGTGCTACTGGAGTTATGTTCTAGAAGCCATCTCATGTACCAATTTGCTCAAGGGTAGCTTCCACTTTCTCGTATAAAGGGTTTAGTGTGGCTGGATTTATGTTGAGGTCTTTGATCCATTTGAACTTGAGTTTCCTGCATGGGTACTTCTAAGGTTACTCTGAATTTGACATGCACCTATAGACTGCCTGAGAAGCAGTTATAGGACCTAGGCCTACAGGATTCTGCCTAGTGTCATGTTAAGTTTGGAGGTATTGTATTTCTGCAGGCACCATCCTAATCCTTGGTCTAAGAGTGCTCAGCTCATTACCATCTTTCTTCTGTGGCCATAGAATCAAGTCTATTTTTTGAAGCAGTATAGTGCAGTGGGTGTTGATCCCCTTGGGGAAGGAACAACTCTTTCACTGGGGTTGTATATGAGATAATCTGCATATCAAATATTTACATTATGGTTCATAACAGTAGAAAATTACAGTTATGAAGTAGTCAGTTACAAAGCAATAATTTTATGTTTGGGGGTCACTACAACATGAGGAGCTATAATAAAGGGTCATAGCATTAGGAATGTTAGATGATATTTGTTTGGTAGTTGGAGATGAATTCCATCATATAAGTCTATTCTTTACTGGATTTAATTGGTACAGGGAGAAATTTTGGACTTCTATATGGAATTCCATTTGTTTCTCCTATAAGAAGGGTATATTTTCCATGTTGCACTGCCTGGCCTCTGAGTGGGAAGAATTCATAAACATCATGAATAAATGAACTACTGTAAAATCACAGTAGGAGCAAAGCAAAAAGAGTAATGTCATCTTATCCAAGAAAGTCCTCCCAACACAATACATTCTAAAGAGAGCTTTACAACTTAACTTCTGTAGAATTTTACATGTTTTATAATATACCTGATGTGATTTCTCCACGAGAACATGGAGAGTCTGTGGTGTATACCATAAGATTTTAAGGGCCTATTGTAAATTTGTATAGGTTCCTCACTTTAAAGCTTGGAGCATTATTCTTAAGGTAATGTTATAAATCTTAATAGGTAAACAGGTGATTTGATCATAGCTCATTCACTATAGTTAATCACTTAATATTGAATATCAAGGAATGATTCTGTTTCTATGTGTGCCTAATGAGTGGTTGAACTAAATTACTTCGTATCTTTCTAATTTTCAAAGGTTCTATATGCAATATACCTTCTTTTCTGAAATACTTGATTTCAGCTATAATATATTAGACACATTGCTGCTTAATTCCTAACAAAGGACATTTTGTTAAATTGGTTAAAAATTAGCAACTGTCTGAGATGTCAAACTGAGTGTAATAATGAGCCGAGTTAAAAATAATTTAATGAATTCATGCATCCTTTTAACACATATAATTTAGAATGGGCTAAAAATGACTTATATGGAAATGGACTATGCTAAAAATCCCTACCACACAACTGCTAATAGCTTTACCTTGTTACATGAGAAATCTCATCAATTTTGCACACCAAAAAAAAAAAAAAATACTTTTAATTTTTATGTTGTAGTCAAGTCCTTGAGTCCTTGTTTGCCCTCATTCTTTTATGCCATCTATCCATCTGTTTACAATATGTTTTATATATAAAAATATCAATCTAATCTATTTATCAGTGTGTAAAAATAACTAGTAATTGCAGCTTCTTCCTTATTACTTATGTTTACAGCCAGAGAATACTCACACACATAGACTTCCTACCTAGTGTAACTCTCCTGTACTGTACCCAATAAACATGCTGAGGGTCTAGGTTGTTGGCAGTAGTAGGTACTCTCCATCAGAGCACACACTTTTACCTGACTCCAGCTTATCTATACATGTTCCTGTCCTTTGTTCATTCCCTCACTGCCACTAGTAAAGGTTCTGAAACCCAAGTCATGCAGGATACAGCAATATATATTCTCTTCAACCAAATTATGAAACTTTGTCCCATCTTTACAGTAGTCAAAACAGTTACTCCATGTTATAGAAGTCGAAATTGAGACAGAAATACTGCCTTACTTTAACTTCTAAAATAGACACTGCTCTAATGTTAGTCTTATCTAACTAACACCCAGTTTTGTGGAATTTTGAATCCTCTTTCATTTGTTTAATTAGCATACAAGATATGAGATATTAAGGCAATTTGAAAAATGTGTTTTGGTAGATTCTCCTCCCCCACTAACGATTCACACTGTGTCTATTCTCTCTTGTAACATCTCTCTTCCCCTTCCATGCCATATCTGTCCCATTCTCCACCAAACACCATCCCCCACTGATACTTGGCATTCATTCTTTATACTATCTTTGCCACATTTACACACACACACACACATACACACACACAGAGAGAGACACACACACACACACAGAGACAGACAGACACTCTTACCCACACCCACACCCCCCCCCACACACACACACTACGTAAGAGAGTATACATGTTTTTCAGACCTCTGAATTTAGAGCACTTTAGTTAATATTATTACCTCTAAATCTACCCTCTTTCCCTTCAATTTTATATTTTACTTTTCATCATACTGATACTGAAACTCTATTATGTTCATGTACCAAATTTACATTATTCATTTGTTTGTTAATGGACACCTAGATCTAGGTTGTTTCTATTTACTTACAATAATTAATAGACAAAGAATATATCTTCATGGGCTAGATACAGAGTATGTTAGGTATGTATCCAGGAATGACACAGCTAGGTAATATGGTACTTTTTTTTTCTGAGACAGGGTTTTTCCTCTGTCTTGCTTTGGAGCCTAGCCTGGAACTCGCTGTGTAGACCAGGCTGGTCTCGTATTCATGGAGAGCCACCTGCCTCTGTCTCCCAAGTGCTGGGATTAAAGGCATGTGCCACCAACTCCTGGCCTGGTACTTCTATTTTTAAATTTTCTCAAAACTTCCACATTTATTTTGCATTTTCCTTATGACTAGGGCTGTTAAATAATTTTAGAAACAGTTATTGGCAATTTCTATTTCTTCTTTTGAACACTGTCTTGCATTTCATCAGGCCATTTGTTGTTTGGCAGTTTAGGTATTTGGGTGTTTAACCTTTTTCAGTTATCTGTAAAGAGAATATATTATCCTCTTATCTGAAGCATTGTTTGTGAAGATTTTCTGTCATTGATAGGACCTTTCTATGTTGATAGTTTATTTTGATATGCAGCAAATTTAATTTATATATTCTCATTTCATCATTCTTTAGACCCATTCTTATGCTATTAATGTTTGCTTCAGAAAATTCTTCCACAAGTCTAGATCTTGAAGTGTATTCAAGACCCATCTCTGTTTTTGTCTATCAGTTTATGCATTTTAGGTTTTAAAATAAATTTTTATTTTTTCAGTCAACTTTGAGTTGATTTTTCTACAGAATGAATGAAATGTATCTCTTTTCATTCTGAAGCTGCATATGCACTTTTGAGAGAATCCTTTGTCACATAGGCTGTCTTCTTTTTACTATGCAATTTCGGTAAGCTTATCAAGAATTAAGTGGCTGTATCACTGTTTATTTGTGGGTCCACTATTCTATTGGTCTGTCTATCTTTTTTCATGCCAGTAGCTTTGTAATTTGACATGAGATAATTTGAAATCTCCAGCAATGTCCTTCCTCGTTAGGGTAGTTTCGTGTCTTTGTGGTCTGCTATGATTTCATGTATATTCTTGAATATAATTTTAGTTATGTGACATAGGATATTATAATTGTATGGACATTGTATTGAATCTGTGTATTACTTTTGGCAATATACTAATTTTCACGATGTTCATTCTGCCAATTCAGAAATATTAAGTCTTTCCTTTATTTTGTTTCTTTAGTTTTTATAGTAGACTAATCCCTCTCTCCAGGGATTATGGTGTAGCTAGCCATGACTTTTTTTATGGATGGAAGAGTTCATTTTGGCTTATAATTTCAGAGGCATGGCAGCAAGTGGTAGGCATGGCAACAGGAGGAAGAAGCTGTATGGAATGGAACAGAGGTGTGGCTACAAACTCTAGCCAAAATAAAGGAAAGTTTGACCATTGCAATGACTGTAATTACTAGAGGAAAACTATTGCATTGTAGTTTACAAAAACTTTATGCACCACTTAAACTGTCATTGTTTTTCTTTTTGTTGTTCCTGGAATATAATCTAGGGCATAGTATGCATGCATGGAAGGCATCCTACCACTGTACCACACTCCTAGACCTCAGTTAAAACATTTTATTTTTTTTATTATTATTTATTTTTCTCTTATTTTACATATCAATCCCAGTTCCCTCTCTCTCCTTCCCTCCCTCTCTCCCATTCTCCCTCCCATGCCCCCTGACTACCCTCGCATCCCATTCCCCCAACTCCATAGGGAGGATAATGCCTTCCAGGAGGGGGAAACACAATTTGTCAAGTCATTTGGAGTAGGGATTAGGCCCGCCCTCCTGCCTCTAGGTTAAGGGAGTATCCCTCCATGGGGAATGTGCTCCCAAAGTCCTTTTGTACACCAGGGATACATCGTGGTTCCACTGTCAGAGGTCCCTTACACTGCCCAGGAATTCTAACTGAGACCCATGTTCAGGGGGTCTGAGTTGTTGTTCTAATGCTGGTTTCCCAGCTATCAGTCTGGGGACCCATTAGCTAGCTCCTTCTTGTTCAGGTCAGCTGTTTCTTCTGTGGGTTTCTGTAGCCTGGTCTTGTCCTCCCTCTCTACATCTGGATTCCAGTTCAGCTCAATATTTTGCTATAGGTGTTTGCTTCTGTTTCCATCAGCTACTAGATGAGGGCTCTATGATGGTGGATAAGTTAGTCATCAATCTCATTATCAGGGAAGGGCATTTATGGTAGCCTTTCCACTGTTGTTCACAATGTTAGTTGTGGTCAGTCTTGGAAGTCTCTGGTTCAGTTTTCTCTTCAAACCAATATGGCTCCCTCTTTTATGGTCTCTCTCTCTCTCTGTGTCTCTGTCTCTCTCTTCTCTCATCTATTCTTCCCCTGACTCAATCTTCCTACTCCCACATGCTTTTGTCTCCTCCCCTCCCCTTTCTCCTAGCTCCCTCTCCTCTCACTGCCCCCCACTCCCAATATGTTCAGGAGGTCTTGTTTCTTCCCCCTTCTGTGAGGGACCTTAGACATGGAGCAAAGGATCAGCAGCCTATAATTCATAACTCCAGAGAAACTATAGTAATAGGTTTACAGTTAGCATTTTCAAATCCCTTCAGTGTTAGTTACCCCTCTTGAGACACACCCCATTTCTTCATTCATACTACCTTCATTCTATCTCCCCTCCTTTTCCTGCCCCACTACAGACCCTGATAGCTTCCTATTCTCTATGGGTACTTCAAATGAAGTATACAAAGAAAGATTCAAAGCTACCTACATTTGGAAGAGAACAAACAATGTTTGCTTTTCTGGGTCACTTAGAATGAGTGCATTCCTATCTAGCCATATTCTTACATGTGCTGTTATCTATTAATCAGGTGTGGAACACTTTCTCAGTTATTTTCTATTACTGTGATGTGGCACTGTGACCAACGTAACTTACATAAGGGCAGTTTCAGAGTCCATGAGCATTACAGTCAGGGGCAGGTCAGCAGGCAGGCAAGAATGATGCAGGGACAGTAGCAGAGGGCTTAAATCTAATCCAAAAGCATGCGACAGAGAGTGAGCAGTAGACGTACAGAGAGAGGGATACAGAGAGTCAGAGAAAGAGACAGAGGGTGAGAGAGAACTGGAAGTTAAATGGACCTAGAAAAATCTCAAAGCCCACTTCCAGTGGCATACCTCCTCCTACAAGAATATACCTCCTAATCTTTTTCTTATTCCGTGCTCTGTTGCAGCCTTCTCTATCCATATTAGATACAGGACTAATAAAAGAAATCCACCTGTCCATTTCTTATCACAAAAATGCAAACAATGTGGGAAGGTTAAGGCAGTATCACAGTATGTTCTCAGCTCCATTATCCTCCCCAAATCTATCAGATCTGTATGTATGTATGTGTTCTCCAGTGAGAAATATTTGGGTAAACCCAGGTCAAAGAATATAAAGGAACCATCACAAAATTTATAAAAATATTCTAGGAGTTTAAAGAAGACATGGGGGATGGGTTAAGGTTAGGGTAAAATTAAAATGGATAAAAGTCTGAGTGATGCCCCCAATGATGATGGAAATGATGAAAACAACCTAAGATTTGAGACAGATTAATATTTAGCTTAGCATGCTAAAATTTACTTTTCTTTCATGCAGTCTGCCGTTGTTTTTTGGGCACTGATTCTAGAATCTATCTATTTCCTCCCAGTGCCTGAACTATCACCCCACCAAGTAGCTGCCAATGAAAAGGGAAAGCATATCCTGCACCTTTTCTTCTAGGCTTCAGCCCAGTAGTGGTGCAGATCACGCCCTGGTCATTGTCCAGAAATAATCACATGGTCCTGGCTAATTGCACTGGTCAGAAGAGTGAGGGAATGCAAGGGTGTTGGTAATCAAAAGATCTTTTTTTCTTCTCTTTTCCATTTGTAGGCCACATTCAAGTTCTTCTCTATCCTGAGGGACTCAATCTAGACATCTACCCAGTCATTGTATTGGGAATAGAATTTAGTGAAGAAATGATCACTCCAAAGAGAACTCAAGCAGGACTGAAGACAGAACTCAACACACAGTAAATCAGCTTGAAAACTCAAAGGAATGCCTTACAAGTAAAATTAATCAAGCAGAAGCTAGAATATCAGTACTTAAAATGACGAAAAGGAGAAGATCTAGACGTAATATGCAAAGAACACAAAATCAGATGCTGAAGAGGGTATAGGTCAAATTACAAACTCATCTAGCCACTCTGGAAATCATTGTAGATCCCTCACACACAAAAACTAAAATAAATCTGTGAACTAGCTGTACAACTCCTTGGCATCCTGCTCCATAGTCACTTGCTTAGTCATGATCATTGCTATTCACAATAGTTAAGAAATGAAAATAACCTAAATGTCCATCAGTTAAATGTAGTACATGTATACTATCTAGCATTATTTAACTGCAAAGATGAATGGAAATGGGTGGACATAGAAAAGATCATAATGAATGAGGTAACCCAGACCTAGAAAAATAAACGTACAAAAAAGTAGTTGCTGGGAGTACAGAATATCCTGGATAAGAGGAAGCTGCTGCTGGTTATTATTCTGTGGTTAAAGAAGGCCATATGGGCCAACTGGAGCAATGAACTGTTCAGATATTTGAAGTAAAGGACTTCCTTTACAAAGGAAACAATTGAATTTCTTTAATTATTCTTAATGAAATTTAGAAAAGACATTATTGGTGAAGCCTCATTTTGTTTGTCTTGTTATAGGTTACGGGAAATAAAATTTGATAAAACAACGTAGTCAATGAACTTACCACTTTATCCACATCAGTGCCAGTCTTCTAGAGACACTTACAAGAAAGGAGGAGTTGGTGGGAAAAGGTCATTGAGCATAGGCAGGGTAGAGCTGAATTAAGGAAAATGAACTACTGTCAGAAGTGAAGAGCAAGTATTATCCTCACAACAGCTTCTCACAATATAATTATCTCTTGTATCCTAGCAACATCTTATTGACATTTATCTCTATGAAAAAATTCCAAGGACAACAACATCCCATTCCACTGGAAGGCCACACATCCAAGAGTATATAGTCAGCATCTTCTGATTTTCATGGATTAAAAGTTTTTAAGAAAGTGGACACAAAGTTTCATGAGTAGGGAAGGGGAAATATCTGGGAGACATGAGGTGACTATGATAAAATATATAAACTCTCCACAGAACTAATAAAAATAATTTATAATAAAAACATAATCAAATGAACGCAGCTTACATCTTGTCAAACTTGAGATGATCATTAAAAATTGCCTCCTTTCAGATGTAAAAATACTCTTCAACTGAGCTGAACAATTATAATTCATGACAAATGTAGATAAGATGGTAATTAACAGGTGCTTATAATGATGACATTTTGCATAGAATCTCGCCTTAGAATCTTGTCAAAAGGTTTCAGTTACCATGCCTTCTTTTAAACCAGTGCTTGAAAATAACCAGTTAAAACAATTTCTGTTATTTATATGGCAAAACATCACACTGAGGCTGATATTTATGCTGTCTGAAGTGGTGTTCAGTGGGGAAAACCCCTGTATTTTAGGACTAACATTCTTGTCTTTTAGCTGACAGTCATGCTATTTATTATGTGTATAAAGATAGTGATTAATTAATAGGAAGGAGTTAGAGAACAGAGCTCTTCATGTAGAATGTAGGAACTGTCTGACAGCATGGGGTTCTGCCTACAATGAAGACTTGACAATGAAATCTACCTTATTTGAAGAAAAGCACTCTGTATGTCATTAGATCTGTGTAGGGAAAATCAATTAGTATATACTGGAATTGCAAGTCTTATGACTTATTAGGTAATGAAATTGATTTAGTAAGAGAAATTCAAATGAATGTGGGACCAAGGATCTAGCATCCTTCTCTCTAAGGATGGAGTGAAAATGAATCCAGGCAATGTGACACCTTTTGTACCTCATTAACTTAGTTTCCTAATAGGATGGGGAGCAATATGCAATTTTCACACCAAGATAATAATAGGAATAGTCATCTAAAGCCTGTTTTGGAACAAAAGAGAGATAAAAAGAGCACAGTCTTATAATCTGTCACAAGGATGGGATGTTTTTATTTGAAAAAGAAGAAAGTGCAATAGTTACGCTAATAGAGGAAAGCTGTTCAAATGCTTCTGTATGGTTTTTCTCTCAAGTTGTATATACTGTGAAAATGTGACAAAGAAAAGTCCCTATCCATGATATATTATCCTTTGAAATGGGACTGGTATTATGCATAGTTCTGTTTCTACCAATTACCATGTTAGATATTGACAAATTACAAATATAGATAACATCCTCACCAAGAGATCTAGTATAAGGCACAAATATCTTAAATATGTTTAGGAAGTATGAATGGACCCTTTTACAAAAGGACAGGAAACACCAGACTCCAAGAAAATTACAAGGTATCATCTAGTTTAATTCTTTTTTTTTTTTTTCCTCAGGTGAAGAAACTGAAGTCAAACATTTGCTATTGAAGGCCTTTGTCTATTCTTGGTTTAATTTTCCTTGCTAAATTGTGCTATTATTTCCCTGATGGTGAGATTGCTACATGGACCGATTGGAGATTTTTCCCCCCTTCATTCTTTTGATTATTCAGTTAGATGAGTTTGTCATATTTAGAAAATAAGAATGTTTAGTATAAAGATTGTTCTATATTTTACATGAAGTTATATTTATCTTTTTGTTTTCTCTTTCTTTCTGAGTCGGTCCAATGGGTTTCCCAGCTATCAGTCTGGGGGTTCATGAGCTTCCCCTTGATCAGGCCAGTTGTTTCTGTGGATCTCTGTATTTAAAATACATTATTCATTATCTGAAATTCAAATTTATGTATGACACCTATCCTATACTTTTCCTTGTAATTCAACCTTTACCTTTTGTTCTTATTTTTTTGGTGTCTAGTATTTGTGTGTGTGTGTGTGTGTGTGTGTGTGTGTGTGTGTGTGTGTGTGTGTATTGTGTATGCATCTGTGTATTTCTGTGTGTACCTGGCTGTTCATAGAGCCTATCAGGTCTTTCAGTGAACCTGGAGATCCTTCTGTCTCTCTCATCACTGTGCAGCAAATATAGGCAAGTATGTGACATAAATGGCTTTTAGATGGGTGCGAGAATCTGACCAAAAGTGCTTTAGTACACACAGCCCAGTCCATTTCATATCTATTCTAATGGCAATCATTTTGATTTTGTCCATGTGAAGAAAACATGAGATTGGAGAACATACTCTTCTGTACACTCTGATGTCATTGAGGATTGAGAGGATCACTGGATTAGGCTGGTTCTTTCTGCTTTTTGGAGTCAATCCTTGAACGGTTCACTGTTTCATCTATTTACCCTAATTCCTTCTGTATAGGAACACTTACTTGGGACTTCTCTCTTTTCTACCAGATATATATATTGGGTTTTTCAATAACCAAAGAAGGTCACACAGTAAAGGAGATATCTGAGTTGAAGACTGATGCATAAATAGTACTTTATTTCTAAAAGAATTTCTCCTAAGATTCACTAGGGAAGCTATGGTGTGATAAATAAATGCCTATTTGTATATTAGTGAATCAATATCAAATAAGAGAAATGGCCCAGGAAATTTAACCTAGTGTTTGTCAAACATGATCAAGCAATGAACACACAAACTGGGGTTCAATTAAAATATGAGTCCTTAACTTCACTCCTGATGGATTGAATGGAGAAAGGTCTTGGGTTGATTTCTGTGTCCTGATGATCATTGTGCCTGTAGTGAACAGAAGAAGATATACATTTTTAAAAATTCTAGCTCATGATGTGTGAAGGCAACTACCACTTCTAATGCCATCCTCTTTTTTGCCCCTTTCAATTCTGTTCTATACAAGTATAAAATTCAGTCCCCTTCAGTATTTTCTGCCAACTTCCTCATTCATTAAACTAATGTGAGCAGTCTGTTTAAAATCTACTATTTTGTCAAAGAATACATCAATTCAAATTTATAAAGTCACCTTCAGTTTTTTCTTCAAAATAAGTTTGATTATTGGTTGGAATTTTCACTTTACGTTTCATTCATAAAACACACTAAGGACTTCTTGGGACAATATATGAGCATCTGTGTGAACGTAACTTTTTCCCTAGGAACAGCCAGCAGCAGACTTACTGTATGCTGTAAGTTTTCTTCTTTCTAAATCCCATTATATACTAAGGCACAATTATCTCCTCTAGACCCAACAGCAGAACTTCTAAGAAAAAATGGAGTGTCAAAGTTAAGTTCCAACCCATATTAACTAATACAATAATAGATTATAGAGTACCAGTCATGACTGTAATCATCAGAAGCAGTGGAGTGTCTAAAAATGACTGTAATATTGGGAAGTCTTCATATGCTTCAAAAAGCTCCTCTGATGGATATGGCTCCTTCAGCATCATACACAGTGACCCATAAAAAGAGATTCCATATATGCCTATGAGAATGATTCTCGTGCTATGGTAGCTTTTGTGTGCATTAAATAACAAGGTTTCTATCCTATGCTTTTAATCTGGAACTAGACACTGTAGTAAGTTAAAATGTCTAACAATGGTAATTCAGTTCATGAGTCTAAATCATGCGCAGAGTTAGAGAAACATCTTCATTGTCTTATTATTATATTCACAATGACAAGATACTTCTATTTGCAGATATAAATTAGCTAATATTACTTTTGGGTACCTAAATGTGCTTAAAGTGGTGATAGTTCCTTTCAAATATGCAAGTTTTTGTTCAGTTCTTAAAGAAGTTCATGGAGAAGAAGAGAGAGTTAACCCTATTTAAGGAAAAAGAAATCCCTTTTTTGGTTTAATTGACAAAACTGAAGTGGAACCACATTAAATGCAACCCATTGTACCTTTTATTTTTTTTTTAAAGATATTGGATTGCTGTGTCTACCAGTTAACTTTTCTAAATGTTTTCTACTAACAATGTTTCATTTAAATTTCACTTTGAAGAAATTCCTTTTCAAATTCATCCATTTAACCAACTTGTATTGATTGGGACTATGAGATAGGCACTAGTCCAGGTTCTGGGATAACAACAACACACAAAAGAAAGTATTTTTTTTTCAAGAAATCATGTGGGGATAGAGAATGTAATTTGGTATGTAATATGTTTTAGGAAGCTTGAGCAATGACTCCATTGGCAAAGTGTTTGCCACAGAAGCATGAAAGCCTGTGCTGGATCTTCAACTCCCACATATTCATAAGCTGGTCTCTGTAGTGCTTCCTTGTAATTCTTTGCTTGGGAATAGAGACAGGTTCAACCCTGGATCTTGCTGATGATGCTAGTGTGGCTCAGCAAAGATCCTTTCTCAAAACATGTTAAAGAGCAATTGACAAAGACACCTACCATTGAACTCGGGCTTCTACATGTATATATACACACACAAACATACATGCACTCACATGAATGGACATGTGCACACATATTTGAGGATGGTTATTCATGGTGAATAAAAAGTAAGTATGAGGATTATAAAAGTTGATCGTGGAATACTATTTTTTTAAAAATGGAATTTTATACAAGCATTAAAAAGTATTCAATCTATCCATCTACCAACCTCAGTCTCCAGTTCCTCAGGAATTCCCCATCTCTCTCTCTCTCTCAACTTCAAGCTACACAATAATTATAGTTTGTATATTTTTCGTGATTCTTCTATGTAGGGATTGGTATTCTACCGGTCTCTATAGTCACAATGATTCTTCCTCTTCTAGCAGTCATTGCCTGTCACTAACTTGCCAGCTAAGGGTGAGAGCACCTGTGTCCCTTCTCAATCTGCTTTTCAATTCTGAGTGACATTGACTATGGGTTACCACAGCTTCAATAAGTTCATTAGTATAACAACCATACAGTGTGTGTAAGCCACCCTTTTTTAGTAGTTCTCTCTCATCTCTAACTCTTACAATCTTTCTATACCCTCTTTTTTTCGTGTTCCTTGAGCCAGAATGGAGGAAGTATGACATACATGCCCTGTTGAGGGTAGAACACTCCACATACACTTATTCTCTGCATAATATAACATCTTCTAGCTACTTGAATGAGGTGACTTTGTGAACAGTGAAGGATACATTCATCCCTGTACTACTAGAAGCACTTCTAACTGCATTGCCCATTCAGCACTGTAAGAAACCCTGCCAATCAGCCTAACCAAGCTGCAGTCACCCTTCCTAGGTGCCCAGGCCAACCCACATGCTATAGGCACTTTCTCTATGAACCAATCCTGCCTCTATGCCCAGACTGCTGACAAAGAGACACCTGACCAGAAACACCAATGAGGAAAGGACAGCACGGCAGAGCGAATGGAATCTTGGGAGGGGTATAAAGGAAGGCCTAACTTCCTTAATAAATGTTCCTGCATCATTGGTGTCTCTTCTTATCCCATACCCCAAGGGGTGTCTGAACAGGGTCACCAGCTACAGAGTACCACAATGGACCACTTCCCAAAGTTCCTCTTTGTCGAATTTGACTCCTTAAATGTCAGAAAGTGGTATTGGAATTCAGGACCATTCATCACAAACACCCAAAAGCTTACTGAAGTAACTATGCTACAAAAGCATATTCATTCCCTTTTGTGATGCCGTTTTCATGCCATGTGCTTAAAAGCTGAAGAGCTGGAGTTGCCCACATGTGGACTATTTTCTTGATTTTTCCCATAACACAAGCAAGCTATCAGCATATCTCTTCAAATAGCATCTCATGACTAGAGAACTTGTAAACTGAGACAGGAAAACAGTGTCTTGAGGGCATGTGTGGCTTGGAGTAGGTTGAGTATGGAAAGAGTTAGGGGACACAAAGTCCTAAAGACAACAAAGATCATATCACAGAAGTACCAGAGTTAAGAAAGTTGGAGAATCAAGGTTGAACAGAGCTGATTTTTGTTGTACTTCAGAGAGAAAAGCTGGCAACAACAGAAAGTGACCCATGTACCTGCCCCCCAATATTCCCTCCCAACCTGCATCAACATCATTTCAAGTATTATGCCTTCACCCACATGATAAACAACTTCTCAGAACAGTTTCTGGGCTCTAGCCTCCTTATTTTTCAAGGCATTATTTCTGTAATCCTCATCCCCTTCCTAAAAATTTATGAATGTTCTACTATCTCAGGTGTATGATTCCTCTAACAAATGAAGCTCTGCCCTCCCAGTAATTACCACACCAGACTAACAACCTTTTCTAATCAGATTAAAGGTTAAGTTAATGTATCTATTTATTTCTTTACGATTATTTCCCTAAGTCTTTTTTTTTATTAAAAAATCTGAGATTACCCTCGTCAATTTCACCAATGACTTCCTTGATATGATATTCGTTGATTATGTTTCCATGATCATTGAACTTTGCCATTCAGGGATGTGGCAAAATTGACCCAGTCATTCTTTTCTTGGGGTGGGGGTTTAAGGAACAGTTTCTCTGTGTAGCTTTGGAGCATGCTCTGTAGACCAGGCTGGCCTCAAACTCACAGAGCTCTGCCTGACTCTGCCTAATGAGTGCTGGGATTAAAGATTAGTACCACCTGTCCCAGGCCCTGAGCATGCTATTCTTATGGTAATTGCTTCATGTTCTAAAACTTCCCACTGCCATTTCACTGGCACTTCCTTCAGGAGGATCATTTCCTTCTGAACATGGGTCTCAGTTAGAAGGCCTGGGCTGTCTAGGGGACCTCTGACAGTGGAACCAGTATGTATTCCTGGTGCACAAAAGGACTTTGAGGGCACATTCCCCATGGAGGGATACTCCCTTAACCTAGAGACAGGAGAGAAGGCCTAGCCCCTACTCCAAATGACTTGACAGATTTAGATGACCCTTCCTGGTAAGCATCACCCTACATGTGGAGTGGCAGGGATGGAGGGGAGGGAGATCATGGGACATAAGAGGGTGGGAGAGAGGGAAAAAGTGAGGGAGAGGGAACTGGGATCTACCTTCCTTTAATTGTGGGTTTTCTTTTCTCAGGCTATTTACACACAGTCATTTTATTGTTTTTATTTTTAGTTGCCTGTTTTTTTTTTTTTTTGGTCATTTGTGTTTTTCTAGTCAGGATTCTTTTTTTTTTTTGACAAGGTATTATTATGTAATTAAGGCTGGACCTAAAGTGGTTTACTTCTGCTACAACCTTTTGAGTGGCTGAGATTATAGGCATGTAGCAACACACCCATCTATTTTATTGGCTCTCTGTGGTCAGAATCTTCACATATCATTGATTGGGATGGATACAATCTTAGACTTTGTGTATAATGTTATTGACTCATATGGAATATAATTCCATATATGAAAGGGGAGAAAGAGAAATTGAGTATTTTGAAGTTGTGATTCATGCAGGACAAATACTCTACAAATTTTGATGTATCCCAGCCTTGATATACTTTTAATTCATTGGCTTTTCCTCTAAAGCCCATGTTTTAGGACAAGTTTAATTTGTCCACTGGGATAAAATCACCAGTAGTGAAGCTACTTAGTCTATCATTTCTGGATAGGAAATAATTTTTAAATTACATAAACAGCATAATTGTTACTAATTTAACTGCATCAAGTTTGATCTTTGATGTGGAATTTCTGATTAAAAAACACAAATGTACTTGTTTCTCATAAAATTTCAAAGTTTTTTCTTGCAATGTGGATTGTAGGCTGGTGTAGTGGGATATTCACTTTGTCTCCTTGTCGAACTGCTGGGACCACAGGGCTAACCGCGGGAAACACACAAGCAGCGCTGGCACCACGCGGCTCTGCGCGAATGGGTAAATGGGCAAAAAATGAGATGCAGTGAGTTGTAGGACAGAGGCAGATGTCCCAAAGCTATGGTAAGTCCACCTGGTTAGATAAGAGACCCTGCCCGATCAGGAATGGTGGGGGAAGGGAGTGGCGTCTGCTGCCTGGGTGAAACCCAGGTCCCGTGAAAAATCCTGATCCTGCTTCTGACACCAGATATTGTGGTTAAATAAGGATCCAGATAAACTAATAGGCCCAATAGATGTTTATTCATGGAGAAATAACTTACAACGTAGACAGATGAACACCAGCAATTTCCACCTGATGCTCTCCTCTTGGCATCCCGCCAGCAAGAGAGCATTCCCTGGCTCCTCTTCAGACCTCCTTCCATAGGTAACTTCCGCCCCTGGCTCCACCCCCAAATGTGCATGGTCAGTGCCACAGAAGGAGACAAAGTGAATAAGCCACTACAGGCTGGTGATCCTTTGCTCTATGTCTAAAATCCATATATGAGTCAGTTTATACTATATTTGTATTTTTGTAACTGGGTTACCTCACTCAGGATGGTTTCTTATAGTTCCATCCATTTCCCTGTAAATTTCAGGATTCCATTGTGTTTTCCAACTGAATAGTACTCCATTGTATAAATGTACCACATTTTCTCCATCCATTCTTCAGTTGAGGGGCATCTAGGTTGCTTCCAGGTTCTGGCTACTACACATAATGTTGCTACAAACATAATTGAAGAAATGCCCTTGTTGTATGAATGTGCATCTTTTGGGTATATGCCTAAGAGTGGAATTACTGGAACTTGATGTAAACTAATACCTATTTTCCTGAGGAACCACCATACTAATTTCCAAAGTGACTATATGAGTTTGTACTCCCACCAGAAGTGGAGGAGTGTGACCCTTTTACCACATTCTCTCCAGCATAAACTGTCTTTGGAGTTTTTGAGTAAAGCCATTCTGACAAGAGTAAGATGGTATTTCAGAAAAGCTAGGAAACAAGGAGGATCCTAAGAGAGATATACATGGTCTCCCAGAGAAGGGGAAAGGGACATTATTTCCAGAACAAATTGGGACTGTGGAGGGGAGGGGAGAGGGAGTTAAGAGAAAGACAAGGGGAGAAGAGGAGGGGAGAGGTAGGCATGAGGGAACACGGATGTTGAGACAGGGAAAGTATAGAGGAGAACAAGAAAAGAGATACCACAGTAGAGGGAGACATTATAGATTTAAGGAGAAATCTGGCACTAGGGAAATTCCCAGAGATCTACAAGCATGATCCCAACTAACAATCTAAGTAATAGTGGAGATGCTACATATAGTGTCCTTACATGATAATGAGATTGATGACTACTTTATATGCCATCCTAGAGCCTTCATCTACTAACTAATGGAAACAGATGCAGATACCCACAGCGGAACACTAGCTGAACTCCTGGAATCCAGTTACAGAGAGTGAGGAGTGATGAGCAAAGGGGTCAAGACCAGACTGGAGAAACCCATAGAGACAGATGATCTGAATAAGTGGGAGTTCATGAACCCCAGTCTAATAGCTGAGAAATGGAAACCAGCTTCCAAAGTCCATCTCACGTAGATGATACTTTCTCAGCCTAGACATATGGGGGAGGGCCTAGGCCCTGCCCCAAATTATAGGAGAGACTTTGAAGACTCTGCATGGAAGGTCTTACCCTCCCTGGGAATCAGAAAGGGGGTGGGCTGGGGTTTGGTGGGGGTTATAGGGGAGGATGGGAGGGTGAGGGAACTGTGATTGACATGTAAAACAACTGTTTCAAAGTTAAATGGAAAAGGAATAGAAAGAAAGACAAAAACATTTTCAAAGTTGTGTTATTCAACTGAGGAGATAGTTTTTTCTAATGTTCACAATCACAATACAGTTCACCTCACTGTAAACTCTAATGGGATTTTTGAAAATATGTGTTGCTTATGTGGGTGTTTGTAGGCATGTGTTTCTCTACACCATGTAAGTGCCTGATGCCCAATGATGTCAGAAAAGGTTGTCAGAACCTGTGGCACTGGGGTTATAGAAGGCTATAAGCCATCAAACCAGGTCCTCTGCAAGAGGACTAAAAACTCCTGAGAGGAAAGTACAGATAGAAGTTATGGATCGAAAAAAAGCTTTACTGAAGACCAGAAGTGAAGACTGTAGTATCGATGGTGAGAAATTTAGAGGAAGAAGATACAGAATGAAAAGGAAGAAAGAAGTTGAACCAGAGATGGCATTTTGTTCATTCAGTGATTGCTTAGCCTCTTTAGCTCCTGATACATAAAATAAAGCTTTGGCCTTTCTGGTCCTGGAAATTTCTGCTGATCAGAACACCAAAATGCATCTTTATAAGTTTTGCCACATCCTGGAATATATTATATCCTGGAGTTAAAACTGAGTCACAAATTCTCAAGTACTCCAGGCTCAGAAGTCATAAAAGCCTAACCCTTCAATTCATTAAGGTGAAACTGCCTAACATAGGAATAGAATTTTCCAAAAGTAGTTTAAATTAGTCTTTGATTTAGATTGCTAGGGAATTAGTCATAGGTGCTTTATCCTACACTACTTATCTAAATTATATTGCTTTTTCTATTGGAGTTCAGTTTGCTTTACTAAAGAGCTCTGAGTCTCATTCCTAGGGCTTGATGTCCTTCTGTGGTGAAGAGACATTGACTTCCCAGAAAGTTTCCTCTTATGGTCACCTCATTTTCCATTCTTTAGGATCCAATCTATTTTTTTTTCAAAAAATTCTCTCTATTCAAAATCTTGTTACTATTGAACACTTTGGTATTTTCTATGCTTCATTAGAAGAAATTAAATAAACAAAAACTTAAATAAAACAATGTATAGAATAAATGGGCTCTGCCCCAAATGACGTGACAGATTTTGATGGTACCCCATGGGAGGCCTCACCCTCCTCACCCTCCCTGAATAGTAGATAGGGGATAGGATGGGGAGAGGGAAGGGGGCAAGGGAAGCAGAGGGAACTGGGATTGATATGTAAAATATGATTTTTTAAAATTTAAATAAAAATATAATATAAAGTATAAATAAATTAAAAACACTATGTTAGTCTCACAGCTAACTGTTATAGATTAAAACAGTTTTTGGAGGAATAATATAATTTTTAATTAAAATGTATTTATTTTACTTCTTATATACTACTGTTTTACCTACATGTATGCCTGGGTCAATAAGCACATTCAGTGCTTGGCAGAGGATATAAAGGGACATTGGATACCATGGAAACGGAGTTACTGATGTTTGCAAGGTTGCCAAGTGGTGCTGGGAATTGATCAATTAGTCCCCTGGAAAAGCAACCAGTGCTTTTAATCACTGAGTCATCTCTCCAACCACAAGTTTTAAATACTGTATGTATATATGTATACTGATAAAAATCAGTTTAACAAAGGCATGAAATAGTATATTTGAGAATGGAGATTGGTTTTTGTTCTCATTGTTGCCTTGAAACTATCCAATTATGTTGTTATTTTACAATTAATAAAGAAATGGCTTAATATCAGGCTAGAAGCTCTCATTGTTTGGCAGTGGGGCACAAGACTGCATATTTTAGAAATCTCCAAGTTTTTTAATGTGCAAATAAGACTGTAAACAACACCTTGAGTCCCAAGAGTACACTGATGATGTTTGAAAAAAAATAAATTCAGTGGAATTTCCTTTGTTGATTTCATTAATGAAGTATAATTTTCACACAATGGAGTTTCACTCAGCATAAAGCACAATTAATTTTGATAAATTTCCTACCTGAGTGACTCTTTTCCCTGAAGCAAACAGAACTGTTTTCTCTTATCATAAATTATTTTGTCTTATTCTAGCTCTTGATGTAAATGTAAACACACAAGCTGTACTCTTTCTCATCTAGCTTCTGTTACTCATCAACACATCAGTGATGGTTACCCATATTTACATACACTTTGGGTAGGTGTATCTATAACTTTATAAATGAGGTCAGGCATTTTTAAGATAACATTATTTTACATACCTCTGGGTGATATATGATAGTTTCAATTGCTCAATATTCTGGAAAGGGCTTATAATTGGAGGCATAACTTAAATATGAAGCATTCATAATGTAAAGTGATATCCGATTATGGATTTTATTTACATAATGCCCATGGCTGATATTATTGAGCATTTTTCAACTGATTACTATTTTTGTGATGTGATTATGCAAGATTTTGCCTCTTTTGAAAAGTCACATTATAATTAACACACTTTTATTAAACGTATATGAGTCTGGACAATCTCTTGTAACAATGTCACAAAAATTTCAGTCCAGATAACAATATGATATCTTTATTCCTTTTGTAGAATGTGGTTCTCCTGACTTATTAGCTGCCATCTTCATCAGATCTGTTGTGCCTGCATTCAAATTAGAGACTCTTAAGGTAAGACTGATCTTTCCTTAGTGAAGTAAGGATAGAGGTAAAGAGTTCCAGGACTCTCTTTTGTACTTCCAGACATTTGTATGAATTCTGTTCTAATTGGCCACGGATTCTCAGGAGGTACAATAGTATAGGGTTTGGGAAGTAAACTGAAGGAGAACTGCATTTAAGCATCTTTGGGGAAACTATCATCTGTCCTGGGTGTAGACTTTCTGGAGCAGCTGCTTTGGGGTCCCTCTCAATTCCTATAAAACAGCTCCTCCTTCATGAGAGCCATAAATATCAGTTCCTTAGTGGAAGCCTCATTTGGAATTAGGCTTTGCTTTATTGTTGGCATCTTAAGGAGTAGACACTGTTTATTTTTCCTCTTAAAAAGTATTCCATATAGTAATGATATTCCTGAAAATGTTTAGCACATGGCTCTTCATGAAGAAAATTCTTGATTTTTACTTTTTCCTTAAAACTATCATGTAAATACTCCCATATATCCATGTTCAAGCTGATCGTGCTGTTCCTGAATATGAAAATGTAGAAATAGAATTCGACCCCTCCTGGAAGGCATCGCCCTCCCTGTGGAGTCAGGAGGAGATGGGATGGGAGGGTGGTCAGGGAGTATGGGAGGGAGGGAGAGGGGGAAAGGGGAGGGAGGAAGAGGGAACTGGGGTCAATATGTAAAATAAGAAAAAAAAAGAAAAGAAAAGAAGTAACAGCTGTGTTCCATACAACTTAACATTGATTCTGAAGGTCTTCTCGTATAGGTTTTCATTCATTTTTCACATTTATTGGTGCTCCAAAATGAATAGTATTTGGTTTTGTAGCATTACAGCTTAGTCTTCTAGGCTTCTAAAAGTCAAGAGTTTTCTTTTTGTGTCTGATGCTTTTCTCACAAAATTTCCCTGTGACTCATGCAGAGCTACTGCATGTACTAGTATGTGAATTTTCCTTCTTTTTTCCATTTTCTTGCTGGTTGGTAGTCTGTTCTTTGAATGGGACCATTTTTACCCATTACCATTTGAGATCAAATTTGATTATTTGTTATTTTAATAAATATGTTATTAACAGTTATGTAGAAATATTTCTGCACACATGTTTGCACTATATTAAAACATAAGAAAAAAGTGAATGGTTTAGATCATATGATAACTGTTTAAAAGAAAAGACTCATGCCTCCTGATTCTCATCATTATTCCTGAGGCCACACATTTATTTCCTGTGCTATTGTAGTACTCTTCAAGCTGTTACATATGTACAATATAATATTACTTGCAAAGGAAAATTAAATCATTAAATTTGCAAGCAAATTTTGGAACTCAAAATGAGTTATTCTTAGTGGGGTCATCCAGATTCCCAAAGACAAATACAATGCTCTCTCTCATAAGTGTACTAATCTCAGGTCTTGTGTTTTGTGCATTTGTCCTGGAGTGAATGTGCCCATCTGAAATTCACATGAGGATAGTAGTTGAGAAGAAAGGAAAAAGCATATTTGGGTTGGAAAAGTTAATTTACGAGCACTTTTCTGCAAGCCTGGTTCCAGAGTCATGTCAGCCCCAAATAACAAGCAGAGACAGTGTGTTAATTTTGAAACTGTTGGCTGGTTAATAGAATTTCTTATTGGCTATCTGTCTTAAATATTAACCCATTTCTATCAATCTAAGTGTTTTCATGTGGTCTTGTCGAACCAGAGAGAGGGTACGGATCTTATCCTCTCATGGTCTACATCATGACTTCTCTCTATTATATCTCCCAGAATCCTCCCTGTCTTCTAGTTCTACCTATCTTACTTTTCTATTGGCCAACAGGGCTTTATTCATTAACCATTAAGAGCAACAACAGAATGACATCTCCCATCACATTCAGGTACTGGAATGATGAGGATAGGAATATGAGAGGTGAGAAGAAGCATTAACCAAAATAAAGTAAGCACAAAGAAGTTAATGGGACCCTATGAAAGAAATGTGATGATAGGATGCATGTGATATGACAGGACAAGGTTATAAGAAAGCTGGGACTAAAGTTTTAACTAAAGATGAGGGAAAGGAGTGTTGAGATGAGGGTGAATTTACCAAAGCAAAAGATGTATGATGAAGCCTTACCACTTCATACGCTAATTAAAACAAGCTTTCTTTTAAAAAGCTGTTTGAAAAGAGGTGTGTCACCTGGGTTAAATGCCACTTCCAGAAGTAATGGGTTATTTTAATGAAAATTTCAGTGCCATGCACCAGTAATCTCTCAATAAGTTGTTAGATCTTAGAGACAGCAAAAAAGGACAGGCCATTGCCCTTCTCTTAGTTTGCCTATCATAAGTAGATAGTAAGTCCTTTTGCTGAACGAACTATGTACTTCCAGTGCAGAACATAGATAAATAAAAAATTAACTGGCCAGGACACTAGTTTCAATCTTGCTAGTTTTCATTGTGCTGCTGGTCTATGGAAGATGTCACTGGTTTTACCCAGAACTGTATAATAATGATCTGTCAGACAAGATGTATCCATGAGTACAATTATTGCAAGGTGGGGAGGATGCCCATGTTCTTGTGGAAGACTCCCCACATCCATGTTTGTTACTGCATTCCTCACATTGACCAAAAAAAAAACAGAAACAGACTAGGAATTCATGAAACAGAAATAGATAAAGAAAATATGGTACATCCATATAATGTAATTTTATATTCATCCATAAAGACAAGTTATGAAAAGTTCAGGCAAACTGCATGCATCTAGGGAGCCTTACATTAAGAAAAATAAGGCAGAGTTTGAAAGACAGAGATATCATGTTTCTATCATGTGTTGAGTCTGGATTTTATCAACTATTTGCCTATTATCAAGATGGCATGAAAACAGAAAGGGAACTGTGCTGGTTACTTTTCTGCTATTGTGATACAGTTGATGCTAACATAAGCAGCTGGAGAGTGAAAAGGCCATTTTGACCCACAGTTCAAGATTACATTCCATCTTGATAAGGAAGTTATACCTACAGGAGCTTAAGGCAGCTTGGTGTTATTGCATGTGCAGTCCTTGTGTTTACCTAGCTTTCTGTTTTTTATACAGTCTGCTTCAGGGAATGGAACCACCTACAGTGGACAGATCTTCCTCCCTCAATTAACATAATCAAGTTAAGTCTCTACAGGCATGCCCTGAGACCTGTCTCCCAAAGAAACCATCAAGAGGGGTTCAGGAAGAACAGGGGAGGGTAATGGGCAATGAATAAGAACACAGCTTAATAATATCTATTTACTAACATGGCACAAGGAACACAATTTTTTTTGGTGTGGCAAGGAAAATAATTTTAAAATGTTAAAAATTAAAGCAACCTTGGATTGGATTGTTTGCCATGTTTTTCCGAGGTATAAGCAGTGTCTGTAACATATATTCAGTGTGAAAATTTTTGTATCATATATGAATATAAGTAAACACTTTTCCATTCACAGGTTCCAATTTTCATCTTCTTTTTTATTTTTCCTTTTTATTTCTGTTTATTTTACTTTATTTTTTAAAAAATCTTATTTTACAAACCAATCCTAGTTCTCTCTCTGTCCCATCCTCCCATTGCCCCCAATATCTTACCATCCCAACCCCATCCACTCCTCAGAGAGGATGAGGCCTCCCATGAGGAATCATCCAAGTCTGTCCCAACATCTAGGGCAGGACTGAAGACCTCCCCCTAGGATGAGCAAGATATCCCTCCATAGGGAATGGGCTCCAAAAACCCAGCTCATGCACTAGGGATTAATATGATCCCTCTGCCAGTGGCCCCATAAACTGTTCAAGCCCCAACTAACAGCCATGTTCAGGGGGCCTAGCTTGGTCCTATGCAGGTTCCCCAGCTGTCAGTCTGTGGTCAGTGAGCACTCCCTTGCTGTTTCTGTGGGTTTCCCTAGCATGGTCTAATTCCCTTTGCTCTTCACTCATCCCTCTCTACAACTGGATTCTAGGAGTTTGGCCTAGTGCTTAGCTGTGAATCTCTGCTCCTGCTTCCATCAGCTAATGGGTGAAGGTTTCTTTCCTTTCTTCCTTCCTTCTTTCCTTCATTCTTTCCTTCCTTCCTTCCATTTTTTTAAATAAAGGATTTCTCTTTGTCCTGTGTTGTGTCCCTAGCTGTCCTGGAACTTGCATTGTAGACCAGCTGGCCTCAAATTCACAGAGATCCATCTGCCTCTCCCTCCAAAGTGCCAGGGTTAAAGGTGTGTGCTGCCACCACCTGGCCCATACTAATTTTCTTAAGGAAACACTTTTTAAATAGATTTTAATTTTTATTTGACTACTATATTAAAAGCATTTCAGGCTTGTTTATTATTCAATTCCTTCCAACTGTGTCTCAAACAATATTTTTTGATTTACTGGTAAAATATTAGCTAAATTAAGATGAAAATTTCACTTCTACAAATTTTCCCTGGTTTGTGCTCATTGCATGCAATGAGGAATTGAATACTGACTGCACTACCCTCCACTGCCTCCTCTGCCCTCTTTCCTTCTCACTATTCCCTTCCACGTCCCCAAGACAGTCTTGTTTCTACATCTTGATCCCCAAAGAATAGGCAGCCAATGTTCCTGCATATGTGAACATATATGCATGTTTATGAATGTGAGGGGGAATTATGTTTCAAAATTACATCATTATATGTGCCTTAAAAGAAAAGATTTTTTTTCTATAAACATAGGTAGTTAACAACTTTTCCTGTGTTGAAGGGAATATGATGATTATAATTACTTGACATTTACAGACAGTTTACTTCTCAGTAAATTCTATTTTACTTTAGGTTCTTCAAAAATTATACTCATTTTGCCCAATTAAGTCCCTATTCATGATATACCAAAAACTCCAGTCCATTTTATCAAAACTTTAGTCCCTTAGCTGATTGGTTTGGTTTTAGAATTACATCACTCTCATTTCAATGAATATATTTGATCATTTTGACAATCTTTTCTTTGTGTCAGTGAAGACAGAGCACAGGGTTTTTAGGTTGTCCTAACCACATTGAAATCTGAATTGTCTATGAGGACTACAAAACTATTTGTACATCTTTACTTTATGTGTGTTATAATATATGCCCTTAAGGTAAATAATGTATATATGTGTTTGATGAATAAAATTGTATGATATCAGCCCATTGTAGTCTCAAATCCTACACATATGTGTAGGTCCATCAAAATATAAATCAAACACACACACACGCATACACAAAACACAGTTATCATGGTAGTTATTTTTAATACTTTTGTCTTTTATCATATATTCTACAGTTAAATTATATATATATATATATATCACCATTGCAAAATCAGAATGTACGGTAACTGTATACTTACTCTTTATCAATGAAATTTATATTTTCATACATTCTAAGTGTTTATGTTAATAATTCCATTAATTTCACTTGTATGACATTTTAAATGGTTTTTAGTTAACTGAACTGCACACGGATTTTTTTTGTTTCTTATTTGTACATGTGTTGGTTTGTGGCAAAACTGGCTTTTGATTCACTATGTAACCCAGGCTAATCTCCTAACTGCCTCCTTAGTAGGTTCTCCTAACTGCCTCCTTAGTACTCTCTTGACTATTGTATTTTTTTTTAACCTACACTGCATCTAAAATATTATTTGTGTTATATCAACTGGTAATTTGCCTGTGTGCATGTTTGTACCATGTGCAAGCAGTGCTTATACAATACAGAAGATGGAATAGTATCTGCTGGAACTAGAGTTGGAGATGACTGTGAACTATCATGGGGTATTGCACCGAGGTCTTCGGGGAGAACAGGCAATACTTTTTAATCACCAAACCACCTCACAACATACGTTTTCTTCATTTTCGAAGTAGAGTTTTACTTTGTAATATATTATTTCTTGGCAGTTTCTATTTCGCTACTTTAAAACTAAATTTCATTCTCTGGTGGTCTGTAAGATTCCTGCTGAGAAATATACTTGTGAGAATTCTCTAGTATGAGATAAATTTCTTTTCTCTTGCTGCTTTCAAAAATACCTTTGTCTTAACATTTTCTAGGTGAATTGTAATGTTTTTTACTAAAATCTTATTCATGTTGAAATTTAGTAGGATCTAGAAGTCTTTGTATCTGGATATCTATATTTCTCCAAGATTTAGTAAATTTTCTGACATTATTCGTTTCAATAACTTGTTCCTTACTCTGTTTCTTCTGAATTTTCCATGTTGTGGTTATGTTTTTACTAGATGGTATCTAGTTACTCACATCTCTTTGTTCAGTACTATTTTTTCTCTTGGGTTATGCAACGACTTTATTCTAGTTGACAGGTATCTTTATAAAATCCATTAAATAATTTTCTTTCTCCTATGTTTTCCTTTGTTCCTTGTTTTGTCTGCTCTAGAATTTCTGAATGGTTTTTTCTATGTGGCTTCTACCTCTTTTCTGAATGTCCATTTTTGTTTATTATTTTCTGATGTTAATTCCTTATATGTCTGTATTCTATCTCCCAGAACTTTATAAAACAATTGCTTCAATTCTCTATCTAGAAAACAATAGGTATCAATTTCCTTGGAGTTGGCTCATGGAAAACCATTGCATTTCATTGGTGGCATCAAGTTTTTATTTTTCCTTGAAGTCTTATATTGTTAACTGCATATATGGTAAGAGGATTACCTCCTCCAGATTTCGTGGATTGGTTTGGGTAAAGAAAATTCTTCACTTGTAAACATGTTCATGAGTGTCAGCCTGTTGTTGGCTGTCATTTCTGGATTCAGGGATGCTCTAGTAGTATAGTTTTGGAGTACCATCACTGGATTTCATCATCATTGAATAACTCAGCAACCAAGAGGTCACATTGGGTGACAAGGGTCTTTACTAAGGATTTTTAGAAGTGCTAGTTGTTGATGATAGGGAAATCATGGCCAACGTGATCATTCTTGGTACCAGTTCTGGAATAAGTTGGTCTTTCAGTAGCATCACAAGTGCTACTCTTGAAGTAAAATTTGAATATATATGGTTAATGTACTTGATCATCTGGTCTGTAATATGTTTTGTGATAAATACTTGGTGCATGCAATAGTATTTTATTAAATAAACCATGCATATCAAGTAGATGCTGTCTTTGCCTTCATTTTATAGGCATGGAAACTGACACATAGGAAGGATAAACCATATAAATGAAGTCATGTAGTAATAAATGTCTTGTGTTTAGCGACAGTGCTAATACTACTCCAATCAAAGAAACAATTAGTACAAATGATTTACTTGTCACTAATTTTACTGTATCTTGCTGGCTTATAAGTGTGGTAATCTACATGATGATAGCATAATATAAAGGATGAACATTGACTATGGAGTCACATAGATATAATTTCAAATTCTGGGATTGATTTTTACAAATTGCACAATCTTGGGTGAATGGCTTATTTTTCTTTACTTTTGCTATTCATAGAAATCTCATCCTTCCTTTACTTTTCTCATTCTGGAAATGCTAATGATCTTAAAATTCCAGTGTTAGATTTGGACTACAAGAAACAAACTCTAGAGCCACTTAATATATAAGGAGAAAACTTGTCATATAAATAAAAGATTTGGATGTTTAAATTCATAGTATCTTGATCAGTTTAATATTGATGAGGGTCCTTTATTTCTGGTATTGGTTTACAATGTAATAATTTGATTGATCTCACAGATAGCCTTCCATTAGTATAAATTATTATGAAATGCAACAAGAATATACACTTTAATGTAAAATTATAATATAAATAATGTCTTCATTAGTAGTGTGTACTACATGTTTCATTATTGCAATAAAAGTGTCTTATACAGATACCTACAGTATAATTGTTGTAATAATTATATTATTATAATAATAATAAAATCCTCAGCACAGTACCTGGTAGAGAGCAGACATTAAAAAATATTATGTGTCAGAATAATAGTACCAATTGTATGCATTCCTAATAGAAGTTGTATTATAGATTGTTGTAAAGATTCAGTTGAAGCAATTATAAATCTTCTGAGGAACTGCATAGTCCCTAGGAAATAGTACTCAAAGTATTACTTACTAATTATAATTGATGAGTGTAATCACTACACATTATCACTACCTCTTCCCACTCTTCCTTGATCCAGGGTTTTGTCAGGATCTTAACTTGGTATACCTTTATTATCATATATTATTTTATGAACTAATGTTTAGTAAGTTATTATCCATTGGATTGTAAGACTTGACAATTGTACAGCCATTTTGGAGATCAGTATGGCAGTTCCTCAGGAAAATAGGAATCAGTCAACCACAGGACCCAGCAATTCCACTCTTAGGCATATTCTCAAAAGGTGTGCATCCATACAACAGAGACATCTGCTCAACTGTTCATAGCAACATTATTTGTAATAGGTAGAACCTGGAAATAACCTAGATGCTGCTCAACTGAAGAATGGATGGAGAAAATGTGGTTCATTTACACAATGAAATACTACTCAGCAGAAAAAAAATGGGATCTTGAAATTCACAGGCAAATGACAAATGGATGGAACTTGAAGAAACCATCCTGATGGAGGTAACCCAGTCACAAAAGATGAACATGGTATGTACTCATATATTGATTTTAGACATAGAGCAAAGGATCAACAGCCTATGATTTACACTGCCAGAGCAGATAGGAAACAAGTAGGACACTAAGAGATATATGGTCCCCCACAGACAGGGAAAGGAACATCTTCTGAGGATATTGGGAGCAGGGGAGTGCAGTGAGCAGTAAGAGAGTTAGGGGAAAGGGAAGGGGAGAAGAAAACGAGAGAGGAGAACATGAGGGAGCAGGAAGATTGAGTCAGGGGAGGATAAGAGGGGAACAAGAAAAGAGATTCCATAATAGAAGGAGCCATTATAGATTTGAAGAAAAATATGGGACTATGAAAATGTCCAGAAACCTACAAGGATAACCCCAACTAATAATATGAGCAATGGTAGGGAAGCTGACTTAAATGCCTTTCCCTGATAATGAGATTGATGACTACTTTATATGCCAGCATAGAGCCATCATCCAGTAGCTGATGGAAACAAAAGCAGACAACCAGAGGTAAACACTGAGCCAAAGTCTTAGAATCCAGTTGCAGAGAGGGAGGAGTGATAATAAAATGGGGTTAAGACCAGGCTTCAGAAACCCATAGAGATAGCTGACCTGAACAAGGTAGAGCTCATAGGCCCCTGACTGATATCTAAGAAACCAGAATAACACTGACCCTGATCCTCTGAACATAGATCTCAATTAGAAAGCCTGGGCAGTCTAAGGGATCTCTGACAGTGGAACCAGGATCTATCCCTGGTGAATGAAAGGACTTTGGGAGCACATTACTCATGGAAGGATATTCCTTTAGCCTAGAGGCAGGAGGGAGGGCCTAGACCCTACTCAAAATGACTTGACAGATTCTGATGATCCCTCCTGGAAGGCATCACTGTCACTGTGAAGTGGAAGAGGATTGGGACAAGGGGGTGGGGGAACATGGGAGGGTGGGAAGGAGAGGAAACTAGGAACAATATGGAAAATAGGAAAAATATATAAAATAAAAAATAAGAAAAGTGACTTGACACTTAACAAAGTTTCATCTCTTGTCAAGCTTAGTTTTTCTTATATAAAATCTATGTTGGAGCTTGACTTGAGTGATTGTTAATTGTATGATTATTTAAGTAATAGTATTGAAGTTCTATCGGTTCAGTATGCATAATATCATACAAAATTTTGAGGTAGTTCAGTAAAATAATTCATGATCTGACATGCATTTTTGAAATCTTTATTAATATACCTAGTGATTCGTCTCGATAGTCAACTTGATGCTATATATTAATCGAATCACCATGCAAACTAATGTCTGACATGTTTCTGAGGAATTGTGTATATAGGACTACTTGAGGAATGATGGTCTACCCTAAATGTGGGTAATATGATTCCATTATTTAAGGTCTTAGATTGAATGAAAAGGGGAAAGCAAGATGAACACAAACATTTGTTGCTCTTTGCTTCCTGGATGTGGATGCAATGTGACTAACCCCTTCAATGTCCTTCCATTCTGAATTCTCTATATATAATACACTATACCCTTGAACTGTGAGCCAAGATAAATGTTTCCTTCTTAAGTTTCTCTTGCAAAGTATTTTGTCATGCAGTGTATGAAGTTGCTAATATAATAGCACTCATTCTACAGAGTAGGTTTGTGGCAGATGAATGGAATGTTGTCTACCTTCCTTCTGTGGACCCTTTACATCTTATTTTTCTATGTCTTTTAATGTAGTTCATAAATTATTTTTAGAGTAGCCTCTAGAAGTTTCTTAGTTATTTTTTTTTACATCAAGAGAGTGTTTATAATATATTAAGGCATTCTTTGTAATTTCCCCTTTTTCATGGGAGTTGGAATGTTCCCGAGTTTGTAGTTAAGACAAGTTCAGTCCTCTAATGTTAGAATCGGACATACAGAAAAGATTAAAGAGAAACGTAGAGTTATCTTTTGTTATAGTTGTTAATATGAAATGGAAATTAAATGGATATTTTCCTGAACAAATAGATATTTTGAAGTCATTCTAGGTTGAATTTCCAATATGAAAAGGACTGATACTTAGTATGCACACAGTGTTCTTTGAAATTCTCCAACATGTTAAGAATAGCCCTGTGACACAAATGTCTATAAGTGCTGCCTTAGGTTGAAGTCCCAACTCTTTTATATAGCTAATTAGCCATAACTTTTTTCCTAGATTTCTATTATTTTCTGTCTCTTACCTATGGTATACTCACATGATCTTTTCTATTTCATGTTCTTGTATCCATAGGAAATACTTTTTTTTTCTGTTTGTAATGAAACCCTCTGTACTTGTCTCAGCTTGTAAGTCAGTGTCATGTATTAAGCCTTTTGGAGCTTTAGATTTTCTGAAAATTATCACATCATATCACAATTGCATGTTTCATTGTGTTCCTCTAGATCAAAATGTATACAAAAGAAAGGAATATAGGTGATTCATAATGTCTTATTTTCTATATGCTATGAAAGCAACTTATCAAACACACAATTTTATTTTTTAATAAATGGTTTTACAGTTTGTTTATTCATAAAAGTTCATAATGATCCCTTCAAGACAGTGGTTAGGGCATGAATTCATCATTATTAATTACTATATCATATTTTACTATGTGAGAGTATTATATTAATGCAAATAACATTTTACATTGTTTGTTTTAATAACTAGAATTATAGTTATGACTGATACTATAGAAATAAAATGGTTACCAAAACAAACAATGATGAAATATAATTTATTTTCATTCATTTATTCACCTTATTTTATTCACACAATATATTTTTCATACAATATATTCTGATTATAGTTTCCCCTCCCTCTGCTCCTCCTAGTTCCTCTCCATACCTCCAATGTAAAATTTTCAAAAGTAAATTGAACGGAAAGCTCAGTAAGCTCCATTTAACAAGGGCAGGATGAAGGTTACAGAAAGAAAATGACTTCTTGTTTTTAGCTAAAATGCCCCCAAAGAGATCTGCAGCAATTTCAGTCTTTTGTTTTGCCTACAGTGATTCAGAGGTAAAGCTTTAGACAAATACTTTAAAAAATGAAGTCATCAACAGATGTAGTACTGAAATTTGTTAAGGGGAGCATGCATAATCAATTTTACAGTTTGAAATCTACATTTCTATTGCTTGAAATTTTCATATGTGCAAAACATATGCAAAACAATTTACATAATGTGCTTTGAACTAATCTACCCACCTTCCCTGAACTTGCTTTCATCATTGCTTTCCACCATATTTCTTCTCAATTTCTCATTCTCTCCTGTATAAAACCAGTGAGTTCACTTAGAGCTATCAGTATATGAATGGATATAAGGGCCATTTACTGGAGCATAGGAAGCCTATAAGGGTCCACATCCCTGAATAGGACTGCCTCTCCTTTCCCCAGCATCTGTCAACTGTCAAAGCTTCTCACCTAGGGATGGGATTACATGAACCCTCCCACTGTCCATGCTTGAATTTTTGTTGTTTTTATTTTGTGCACATCTTGTGTACACAATGTTGTAAATTTATGTGTGCAATGGTTTCCCTAGTGCAATGGTTTCATCTAGTACCTTTGTATCTTACAATATTTCCTCTTTGATTATGATTCCTGGGCCTTGTGGAGAAGGTGATGATATGGATGTCCCATTTAGGGCTAAAACCTCTTCAGTTTCTTGAAAATTTCTGAAATTTTTTTAGCACTGACATTATCACACATAGAACATTATATGACATGATACTTTGTTATGCACAAACTTATCAAATGTTATGTGTACTCACCATCATTATTTATATACTTATGAATAAAATATATAATTAAAGCCTTGTTTATACTTGATATTTCTTAGCCAATTCATCATATATATGCAAATATTTCAAAATTGAAAAAAAGGAATAAAAAAACCTGTCCACTATCTTCCCCTCTAAATTTCATATGCTTCTGGTTTTTCTAAACATTTTGGTAAGGGATGTTGACTCTCTAGTTATGTGTGGATAAATCTGACCTTCTAGCTTTTTAAAGAATGAATACAGTTTTTACATCATTCCTAATCCTTCTCTACCCTCCAACCTCTCCCATGTCTACTCCACTGTCTCTCAAAATCATGACCTCTTATTTAACTAGTATTGACCACTCAGGGTTGGTCAAAAACTCATCTCCCCTTTTCACCTATAGCTCTTCATCTAAGGGTGGGAACTTTTTAAATTCCCCATGTCCTCATTGCCTTGTCAACTTGTGTTGTCAGTATTCAGATCTTGTTTAGGCAACCACATTGTTGATTTTTCCTGGGTTCAGCATTTATGCCATGTCTAAAAGAGGCAATCTAGCCGCAAGTGTCCTGTCCCTTTGGCTGTTACAATCTCTCTACCCATTCTTAGGTAATGTTTCTTAAATCTTATATGTATAAACTGAGGCTAGCACCTCACAGTATTCTCTGCATTTTGACAGTTGTTCATGAGGGATGTACCAACATATTTTCCAATCCACCGTGAATCATGGTTCCTTTCCTATACAATCTAGCTATTACTTGGATTTTTTTTTTTTAGTTTTTCAGAATAGATGTGATATTATAGTCATGAAAGTCTTGATTTGAAATTCCCTGAAAGTTAGTGAAGGTGAGAATGTTCTATGTAATCTTCTCTGGACTAATACATATTTATTAAAATATTTTGTCATTTTTACAATTATTTTTGTACATTTGATTTGAAGAAATTCCACATATTTTAAATATTATCAGATATAGATTTAAAAATATTTTCTACCACATATATCTTGACTATTTATTAGTCTTTTGAGTTTTATACAATGTGTTTTAATCATATTCACCCTTGTTCTATCCCTTCTCAGATTTATTCCCACTTCCTTACACATTCAACTTTGTGTCCTTTTTTTTGTTTGTTTGTTTGTTTCACCCATGAAAACAGATTTGATCTGCTCATGCAGTCCTGGATGTGTGGCCTTACACTGGAGCATAATCAACTAACCAGGAATTACATTATTAGATCCCTCATTTCTCTGCAGATAACTATCATTAGTAGCTCCTTGGTAAGGAATGGAACCTTTGGTCCATTTCTGCTCTCCATGCTGGCATCTAGTCTAGCATGGACTTGCACAACTCTTGGGCATGCTGTCCCAACCAGTGTGAGTTTTCATATGCAACTGCCCTTATGTATGCAGAAGATACTGTTTCCACTCCAACTACTTTCATATTCTCCACTCCCTCTCAAATTCATGACTTCAAGTGGATGTTTGTATCTTTGTATTATGACTGACATTTTCACCATCTATCATTCTGGAAAACAAACAAAAACACCTGTCTGTTTATGGATGAATAGAGACAGTAAACAACAGTATGGTGCTCACAATGAAATATTTAGCCAAAAGAGAGAGAGAGAGAAAGAGAGAGAGGGATTCCCACCATCTGTGATATCACAAATGGACATGGGGCACACTTTGCTAAGCAAAATAAGCCAGAGACATAAAAATAAACATTGCATGGTATCAGTTATATGTAGACTCCAAAACAGTCAAACTTACAGAAGCAGTAGATAGGGCTTGGAGTAAGAGAAATAGGAACTGCTGATCAGAGAGTATGAAGTCAAATTTATACAATATAATTTCTACCTGTCTAACTATCTACCAAAAAATGTCTATAGCTAACAATAGTGATTGATATATTTCCTTGTTTTTCTAAGAGAAGATTTTTTAAGAGCAGGCCTATCATGAAAATAAGCAGAGTATTCAAGAGTGCTACAAATCTATCTATATACATATGGTCTTGATGGTAGTGGGACTCCCTAAACTTACTGATCCATAAACACTTGAAAAAGACTTAGTTTTTATGCTAACCATGTCTTCATAAGATAGTTTTAAAATATAAAATGCTGAAAAACTTGTTTTCGAAGTACTTCAGTTTGAACAAAATCTAGAAACAATGGTAATTTTGGCTTATTTAACATTCCCAAGTGTAACCATTAAGAACCTTTTACTAGTAATACCTAGTGTAGTTTAAAATGATTTGATTGAATTGATAAAATGGTAATTACTTCTCTATGTTGTGGTATTTACAGCTGATTAAAATCTACTTAATTTTCTTTCGAGAATAGAAAAATCAAAGGGAATGAAATCCTCATTGACAGTACACATAGACATCTGAAAGTTTAAGTGGGGATTTCCCACAAAACATCTATAAATCTAATTTATAAAATAGAGTTCATAGACAAGAATATGGAGACATCAAACTGTATGCATAAGGTTCAAAAGGTCATAATAAAAGGACACTCCAGTGCAAGTCTAAGTCTGTTTTCACTCTGAATCTTTGAATACATTATGTGATATAGATGATGGGAGATGCCATTATGTATATATGTATATCATACTGATTAATGAATAAAGAACTGTTGGCCAGGAAAGGAAGATAGGAGGGGCTAGGAGACAAGGAGGGAAGAAGAAGTAGTAAGGAGGGGTCAAGATGGAGAGTCTGGAGAGAACAGATCCGCCTTTCCTCCGCTCTTGGTAAGACCACGTGGAAATACATAGAAATGGGTTAATACTTAAGACAGAGCTAGCCAATAAGAAACTAGTAATGGGACAACAGCATTATATCAAATACAGAGTCTCTGTGCGTTATTTGGGGCTGGCGTGGCAGCAGGACCAGACCGGCGGTGGGCGGAAAAACCTTACTCCTTACATATATATTTTAGAATGTCTTCATGTATCAGCAACTGTCAGCATGTAACCTCACAACAACCTACTTTGTTGAGACTAAATACATTCCTGTCTAACAAAACCACACATCTTTTCCAGCTTAAAACCGCATCTTTTATTCAAGGTTTTTTTTGTGTGTGTGTGTCTGTGTGTTATTTAACTTGATCATTTGCATGGTTATTGAAGGGCACTAACAGGCCCAAGTATGGCAAACATGGCACTGGCCAGCTTTGCCCTTCCCCCTTCTCTTTTCCTTGAAATTCATAGATTACATATTTAAGGCTGCCATCAATGTCTTTTTGTTGTTGTCGTTGTTGTTGTTGTTCTCTTTTTGGTTTTCAAGACAGGATTTCCTCTGTATTGCTTTGGAGCCTGTCCTGAAACTAACTCTGTAGACCAGGTAGAGATCTGCCTGCTTCTGCCTCCAGAGTGCTAGGATTAAAGGTGTATCCCACCAATACCCAGCCTATTCTCTTATTCTTATGCCAGACTCATTCCTAACCCTGGTCACCAAGGTCTACCTATCAAAGTATTGAAGTCCAGCAATAAAAAGCTCCCTTTGACTACCCTAATTAACATGCTATATTAAATCATACCACCATATTCTAGACCATTCTAACACAGCCCTCCTCTTTCCCCCCCACAAAAAAATCATACCTCCAAGATCAATTTCTACTGTTTATTTTGTTTGTTGGTTTGCTTGGTTTGGTTTAAGTCACAAAACAGCCACTTTACTTTTCTTTCCCACTTAATACAGGCTCTCTCTGTGAAAATAGTTGTTTGATTACGGTTTTTGCTTAATAAAGGTCTGGAAGGGAGCACCCCATTTAATACAGGTCCCTTTTGCTACAGTCCATATACCAGTCACAGTTGAAGTATGATCAGAAGCAAGTGGTTCACTTCCAGGTTTATATGGTTGTAGGTAAAATGTAGCATTCACTTCCTCTAATACATGGAAATTTATAAATGCTTACTTACCACTTTATGACAGTCAAGAGGCATTCTCTGACTTTTTCTGAAGTCTATACCTTCTTCAAATGAATTAATCTGAAGAAGTTATGCGAAATTAGGACACTTTGTTTTCAGTAGCCCCAAACCAGCTTATTTGGAATCATATTTGAATCAACAGTACTCCTTTCATCTGTCACACAACATGACCTAATCATGAGTGCTATATTTCAACATTCATATTGGGCTTGACCCTAGTCAAGGAGAAAGGGTTCTTGCCATAAGCTGAGCAGCTTGGGTCTGGGATATTGAAGAGGTACAAAGAGGACATTAAGAAATGACAGACACAGAAAAACTGGAGTCAGGACAACTGTTTGATCCTGATACACGAACTTCCACAATCACCACTGGAACTGCCAGCCTGTTTATTAAGTACAGCACAGGAAGAGGGTTTAGCTAATCTAGGTCAGAGGTCTTTGTATCAGGGTGTAAACATTTGGGAGGAAGAACCTATAGGTTCTAGTAATTGTTACATGGATTACTCATCTGTAAACTCTAGTACTTGAATCAGAAGGTTTTGCCAACTACAATCCTAACCCATGTAGGGAAAGGCTTTGCCAATTTTCCATAGGTCTAAGGCTTTGATCACTGTCTTGGCTGTGCCCATGTCAATATTACACATGCATTGAGGAATTCACTCACTCAGGGCCATATATATATATATATATATATATATATATATATATGTGTGTGTGTGTGTGTGTGTGTGTGTGTGTGTGTGTGTGTGTGTGTGTGTGTGTGTGTGTTTGTGTGTGTGTTTGTGTGTGTGTTGCGTACTAGGGGTTATTAATTGTAGATTTCTCCTTCCTTGTATTAGTGACTTAAAACTTGAATTTAAACAACTTTCCAAGTGATTCACACACATTAACTTTAAAGCATCTTGGGACCAAAGAAAACAACAACCAGCATAAATTAAATAATTTGGACTAATGTGTGACTGTTGGATAGAAATGGAATGACTTAAATCTAGGTCTTCTCTTATTGATCACATTGTTGCATGCCTTATATTGGGAAAATCCGGAGTTTGCAGGAAGACATAAAAGAAAGGAAGCTAATATTAATGAACATTGCTGTGCAAATACACTCTAGTTTGTATTTGCACATGTTATTACATTTACTCTTTCTAATACATTTATCACTTCAGTAGTATCATTATTTTAGTGAATATAAGAGTAAGAATAAAAACGTTTTATATTACAAACCTATTAAGTGATATTAAAAACAAGGTACCAGTTTTTAAACCTTGAACCCCCTACCCCTGTGTTTTCCTTGAAACTCGTTAGTTTCTTACAGTGTTCAATAAACTAGTAAGTGGAGATATAGACTATGTTCAGCAACTTTGTTTATATGTAATGAGATTTGTCCAAACTAGTCTGTTACTTGGGTGTACTCTCAATGCTCTAAAAAAGCTTACTTAGTATTACCCTTTCTCGGGAAAATGAAAATGTTGTTATTTCCAAAAGGTGGATTTAACTTCTTGAAAGCTAAATTATGGAGAGGACACCCATTGACTAAAAGTCAGCAAAATTTACAAATTTTTACTTTTTTACTTTAGAAAATGGGGAGCTTCTTTTACTCATTTCCTTTTTTGTCCAATTTGGCAACTGATGTTCAATTCAGATAGTTAGATATTTACTTTATATGATTCACCTGATAGTGACTGTGATCCTAAAAAAAAAAAAAAGAAAACATTTAAAGTTTGAGCCAATGGAAACTTGATTTATAGAGACAAAGTGAACTAATATTGGCACACTGTCTTGTGTGAGTTGGTTAGGAGACTGACAGTTAATGGATCTGGGATTTGTTTGACTTTTTATAAATGAAAATCTTCAACAATTGATTTTGATATTTACATAGGTCTCTTATTATTATAAAATTCATTGAGTCATGTATATAAAGTGGGAAAGTTTGTTGTGCAAATTGTATATCATTAATGTTTGAAAACAAAACTGTATACAATGTTAGTGGATGAGAAATGTTCTACAGTGCAGTTGAAAACATTGTATTTCAACTAGTAACCAAATTGGTATCCTACATTTCCAATTTTTTTCATTGTCAATATTATCAGAAACTTCATTTGTAGATTTTGTCTGAGATCTATTCTATTCACAAGAATAACACAAAAGGTCAGCTCTCCAAGGAATGTACCCCCTATAATCGAACAACCTGTGAAAGTGGAAAGGATTAAGTATGGAAGAACTTAAAAAGCTTCTACCCAAGATTGTTAGGTATACAAGTGTTAGTTTCTTCAAGTCGATAGGCACCAAAATTTAAAACCATTCTACAAAACTGAAAGAAAAGGTTGTATTTTGTGCCAAATCATCAACTTATTATGAAATGTGTTATATAAAAAAATTAGTGAATGAGGACTACTTGGAACCCCTTTCCATGTTCCTATCTATATTTCCCCAGTGTTAAACTTAGGTTTCTTTGGTGCCTCTGAATAGCAAGGTAAAGTCTCTAACCCCTTCCTACAGATACCTCCATTATTTAAATGAGACAGCTATGTGCTACAGCAAGCACTGGTTTTGGAATAACAGCTGTGACTGACTTCTGGCTCTTTGAGTTATTGTGCTACCTTTTCTAAACTTAATTGTGCTACCTTTTCTAAAGTTAATTACTTTAAATTTAACTTTTCCTTTCATAAAATAATGGCTAGACTACTAAAAAACTTAAGTTTGCCATGTTGTCAGTAGTAAACTGTAGACTTTACTTTATGTACTACACATTGAATGTTTAATCTGAAGTATTCAACAGTTTATTGCTTTAAGGACTCTATTATAATTGTGGCATAGAGTATGATATATTTCTATAAATCAAGATACTGCTATCACATTCTATATCCTGACAGGATCAGTATCAGTATACTCATTTTGTCATAGTATAATTGGCAAGTCACGGAAACATGACATCCATCAACAGATGAATGAACAAAGAAAATTATATATATATATATATATATATATATATATATTACATGTTTTTAATCATAAAATGCAAGTATGTCATCTTCAAGAAAAAGACATAGAAGGAAAATTTTTGTATTGCTTAATATGCAGGAGAATCTAGATTTAAAAAATAAGAAAGGAAGCAAAAATGGACAATTTTGGATGAGATAATGAGTTACAGGGAAGTGCAGGTGATGAGAAAGGGTAATGGAATATGAATAAGATCAAAGTACATTATATGCATGCATGAAAATATCACAATGAAGCCCATTGTTTTATACAATTTATACTAATAAGGTTTTGGTTTTTGTATGTGATCCATTTAGTTTATCGAACACCATCTTTGTGACCATCTGACTGGGACTGTCTTTGTCCTCTGGAGCCTCAGATATACCTGGCTGAATGCATTGATTCCTCCTTTTCCTGGATCTACTCCTATGTAATAGTTCTGTAGTGTGGGTTAAGTCTCTTTTATCTCTCCCCATTTTATCTAGTTATTGATGGAGGTAAAGAATAGAGGGTGAGGGGAGACAGTGACCAGAATATACTATGAACATGTATGAATAGTTAAAGAACTAACTGAACAAAACACTAACATATACAATGGGGGGAAAGTTTCTGTTTTCATTTCTGTTTCAGGTCATGTTACAATAGTTCCCCTTCTTTGCCTTTAACTTTCCTAAGCTCCAATCAGAAAATCATGGGAAAATCAGTTTTTTGACACAAAAACAGGGTATTCACAGGGCATGTTTATTATATAAATGCCACTTTATTTCCTGAGTCCTCCATTAAAACACACACACACACACACACACACACACACACACACATGCACACACACACACACATGCACACACACACACACATGCACGCACACACGCACGCATGCATGCGCGCGCGCACACACACACACACACACACACACACACACACACACACACACACCCTTTTAAGTTTTTGTAGCATTTTATGAATGTGTTGCTATTTATATAAAATTTCTCCAATTGATTGGGTTTGGGGTTTACCACTATTTGCATAGATTCAATAAAATAAAGTCAACATTGAAAGTATTTGATATGGGGCTCTGGGGTCACTTTCTCATCTTTTAACTTTCTATTTCATTGATAATCTTCAGCATGACCTTTTATATTTTCATCACAATGACTCCTGGAATTTTTATTATGAGAGGACAGACAGAGTAGATGTCACAATAAACTTCATTGCTGACCAAAGCAGTTCATTAGTGGTGGCTTTCATCATCTAACACAAAACTAAGTAACACGAAATAAAATACACTGGGCCATTTTTATCAGAAGTCAGCATATCTGTCACTTGTCGACTAGAACTTTAAATGGATTTGTGCAGAGCAACATAGAAAAGCAGTTTATGACTATATATTAGATGTAAAGCCTAAATGAGATTCTGTCACCTTTGTGACTTTCTGATGTGAATTTAATATAAAACACCATGATCAAAAATCACGAGGAAGAAAGTAGAGGAGAACTGGAGTATAATCAAATCCTACTGCAATTCTTTATCTTGAAGTTGATATCTTGGTTAGATTAATGGTCTTTGTCTGAATATTTTTCATGGAGCCACTTTAATGAACTGCAGAGCTGATGGACAAAAGCAAAAGGCTTGCCTCTGATCTGGGCTTGAGGAAACTGTCATGAACATTTATTTTTGTGTGTAGTTGAGCTGTGTGAGATATTAAAGAAAAGGATCACTTACCACACCAGAATATTTGAGTCCAAATGATTGATCTGTTCTATCAAAATATGCTTTTTATAATGTCTATTGAGGTTGTACTTCCCATGATTAACTCTATCCATTTCTCATGAACACTTTATGGTTTATGTAATAAGAATTAAATTCAAATTAACCCAAATATTGAAATCTTACTACATAAAATCCCAGTTTAAGATTCCTCCGAGGGATGAAACAGAATAGAATATGTCTGTACTGTCTGTCACTCAAACACCTAATAAGCTTTCTGACAGCAATGTGTAAGAAAGGGTTAAGGAGAAAGCAACGACTTGGGCACAAGAACAGAAAGGCAACAAGTAGCAATGCACATCAAAATTTTAAGCACTGTAAGGAGTAATGTGTGCAACAGATAGCTGAGTGAATGTACTCTAACTGAAAAATCTATTATAATAGAAGTAGATTAAAGGATGGTGCCTGCAAATCTTTATGACTTCAGTCAGAAGTTGGTAAGAACATTTCCTCTAGTTTTCCTCTTTGCCGAAGTCAAGGCAACCATGAGACTTAGTTATGCCTGTCCCTATAAATGAGCAGGCAAGTTTCCAGAAGTTGAACATAAGGAATCATGCTCAAGGTTACATAGTTGCTAATTAGTTGAGGGTGTGACGTGAACCTCACACCAGCAATTTCTAAACAACTCATTTGTTAAGTACTTGCTGTATTCATAGTGATTTTTGTGCACTTGATGTTAAGTGACAGTGGTATATGTAGTGTTATTATATGCTTGATGCATATGACATGTGTATTTCATTATAATTTGAAGAAATATTTTAGCCACTGTTATGCATATTAAGAAACTGAAATCTCACAGTTTTATTCACCATCCCCAATTTTTTAGGTATTGTTTAAAAAATTCAAATTCAAGTTTAATTGCATTAATTTCTAGTTCTTATATTTTTTTAAATGTGCCTATTCCTTGTCAGTAGAGAACAGGCTAATTATGAAAATATTAAAATACTTTTAGGAAAATATCTTTTAAGACAGGGTTTTAAATAACTAGAATGTGAACAAAATCAAAATGGAAGGTTATTTAAGACAAATGGAGAAATAAAGGTGCATAGTAGTGTAGGGTAAGGCATATTTTGAAGAATTACATAAATTGTGTTAGCCTGGCTACATTGAACAAAAACCTCAAACAGAAGAAGGTAAAAATCTTAATCACACACCAAGACAACCTTAATAAAAAGAAAAACCTTCTTTATTTTAATGACAAAGTTCAAAAGAAAGTTCATATATACTACAATTTATGTTTGCTGGAACTCTGCAAGTTGATATGCCTTCGACATCATGGACCCTCACCATTTATGAGTGAAGTGACGATCAGTTTTTCTTTAGGAAAGTGATCTTGAAATGAGTTTATAGGTTTTATCTTAGGGGAAATTGAATTGCTGAAGAGAGTATTAGGGTCATTTTTCAATTTTCTAATCAAGAGATAATGATCTGAACAACCCCAATGGAAGTAGAAAGAGATAATAGAAATAATGTGTCCTTCTAGGCTATAATTAATGTGTTTTAATACTGATTCAATACAAGTGAGTAATCAATGAGAGAATTGTTGAATGTAACACAAGATTTTTAGATTGAGTATGGATCACTGAATGAGATTGGCACCAGCTCAGAAAATGAAAACCACAATGAAACAAAGCTGGCTTGGTGAACGGAGCAAGTGGATAGATTGTAAATTCAGAGACATATATTTTGAGACTACAGAAGATTTGGCATACATATGTAGACCTACTAAGTTGCAGGCATTGGGAAGAGCATGTCTCAAATTCAGCAGAGAAGTCAGTAATACCAAGATAGATGACTGAGATTGTGAAGCCACAAGAGAGGCTAAAGGTGGGGAGAAAATGAAAAATGATAAGAAAGGTCAGCAAAAGGCAACAACATTTATTTATTTATTTATTTATTTATTTATATTTAATTGCATTTTAAATTCCAACCACAGTTCTCCCTCCCAACACCCTTTTTGCCTTTCTCACTTTCCCTGAGCCCATCCTCTACCCACTCCTCCCAAGCATAAGGCATCCTATGCAGAGTCAACATAGTCTGGAACATTAAGGTTGAGGCAAGACCAAACCCCTCCCCTCTGCATTAAGGCTGAGCAAAGCATCCCACCATAGGGAATGAACCCCAACAAGCTAGCTCATGTACCAGGAATAGATCTTGGTCCTACTCCCAGGACCTCCTCAGATACACAAATCTACACAACTGTCTCCACATGCAGAGGGCCTTGCTTGATCTGATGAAGGTTCCACAGCTGTGGGTCTAGAGTTCCTGAGTTCCCATGAACTAGGTTCAGTTGTCTTTGTAGAGTTTTCCATTCATGATATTGCTCATATATTCTGCCCTCCCTCTCTTTGATTTGATTCCTGGAGCTTCGCATGGGGCTTGGTTGTAGATCTGTGCATCTGGGTCCTTCAATTACTGAGGAAGACTCTATGATGACAAAAACGAGCAGCACCTTGAGGAATTAACGATTGAGGAGTGAACAATAGAATGCACATGAAATAACAAAGAGAAGATATGATTAGAGATGGAGGAATGAGAGTGTGAACCCAGAGGGACAGAAGTAGCCATTTGTGCTGATAACTGCCAACAGGAAAACTCTACAAAGACAACTGATATTCTCAAACGATAAAAAACCAAGAAAAAATGTAAAACTTACTCCAAATTAATGAGAATATCTTGATGCAGTTTGATCAAGTTCACACCTACATTCTCCCCTCTTTCTCCTCATGCTCTCTGTCTCTCTCTCAAACCACCAAGTCTGCTTATGAAAAAGGGTATAGTACTATTGTGTGGGACATAGATAGTCTATCAGGGGCAAAATAGTAGGATATTTTAATGAGTAAATCAAGGAAAATAATGGCATACTAGAATCTACAAGTTTCTGAAGGGTGAATGCAAGGTGAGGAATTGAAGAAGCAAGTATTACATCTAAATATTAACTTGGAGGAAGTCAAAATGGGGCTGTAATGTGAATAAGAAATGGGGAAATATGGGAAGGGATTATTGTTTACAAAGAAGACTTGGATGTGTCTGCTTCCCAGAGGGAAGAAATCAGTGCTAAGGAGAATAATGTCTGTGGAGGACTGATGCAATGAGATGCTAGGAAGGCAGAGAAAAGAGAAGAACATGTTCACACATGCACACAAAAGACATAAGTTAAGTGGTGATTATAATGGTGATTTTTCAAGATATGGAGGAAGAAGAGAAAAAAAGTCAGAAAACATAAAGTGGAGATGATTTTTAGGAGTTTGTGTTACATTCTTTCCTTAAAAGCAGAGAGCAGCTCCATCTGATAGCAACTGTGTCTAGACTTCTCAGATAAAAAGCTTTAAAATATTAAAATACAAATCTCCTGAGGTTATTTGCATTTGGATATACTGTAGTGAATTTCCTCATGACTTTTGTAATAATCAGATGAAATTCTGGTTCAATATGTTGTTGAAAAAATTTGTTCTAGAAAGCTTAGTTTGGTGACTCTAAGCCTTTTATCAGGAAGCATTTCTATCAGAAAGTAGTTTCATATCTAATCCTATGTGTGATGGTTGCTATGGAAACAATAGAACGAAAAGTTTATTTTATGTAACACCCAACTATGCTATTGATCAGGTGGGACAAGGAGAGCTTCAGGCCATTTCTTCCAAGGAAAAGACAAAACAGAAAGTAAATAGGTTGTTAGGTGAAAAGAACCCTTTACATTGCAGGTGAAAAAATAGTTTTCATACATAAAAATGTAGGGAGTAAATAGGTGGCTAAAGTTTTATCTATTTAGTTTGAACAAACATAGGAGATAAAATCTTGAGTATTTAGAGATTGGAGATGGCAAGAGTCATTATCTAACAACAGTAATAAATAAGAGTATCTCACAGATGTGAAAGAAGCCATAGGGCTGGGTCATTAAGTACAAGTGAAATTGGAGCAGAACCAATGTCTGTACACACTTCAGCACACAATATAACAACTAAATGGAGAGCTTGAGTTGGGAACAGCTGAAAAAAGAAGTTCAGATAAATAGAACACAAGCTGAAAAAAGAAGTTCAGATAAATAGAACACAGTTAATATAAGCAGTTCAATTGCAGGAATTAAAGAAATTTATCATGGAGGTCAACTATCAAGGAAATCACTAATTTGAATACCATAAAACAGCTTGTATACCCTATCTATGAATCATTTATTAATTGATAGGCTTCTAGGTTGATTTCATTTCCTAACTATTATGAATAGGACAACAATATACATAGCTATGTGGGTATCTCTGTCTTATGGTACAGAGCCTATTGGCTGTGTACACAGGCGTGGCACAGCTGGACATATTGTAGTTCTAATTTTTGTAGCCACTCTGGTCTACATTCTCACAAACAGTGCAGAAACATTAACCTTTTCCTACATCCTTGCCAACATTTATTAACATTTTTTTTTCTAGAGAAGATTATTATTACTGTGGAAAGACTGAATCTTACAGAAGTATTGATTTGTAGTTACCTGTTGGTTAGAGACATGTAATATTTTCTTCATTGTTTTTATATTTTTTTGAAATTTAATATAATCACACCATTTCCCCTCTTCTTTGTCCTCCCTTTAACATCTCCTATATAGCTTGCTCCTTTCTAATTAATGGCCTATTTCCATTTAATGATTATTACATATAACATATATATGTTCATATACATGTGTGTATGCATATACATTCAGAAATACATAAATATCACTTACTGAGTCTGAAAAATATTACCTATATGTTTGTTCAGTGCTAGCCACCTGTATTGGATAACCAATTGGGACTCTCTCATCTGTGGTTCTGAGCTGCAAGTTTTCAGATGTGAGTATGTAACCTGGAGTTACTCCAGAAACCAGAAAAGTAAAAGGGGACCATGAGATTTCCAAGGAGCAAGAGAGAGGTAAAAAACAGAGTATAAGTGATTTGAAGAGGGACACAAAATAAACAGGGGACTTAAATTAGGGACAGGGAGGGAGATAACTTCAATATTCATTAGCTATGTGTGTTTCATTTGAAAAATTTCATACTTTAATGTTTTGAGATCCTACTAGAATTATATCCCCCCCCATTTTGACCTTCCAAAGCCTCTCATGCATTCCCTTTGCTCTCTTTCAAACTTATGACCTCTTTTTTCCTGTAATTGTTGTTAAAATATACACAGATATATTCCTAAATATGTAAATACAAACTACTCAGTCTATTCAAACATATTTGTATGTGTATGTTTTCAGGGTTGACCCCATAGTATTATATAACCAATTGGTGTGCTCTTCCATGAGGTAGACCCTTTTTCCTACTCTGAACACATTTTAGTTGTCTATAGTCATTTGCCTAGGACTGAGGCCTCATGAGCTTTCTGTCTTTCATTTTACCTGGTTTATTGGTATCTGATGGGAGATGTCATTTTGTATATGTTTCTCATACTGGTTAATGAATAAAACACTGTTGGCCAATAGGAAAGCAAGATAGGCGGGACTAGGAGACAAGGAGGAAATAGGAAGTGGTAAGGAGGAGCCAAGCTGTAGAGACTGGGGAGACTAGACGCTGGCCCCTTTCCTCGGTAAGAAGACCACGAGGAAATACATAGAAATGGGTTAATACTTAAAACAGAGCTAGCCGATAAGAAAGTAGTAACAGGCCAACAGATTATATCAAATACAGAGTCTCTGTGTGTTAATTGGGGCTGGCGTGGCGGCTAGATCAGACCAGCAGAGGGAGGAAAAACTGTACTTCTTACAGGTATCATTCCAGTTCAGGTAATGTTTAGGCAGCCATGTCTATGAGATTTCATTAGTGGAGCTTTTCTTATATTTGCTGTTCATGTAGCTCTAACAATCTTTCTACCTTATGCTCCCTGATGATTCCCATGCCCTATGCACAGGAGATGTATTGTAGATATGTCTTTCCATCAGGCCTGGGCTTCACACCTCTGAATTTTAATCATCTATCGTTCTCTGTAAAAGTCTCTATCGTTTGTAGAGAGAAGTCTCCCTGGTGAGTGGTGAAAACTGCACGTGTCTGTCAGTATAAGAATTTAAGGGCTAGAGAGATGGCTTGGTGGTTAAGAGTAAATGTTTAAAGTGTAGTTAGGGTTTATAATAACTGGCTTTGTAAAAAGCTGTTGTAGGTTTCCCTCCGAGATCCAAGTCTCCACTAGCCTGGGGAGTTGGCTAAGTTTCTAGTAATAGGCATGATTTCCCTCTTCATCCTATTAGAGAGCTATTGGTTACTGCCAAGGTTATATGTGCCACTACTGCACCCTTTAGGTTAGGCATTGCAATGATGGTCATTGTAGTTCATAGGCATCATGGCTCAACAACATTCTTTGTTGCTTCCCTCCTTCAGAAGCTTCCATGGCACCTTATGAATCCTAAGGACATGGTGTCTTCAGCAATGAAGATTTGCCTTTTACTTCTAGTCCCTACTTGTGTTGGGACTTCATGAGCCCCCTCCTTCATATACGCTGGGGTTTTAGATAGCTTGGTTTTCTGTAGATAATGTGAATGTAGTCCTGGCCACTGTGAGTTCATGTGTGCAACAGGTTCAGTCCTTTTGGTAATGGTATTAGTTCATCATTGAGAGTAAATTAAACATTTTCGTTTTCTCAACTTTCTCATCTTTCTTCATCAAGACTTATAAATTTTACATATCCCAGCTATAAAAAGACAGTTTTTGTATTTCTTTGTAAATAAATATTTAAAATTATTTTCCTCTACTTTATACGTGAAGCCATTTTAGAATGTGTTAATCTTTTAAAACATATACTAAAATTCGTTTTTTTGTTCCAGTATTTTCAGTTCATATAAAAGACTTGGTAATTGTTTACTTAATTTTCCTCTGCTAGAATTATCTACTTTGAAATAAAGGTCCTTTAGGGTCATTGTTTACCTTCAATATCTTTTTGAGCAATATTTCCATATTGTTTCAAAATGACATTGGAAAATTCAAACACCTATTAACCACACAGTGCTTGACAAGGCATTACACAATGTGAAATTTCTAGGTATGAAGAAAACTTCTGTACAGATCACCTCAAAACACTGACTGCTTCCTATGCCAGGAAAATTTAAGTTCCATACTCTTTTGAAAACCATCAGGATAAAAACATCTCTATCCTTCCTCTTTCATCCTCCCTCGATAAAAAGATGATTAACCTATGATCTAATTTCAAGTTTCATATCTTCATGGGACTCTGTTGAATTGAGGTGTGATTGCCTGTCTCTCTCAAGGTATTTTATTTTCTGTATATGAGTGTTTTCCCTGCATGTTTGTCAATGCAAGAATGTTGTCTGCAGGCCACAAGAAGACTCTGGATCCTCTGGAACTGGAGGTGTAAGAGATTTGGTGAGACTTGAAGCCGTATCCTCAACAAGAACAGCAAGAACTCTTAACTGTTGAGCTATTTATCCATCTCTGTGATTGTCAGTCTCTTTTACTTCAATCTTTATATGAACATGCCTGGCCTACACAGATCTCATAAAATGAAGCCTCATGGAAGTTTCTGTGAAACTTGCTGACACTGTGATGCTGTTGTGATGAGAGAAGTTAGGAGTCCTGTAAAGAAGTGCCATTACCTACTCATCTGTCTCTAGTTTCCCTTCACCTAGCATATTTAGATAAAGCCAATCCGTCACCTTTGCAATAAAGCTGCAATCTTTACCACTTTTCTTCTCAAACTTACTTTGATTACTTTTACTTATGTTTAAGTGTTAGGGTCTGCATATGGTACACGCCCTTGAGTGCCTTAGACACCAAGATAATGGCATCTCCTGAAGAAAATGGCATCTTCTGAAGTTTCATTTACAGCTGCTTGTGGGATGCTGGCTGATAGTGGTGTTTTGAACTCAACTCAGGACATCTGGAAGAGTAGTGAGTGCTTTTTTTTTACACTGAGCCATCTCTCCAGCATCTCCAAAACTTATTTCTATAATCTAGAATTGGATTTGAAACAATCATATATCCTACCACTTGTGGTATCATCAGTTGACCACCTTTGTCTGTAACAGCAATCATGGGGTCATGGCATTTTGGGTTACTCTTTTCTTTCTACTTAGGTAAATTATTGTCTAAATCCACAAATGATGTTGTGTATACTTAACAGCAAAATTATTTATGACTCAGCTTCACTATAGTATCAACTATCTTCAGAGATTTGCACTTTCTCTGATGATCAGAGCTGAACAAGTCAATAAGGTAGCTCTATACCCAGTATCTGTGCAATAGCAGGATGGGTTACAGCTTCTGCGATGCTTGGATATTTAGTAAAAGAGTTGGAAATCATATTGTTTTCTTTCTCTCCTTTCAGATTTGTGCTTTATTCTTTCTCAAGTTAGCCAGTAGTAATGAGCATGGTTTCATTTTAAAAGAAAGTTTTCTACTTAGCAAAGAAGTCTCCCATGAAATGAGAATAGGTAGGATGTTGATTGGGGTAGGTGGAGCGAAATATGTAATTATAAACATGAATTCTTACAGCAATGGTTTTAAAATTTTTATTCATGTGTAATCCTTAACAGCTTCGTCCTTGTATATAATGAGTTTTAACCCTTCTTGCCCTTCTTACACTATTGCAACACGCTTTCTGCTCTTGTTGCAACCCTTCTTCTCAATGAGTTCCTCTCCTATTTGAGTGTATTAGAAATAGATAGATAGACAGAGGGAGAGAGGAAGAGAGGGAGGGAGAGAGAGAGAGAGAGAGAGAGAGAGAGAGAGAGAGATAGAGAGAGAGAGAGAGACCCAATGAGTCTTTAAAAAGTTGCCTGTGTGAGAATGGATGGGAGGTCATTGGTTGCTGCATGGGCAATTTAAAAGCTATTATATCACTAAAGAAAGTGACATCCCTTTCGCTAACAAACACTGTCAATAATCCCTCAGGGAATGATGGGGACTCATGAGCTCTTTCCTTTCCATGATGAAATGCTGATAGACTCAATCTTGTGTAGGTCATGAGCAAGTAACCACAGCTGCAGGAAGTTCATGAGTGCATCAGCTATGTCACGTCTAGAAGCCAGCATTTCACAGCACTCCTCTCCACTGCCTGTTTCTTATATTCCACTGGCCCCTCTCCTGCCATGTTCCCTTAACCTGGGGAAAGGAGTGTGTGTGTGTGTGTGTGTGTGTGTAGGTGGTAGAGATATCTCATTTAGGATTAAGAGGCCTAAACATCACTTATTTCCCATTCTTACAAGCAATTATTTAATATGAATAGGTAGAATTTACTGAGGCCTTGTAGTGTATCAGGCATTATGTTACAAGCATCACATGAATTACTGACTTAGTTCTCTCAATAGCCTTGCGAGAGTTCATCACCTTTATTGTCTGTATTTCAATCATGAGCAAACTGACAATTTAATGAAGGTGCATGACATTTATGATGGTTATGTTATGAAGGCATTAGCCATGTCTGAGTGAAAATCCTAGTCCTAGCAACAGCTGCTCATTAAAATAATTGACAAGTTCTGATTTTGTAAGTCAAGCTCCACAATGTGGACTTGTTTATCCCAAATGTGATGCAGCATCAGTTATTAGAGAATACCCCACTGATGAGATTTACCTCAATCCACTTAAATGAAACTTTTATGGTATAGATGTAAGGACAAATACCTATATGGCTTGCACTAGCTTCAAATGATTCTGATGACAGTAATCTATTGTACAAGTCAGTGAAATGGCCATCTTTGGCTCTAAAATTTCCTTCTAAATAGGGCAGTAGATAGGGATTTTGTTAAAACTTGTGTTTTACCTTCCTTATTGTAGAAATCAGAGTGTGTCTGATGAATTCTTAAGTATCCGCATCAATTGTTTCGAAGTGGAACCTTTAATTCTGATGTAAACTTCAGGGAAATGGAATTACCACATTTATTTCCTCCTTATCATGTTTACCCTTCACTTGTTCCCTGCCCAGACAAGCAGAAAAGACTCACTATTTACAAAAGATAATAATCTGGCAGGGTCAAGTTACTGCTATCTCTGGTCCCTGAGGCGTCAGTGATGCATTGTGCTGATCTTCTCATGGTCCATTGCCCTTTAAAGGAGGCTCTTGGGGAGAGACTTCTTATCCCACTGGAATGTCTCTCCAAAGCCATCTTTGAATGTTGTTCCGACAAAAATCTGGGTGCTCTGAACATGTATAGTGTAATCTCTGCTTCATCAAAAACAAATATACTTTCTACCATTCCTTTATACCCACAGTTTTCTTACCAAATGGAAATATCACTAGCTTTGATCTCATTTGATGTCAAATATTATATTCATGGGCAATTGGCAAGCACTCAAATATAATTTAAAAAGTAAACTCTGTTAGTCATAAAACAAAAACAACATGAAAAGGTAATGAAGGCTTTGGAGCAAAAGAGTTATTGGGATGCAATATGTATATGTAAATGAAGTTATAAATATATTTTAAAAATATTGAAGAATAGGAATCATTATTGTAAAATAGCATTATCATCTCCAACAGACTCAAAATTTGCCCTAGACTCATAAATAATAGTGATTCAATTAGTAGTTGCGATTCTTAATGAATCATAACTTGACTGATGAAAATAAGGCACAGACAACTGAAATCAAAAAACAACACAAGATAGTATAGTCTCCCATATTCATATGCATTCCTGACGTTAGTTCTCTCAATAGCCTTGTGAGAAATTCACCAGCCATAACGTGTGTGTGTGTGTGTGTGTGTGTGTGTGTGTGTGTGTGTGTTTCAAAGAACTCTGACACATTTCAAGTTCATTTGAAAACGTTCAGATATGTGCCGGTCATTTCTCAAAATATGGTTTGTGGGACACCTTCAAGGGCTTTTCGTAGGAAAGTGGCCAGAGAGTAAAAATATAAATATATAAATAAATAAATAAACCCAGAATTATAAGATCTTCACCAGACCCAAACTACTGCTGTGGAATAATCTCTGTAGTTAAGACTCCAGGTCATTTAATAAGCTTTGGATTAGATATTTCTCACTAAATCTGAGACTCGCTGAGGAGTTCATCTGTTACTCTGCCTATTAGATAGGCTGATCTAAACCCTGGGAGAAGTAATTAATTACCATCATCTATAATCAATATAACAGTAATAAAGATGTATTTTGCAGGGCTCTTTGCCCTAGAATGTGTTGAGAAAAGAAACTATAATAAGAAATGGTGACTCCATATTTAATTTGTTTTTTACCTGTTAGAGTTCTAGGTCTTCTCAGTTACAAGAACCCTCATTATTCTATTTGATGTTAGGTACATAGTTTGCTTCCTAAAATACACAAGATGATATGTTTTCTGCTCCTCCTTTTTTTTTTTATCTTTCTGGGCCACAGTCTAAGCTGCAAAACAGGTGCAGCACATATGTAAACATCCCCTAAGGCTTTATTTTGTATTCTGCTGATATTGTCACTGCAAACCACATTGTTTTCTACTTCTAGTTTCTTTTCCTACTTTAATGTATGTAATTAGTATATAAAATTTTATACTTCCTTATGACATTTCCAGGCATCATTGTCCCGTTTTTGCCTGATCCTACCATTCCCTTTCTCTCTCATCTGTTTGTTCCATGTTGCCTCCCAGTCTCCATAGCCTCTTTTAAACTCTCATGTCACATGCATACTATCCTTCTCCTCCCTTCCCAAACATCTCTCCTGCCTCTTTCTTAGTCCTATTTCAGGTTTTATTTGTCCACAGCTAAAGAAAATGATCACATGTGAGAGAGACTTTGGTTAATGTCATATTTCCTAGATTCATGCATTTCTCTATAAATTTCATTTTTCTTTATTACCACTTTTTTTGAATCATTCATCAGTTGATGGTCATCTAAGCTGTCTTTGTTTCCTTACTATTGTGAATACTAAAACAATGAGTATTTCCAGATCTCGAGGGTGAGATATGAAGTCCTGTTTTCCTATGTGGTATAGCTGGTTCACATAGTAGCATCCTTTTCTAGTAATTTTGAGAAATTTCAACTTGATTTTTTTCAGTAGCTGTATCAGCTTACACTCTTACCAACAGTGAATAGTGTTTCCTTTCCCCAACAGCCTCATCAACATTTATTGTCATTTTTTGGTATAGTAATGGTCATTCTTAATTGGAATTAGATGGAATCTCAAAGTAGTTCTGATATGTACTTCCTTCATGGTTAGGAATGGTGAACAATATTAAAAAATGTCTAATGATTATTAGTTTCTGCTTTTCAGCAATATAACAATGAACAAAAAAATTAAAACTATCCTGTGCCATGTACATGTTCCTTTTTAATAAAGTCTCAATTTAAAAAACCGAGAAATGTGTTCTGTATTCTATCCTATGGCCAAAATTATAAAAAGCTAGAAGAGCAGCTAGTACTTGTAGCTATTACGGTATCTCTCCAGCCTTTCATATCTTTAAAAATTGTAATTAAGCACATTATCAGGTTTTTTCTTTCATTTTATGCTTTTATATGTTGGAAATATATGTTAATCATTTTCAGTGGGCAATGTTTATGTTTATTACTTATTTGCATTATGTCTTTAGGAACATATATATGTTCTGTGTCTACTATTGTGTTTTCACAAATAACTATATTTGTGCTGTGTTTGAGTCAATCCGAATAAAGACTATTATAAAAAAAATTCAAAATGATAAGGAGGCCAATAAGAAATATGAAATCATATTTAGTTTTGAATTAAATGAAAATGATGGTAACAATCAGATTTGGGGACTTTGAAATGGCTTGTGAAAAAATTATTTTCTAGGAGACAAACTGGATCTAACTTACAGAAACAATTTCTTGATATGAGGATTCATGCTTCAATTCAGTGGTACATCTTTGAGTATTGGCTAAATGGTAAATGTAGAAATAAATATAAAAATAAGTATATTACTATCTCCCACATATCAGAAATGCAACATTAGTTTGATATTGGAGTGGAAAAGGCTGCAACTGAAGAAATTAGCAAGTGTTTTTACTTCATTTAAGTTATGTATGATGAGTAATACTTACAAATGAAGATCCAATGGAATTGGTCTATATGCTGTGCAGTTAGTGAATTCAAGATTTGTAGACTTAGAATTCTGCAAACAACAACACAGCTGTTGAAAACAAAACTTCTGAAGCACAGGTGATAGAGAACATTACTTTCATAGTAACTATATAATTTTAATAGAGTTTTCAAATTTTAATTAATCAGATCTGCTATTTTTATTACCATGTATTAATTATTCATAACAATGGAAATTTCATACATGTATAGAATTTATTTCAGTAAAATTCACCCCACATCACTGATTGAACCTAGCAATTTCCATTTCTCTTTTTCCACTGGAAATATCTACTAGTACATTTAAGGCTTGGGTATCACATCCCAAGCTCTGTCTAAACCTTGCCCCTGATTCTCACTGTCTTCTTTTCCTCCCAAGTAGAATCAATTTTTCATTCTTCTTAAAATATCTTGTTCATCAATTTGAATAGTACCCCTCAAATTGTCCTCTATACATTTGGACCTGCCCTACCCTGTTAGATGGTCTCAAGGAGTGGTGATTTGTTATAGTTCATTTCAATTTTATTTCATCTACCTACAATACTTGATGGATAAAGTTTATAAAATCATTATTTATTACTGTATAAGCAGATATAAGATAATATCATTCATGTAATTAAAAGAACTGAAAATACAACACACATTTCAAGGGTTGCTATGGTAAAAGGACTGGATGGGCTTAAAGTTGCTGCTAGGATAAATAGAGAAAAACTAAAGGAAATGAGAATGCATTTAATTGGAGAAATAATTTACCAAGCAATCATTGAAAACATTGAATGGGATGTTAGCCTCTTGAAAACTAGTAACAGTGATTTTGTACCATTTAAACTGCACACTAAGAAAATGGGTAGCTGGCTAGGTGCTGGGGATGTATTGTATATATCATGTACATATTGTTTGCATGTCGGAGCTTCATGTCTTTAAAGAGTCTTTTCTAGAACCACAGCTCAGTGGTTGAACACTTGCCTAGCATGTGCAAAAATGTGGACTCAAGCCTCCAGACTACAAACTTTATGTTTGTCCTGGACAATTTAGTACTATTTGAAAATTCTGTAAATTATTAGTTGGATAAATGCTGCAAGATCAATAGACCATGGCCATAGCACCTTGTTCTTAAAAATATAAAAGGACAATCAGAGTTGTTGAAGTTAGCAAATGAATATTCAGAATATACATTTAAGTCTGAATTACAAATTAAAGTATTTTAGTATACATATATCTCATGACTAATTGTGGATACATTTATGCTAAAACAATTATTTTGTGAAAGATTAATTTAATTGGTGATGCAGATTGTGGAAGGCCAGCTCCCAGATCTGCTCCAGGTAATAAAGAGAAAGCCTCAGAGTAGTGGGACTTCGGCAAGATTTTTCTCTGAGGGTCGCTAGACTTACTTTTCCATCTGAGGGGAAACATATTCTTTCTGCTGGTAACCTAAGGAAAAAGGAACAAGCACATGCTTTCCTGATGGTAGCATTCTCCTTTATTTCAACTTTAATTATCTCTTTTGATAATCTCTCTTTACATACATTCATCTTTCTCCTGCTCAGTTACATATTTCTATATTCAGTTACAACATAACTTTACATACTGTAGTATGTCTCTCTTTACATACTCATCCACTATCCCATCCACACTCACCCTTACACTCATTCACTCATTTCTTTTTTCATGCTTGTCTCTCTCAGCAGCCTTCTCTCAACACCACCACTCCCCTGTAAGGAGTAAGGTTTTTCCACCCGCCGTCGGTTTTGTACCGCTGCAGTGCCAGTTGCAAACAATGCACAGAGACTCTGTATTTGATATTATGCTGTTGGCCAGTTACTTGTTTCTTATCGGCTAGCTCTGTCTTAAGTATTAACCCATTTCTATGTATTTCCACGTGGTCTTACCGAGAGCGGAGGATGGCGGTTCTGTTCTCTCCAGACTCTCCATCCTGACCCCTCCTTACTCCTTCCTATTTCCTCCTTGTCTCCTAGTCCCTCCTATCTTCCTTTCCTATTGGCCAACAGTTCTTTATTCATTAACCAGTATGAGAAACATATTTACATAATGGCATCTCTGATCACTCTGCCTCTGCTGCCTTTGCCCTGATGTCTCCACTCTCCCACAGCCAAACTCTGGACAATTATAAGTTACATGCTTAGGACCTGACCCATTCTCACAACTCCTGATAAGTCACGTAGTTTCTTTCTGGCTTAGAATGTCACACTGCCCCATGTATGTAGCTCTTTCCCAGACAGACAGTGATATTGGAAATCAAGACTTAACAATAACAATTAACTGGACCTTGAGTGGTAGGTAAGTATGTGCAGACTAAAGTTGCTCCAAACTCTGCCCTTGAATCATTCAAACAACACCTGGGAAAATGATTTCATGTATTTGTCTCTAGGGGCAACCAAATATTGTGTCCTGGGACAACCAGACTGTTTTGAATCTGCTCTCAAGTCTAAAGTTAGCTGCTGTTGTGACTAAGAACCCTATGTCAACCTGAGTAATGTAAAATACAGGCAGAACTAATTCTCCTGAGCATCCACAGCTATATGTGTGCCCAGTAAATGGAATATTTTCATGAAATAAACAGGCCAGGAATGGGAATTACCCAAAGCTGATATTAGGGAAGAAGTGAAGTGACTCATGAGAGAAATTGCAGACAGAAGCATTTGATTTCTATAGCCAGTGACTCCACGGCCTTGCCATGTGGGGCTCCACACCAAAGAATCATGCGTCTGATGGATCAACCTGCTGAACACTAATTGTCAGTTTCTGTATACACCCATGGCAGCTCTCAAAGAATTGGCTTTATGGATTTCCTATGCTTTGGATCCTCCTAAAATCATGTTGAAATATCTCAATATCTTCTTATATTAGCAGGTAGGGCCAGGTAAGATTAGGGTTCTGTCCTTATGAATGACTCAAAGCACTCCTGTTACAATAGTTTAATGGATTCTAATCAGATTGGGTCTTCTTACATGCCAGTTTGGCTAGCTTTATTCCATCCAATTCTCTATCTCAGACTTATGATTTTTTTATACTGATAGAGAACTTTGACAGCAGCCTCACTTTTGCAACAAAACTCTGAGCCATGATAGACCTGTTTTGGTAATAAGCCAGGACTTCTTATATTAGTGATAAAGAATGGACTAATATAACTGGCTATACTGAAATTTTATCTGGCATCAGTGCTATCCTGCATACTTGTCGTGTATAAGATATTAATATTCAGCTGCTACTATCATTAAGGATGAGATGAACTAGGCTTTTAATGTTGTGTCATAAGATATGCCATTATTCTTGGGAAAGAATTTATATTAAAATCCTTGAAGCGAGAAATGAGTAGCACAGTACAAATAGAGAATATGAGAAAAATCACACCCAAAGTACTACCCAACCCAATAGACAGACATAGATTAAATCTACAAATTTACCTAAGAGGTAAGCTAATAGAAATGTTTTCAGGATAAAAAGTATTTATAACTAATTTTCAAATATCATTCCACTTATACAGAGAGACCATATATTTGAAACTACATTAAGATGAAATGTAATTGCTGGATCTGTGGCATAGGGAAATGGGTGTCCTCATAATATTGATAGGAATGCAAGTAGCACAATCCAAATGCAATTTAACCTGATGATCCCCTCAGTACTCAGATACAGATATACACTGTGTGAACTTATGCTTATTTTGCTATTTGCTTCTGCTTGATAATTATAGTATTATGTATAATCTCAAAAGAAATATAGATGCTACCTTCAGTTAACTGATTAAATTGGGACGCATGAACAATGGTATATTAGACTTAGACATGAACAAGGAAAATTTGCTGATGAAATGAAGATTTATAGTTAGGTGAAGGAAGTGTGTACTGAAAAGCATGCTTAGTATAGTGCCACTCATAAAAACGTGAGGAAAATAAGGTTAATCACTTAGACTTTATGATCCTTAAAGAACACCCTAAATCAACATAGGGAATTAAAAAGACCAGTTATCTGTTTGTAAACGGGCTTGTGATTGGGCATGGCCAGAAGGTATGATAAGGAAGCATTTCATTAAATATATGTGTATACTTAATTTTACTACCATGTGAATGATAATTTGGAAGAATGCTTTTTACTATTTAATTTTTATTTATTTATTTTTCTTATTTAACATATCGATCCCAGTTCCCTCTCCCTCCCCCTGTCCCTTCCTCCCATGCCTCCAAACCACCCTCCCATCCCACCCCTATTCCACAGGGAGGGTGATGCCTTCCAAGAGGTGTCAACAAAGTCTGTCAAGTCATTTGGACTATGGACTAGGCCCTCCCTCTTGCTTCTAGGTTAAGGGAGTACCCCTCCATGGAGTACATGTTCCCAAAGTTCTTTTGTGCACCAGGGGTACATCATCCTGGTTCCACTGTCAGAGGTTCCTTAGACTGCCCAGGCCTTCTAAGTGAGACCCATGTTCAGGGGTCTGAGTCGGTCCAATGCTGGTTTCCCAGCTGTCAGTCTGGGGGCCCATTAGTTTCACCTTGTTCAGGTCAGCTGTTACTGTGGCTTTCTGTGGCCTGGTCTTTTCCTCCCCCTCTGCGTCTAGACTGCAGTTCGACTCAGTGTTTAGCTGTGGGTGTCTGCTTCTGTTTCCATCAGCTACTAGATGAGGGCTCTATGATGGTGGATAAGTTAGTCATCAATCTCATTATCAGGGAAGGGCATTTATGGTAGCCTTTCCACTGTTTCTCAAATTGTTACTTGGGGGTCAGTCTTGTTGGTCTCTGGACTTTTCTCTCAAGTCAGTTTTCTCTTCAAACCACTGACACCCCCCCTCCCAATATGCTCAGGAGATCTTGTTCCTTTCCCCTTCTGTGAAGAATGTTATTAGAGCAATCTCATAGTCATATTTGATTTACTGACAACAATTTCATAAGAAACTCTGTCATAATAAATTGGACCTATCTACCTTAAAACAGATAGGTAGGTCCTTGAACAGAGCATTGAGGTAATTTTTCACATTGACTTTGACATTTGTCAACATTAAGAAAAGTTCACTGTTTTATATGCATGTGTAAGTATTTAAAACTGAATCAATGCTAAACTCCATTTGATTCTCTGTATACATGTTTATGAGGATAAATGACAGTGTTCATTTAATTCTGCATGGACTGAAGACTAAGTATATACAAAACCCTAGATAACCAAAAATCAATCAATCAAACAAACAAAAAAACAGTAGTTGTATGACTTTTTTAACTCTTGGCTTTTTGAGGGTGCCTGCCACCTAGCTCCCAAATGAATCACATATGGAGGCTTATTCTTAGTTATTAATAACCGGCCTTAGTTTGGCTAGTTTCTACTCAGCTTTTGTTATCTTTAAATTATCCTAGCTACTTTTTGTCTCTGGGCTTTTCCTGTTCTCTTACTTCTGTAAATCTTACTTTTACTCTATGGATTGCTGTGTAGCTGGATGGCTGGGTTGCTGGATGGGTGACCCCCAATATTCTTTTTTCCTTTTTCTCTCAATGTTCCTCTTCCCTCATTTCAACCTCTGTTTATCCTCTCTGCCTGACAGCCCCTCTGATCCTTGCTCCTTTATTAGGACCATAAGGTGTGTTAGACAGGCACAGTAACACACCTTCATAGAGTTAAACATATACAGCAAAAACAAAAGTCACACATCTGAAAATAGTATTCCCCAATGTAGAACCACTGAACAAAAGCTTCCATTGATGGAAGAGTGTAGTTTTCTCTAATTGTGAACTACTAAAGGCCACAGACTCTCCCAAAAGAGACACTAAATGACACATTAGAATGTTCACTGGAGTCAATACATTTCTGAAGCTTCTCTGCCTCTGAATTAAGCTTTAGCATGTCTTTGTTGCTGCTGATTAGATCTCCCACCAATCACAAATAAGCAGAAAACACATATCTGCAGTCTTGATTTTGTCTATGCTTAGGAATTACTGTATGACCTGAGTCACCATGTGCTCTTCTTTTAGTTTTAGTGCTACAGTGTAAAGACAGGCTGAAATAAGCATAGTAGTTAAACCCATGGGCTTCAGGGTTCAGTAGCTAATGAGCAGAACATGCATATTGACATCCACACTAGGGACATTTCTACTTCTCATAGAGTACTCTGCCCTGCCAGCCAAGACGAGGGAGATGAGATCATCTCTATAAGTATGGACTTTGAGCACTTTTTCTCCTTAGAAACTTCTGCAAATTCTCATAGTTTATCTTATTTGATAGTAGCCTTGAGAGGTGAAATTATTAATAGGTGATGTGGACAGTTACCAAGGTAGAAACGTAGCCTCCATCACATATACTTTTGCACAGCTTTCTTGACAAGTACAAAATTCCTCCACATTGTAGAGGTGATTGGTTAGCTCTATGTTCTAGGGGGACAAGAAATATAAGATGTCACATTGATAGATGAAGCCAGAAAGACTTCTTCAGTATCACTTGCTCATTTGCTGCCTTTAGGAAGCCATGTAAAGATCATGGGTTTCAATGACCTGAAATCTTAGCAAACATAACTCTGATAGTCTTTGCAAATTTTGGATCGGGGAGAGGCGAGGGTATGATAATCAACAAAATTATTTATTAAACAAAAGGTTCAGACTGAAATTCATTATAAATATTCAATTATTTCAGAAGATAACACATGTATTTTAGAATATATATTGAACACACACACAAAAAAAAAAATCAGGAAAAGTAAATGAAAATCCGGATACCTTTCCACACTGGATAGGGCTTACCTCAAAGCTTGTACCAGGGATAAAATGGTTTAAGGGTTTAAGTCAATCTTGATATAGTGCGCAAGCTGGATTTAAGGGATGGTATTCATGTGGTAGTCTTCACAACAGAGATATTGAAACATGGAACAACTTGGAGACTAGCACAATGAATCTAGAGCAACAATACCCATGCATAAGCATAGAGACAGAGGTATAAGGACATGATTCTAAATAGGTTGTTCAAAACACAGCTCTTTCATAAAGATTGTTAACACACACACAAAAAAAATCAAGATCCTGTATCTGGCAATCCATGTCCACATTAAAATGAAAATATTTGCTGATACAATTGTATACCTAAGAGTTTGTCTAAAAGACATACCTCAACAAAATATATATGAAGGTGCTATTTGACCAGTCTAGGAGACAGGTTTTAGGAGTTGACATTAGTATCACCTTGAATATATTTTGGGGTTCAATAAAATCTTTCATTGCATGTATAGAATTGTCAAATAAAATTTATTAGTGCTTCTATAACCACACATTTATCACACTTCTTGGTGAGCTTTTTATATAGGCTCTGTATATAATATAATATAATATAATATAATATAATAACCTTTGTATACATTAGGGATAAATAGAAATTTTGTATGGTTATGCAAATTGTGAAATCTTAATATGAAACATTTGAAAATCACATATGCAATAGATCTTGACCACTCAGTTTAAGATATACATATCTGCTATATGCTAGAAATATAACTGGAGGCAGAAGAGAAAACATCAAAAAGTAACAGATATATTTTGGAATAAGATTAGTTCTTGAATTAACCTTTACCTAGACAAAGAAACTTAAGAAAACTATTATTTTGCCAATATAATATTGGTCTATTATTTCGAAAATGCTACAGTTTGCATGATTTATAAATCTCAAACACTATTGCAATAATACATCATAAATATAAATTATGTATTTGATTAATTGAACAAAGTAACTATAAATTCCCTTATATGAATGTAATGAACATTGATCATATTCACTCCCTCTATTTTTCTTTCTTATACCCCCTCACATGTCTGTTTTCAGTTTTCCTTTTTTTAGCATCAGACGTGCTAGAAAAACAATTAATTTATACAAAAAGGAGAATAATACTACATAGGAAGCACTACTATGAGGAACTTTACGTAATGTTTAAAAAGAAAGCAACAAATTTTATATGTGCTAAACATGACCAGTTCTCCTTATGATGAAAGCACTTCTAGTATGTCAACAGCTTAGCCAGTGAAAAGACAACAGTTATCAAAATAGACATTGTAATCATTCCTGTGATATTTCGATTGTGGAGGAGCCATTGTAAAATATTATATGGGGTACAATATCAACTAAATTACAAGTCCTTTGTTAGTGATTCAGAAAGTCATTGTGTCACAAGCAATCAATTTATTTTAGGTTTCTGAGCTATGCGAAATAAATGAAAAGACCCATAAATTATAGCATAAAAACTAAAATGGGATAGGTAAAGTGGGTGAAAAAAATAATGAACTATTAGCTGTCTCTGAGGTGTGTACATGGAAACACTCCTAAAAATTTGGAAAAGTCTATGTGTGAGAACAACCTCAAATATTAACATTTTGTTTGATTATATATTTTAGAGAATGGCCATGTATCATTGTCTAGCTAAAATATATTTTTTCAATGAGTTTTAAAATACACCTTCTCTGTACTTTTAAATTGTGCTTGTCTATTATTCAAATTTATAAAATATGCCACTTGATCTACTGTCACAGACAAACATTAGAACTACCTGGATTCCTTTTAGATTTACACTTTGCTGCTCTAAGAGATTTAGGAGAACTTGAGAAATCTGGTTCTGAAGATCTTTTTTTTTTATTATTAGACTTAGGGTATCTGACATGTATTCCATCAATAGCATGTGGTGTTTGATGAAGCTGAGCCCAGCATGTATTTGATGTGGGGCCTCACATGCAGGGGGATAATCCAAGCATTTGTTCCAATTGCCTGACAGACTTAGTGTATTTGGAAAGAAGTTTTGAGAGTTTCATTTTTTATTTCTTCCATTGTTATACTTGAAGATTTGGGAGAGTAAACTATCTTATTTGATATCACTGTTTTGAAACACTAAATGGACTTTTGTTTATATATTCTCCATGAGACTTACTTCATAATTGTGTCCATGAAGTAATCATACAACACTGAGAAAACATGGTTTAAAAACATCTCTAGTGAATTTGATTACTTCCTTATGAAAATAAGCTCTACTAACTTTAAACTGTGTTTGAGGAATGTATGGAATCCTTATGAGGAAACTAAATATAGTGTGATCTCTGTGTTCAGCATGGTATATCTTCTCAGTCTGAACTTGAATTCAGATCTCTAGCACCCATGCAAAAAAAAAATTCATGTATGGCAATGAACACCTCTAATGCCAATGTTGAGGGCCATGATGTGAAGGTTCTCAGGAGCTAGTCAATCAGTAAACTCTTGTTTCAGTGAGAAACCTTATTACAAAAACAAAGTGTATAAATTATTTATGTATTTGACATCAGTTACCTGATATCACAAACACATATGTTTATACACCTCCTCTCTCTCTCCATCCGTGTGTGTGCATGCACACGTGTGTCTCTTATGCACATGCACATATACACAAACATGCATACACCATACACATTGAATACACAAAACCAATTTTAATGGCACACATAGAAATTAAAGGAAGTAAGTTCTAAAAGGCCATGTGAGTAAATTGGATCCCTCAGCTGTGTGAAGACACTTGGGACTTTCCCATTTTATCCCTTATGCCACCTTGTAAATCCTATGTATGTATTAAGTTTATAAAAAGATTTCCCTAATTTAATTACAAGCAAGGGTAAACTGGTAAATGTTTGACAATTGTCTGAAATGGATAAAGGGAGTGGGTTGATTATAGCCTTTGCTAGAAAAAAATGCCATGGCTGATTTCAAGGTACTAGCACAGAATCACTGAATACAAAATGGGAAGAGATGTGGGTAGTCAACTTGTGAGATCACTATGGATTCTCATGGAACAAAAGTGGGAGGTGGTCTTGCAATGCCCACCTACATTAGTTTTAAATCATCACCATGTCAAGCTCTACTCCTAGGGAAAAACAACATAAGACACCTTCTCACATACTTTTGCCTGCATTCTCCAGATTGTGGCTAAAACATGTTAACATTTATTGAATTCTTGTCATAAAACAATGATATTCTTGATGTTTATGTTCTTTTATGTTTCATAGTATTCTCACAGCAACAGATAGTTATAATCACTTTATACTTAAAATTGCAACTTAGAAAGCTGCTTTAGTTTCTCTTATGGCATGCTGTTTTTTTATATGGATGCAGCTGGAACACACAAAGCACAATCCTCTCAGATTTCAATTCTCCTATATTGTCAGGTAGTGTTCAGAAGGCTTGTGGACCTTTTTATTTCTGTCTTAGTGCTTCATTGATTTCTTTCATAATGTTTGCAGGTACAGACTCAGCCTGGGGGCCTGTAAGTTGTCTCATTAGCTATCCAACTGAGCTTTCCAAATTTCTCTTCAGACACAATATGTTAGTCCTGCCCACATGCCTTGACCTGCCTGACTGTATTGTCTTTCTCTCTATTAGAGAAGGCAAATACAATTAGACTTTTCATCATCACACAATGGCCATCTGCTCAGCAGTGTCTTTTCAGCTGTTTAGGAGCCAAGGGCACTTTGAAAACCAGCATTCAGCTACTAGGGAGATGTTTGAACACCACGATGCTCTGTACTAATGGCATGATGTCTGAATATGCAAATCAGGAAGCCTGGAGTCTATCATGTCCTCATTAGGTGTCCAAGAGAGGCATTTTGTGCTTCCAAAAGAAAAACAACTGCGTATAGAAGCCAATTATGATGCAAGTTTTCTAACCAACACAGATATTTTCTTTCATTGTTTTTCCATCAGATCTATTTTACATTGAGACCATCTTAATTTTCTGACTAAGAGCCCAGCAGTCCATCAAGAATGATCTTGTCCCTGATACTTTATCAAAGGATAGTTGACTTGACCTTCAAGCACCGATGAAAATCATTTCATTTAAGAACATGTCAAAAAAAAGAATACATCCAGACCTTGTATGTTAAATAATATCTATTAGATATATTTTGCCTTAAAGATTTGCTGACCTTCCTAGAAGAAGGAGTTTGTTAAAGCACAGGATCAAATAATAATTATTTAAAAAGATTGACATTCAGTTAATTTTACTAAATCATAAATTGCTGCAGCAATGAAGTTTCCAAGTTCATTCTTTTGTATTGAACTGAGAACAGAGCATTGCATCATTTATTTTTACTTTTAAATTACAGAATGTTATTTTTCCTTGGCTTCTTTTGCTATAGCTAAGGAGAAAAGCAAATCATCTTTGATAGAATGCTGATGTTAGATTTAAATAGTCCCAAGAGTCAGTATACAAATTGGTTTAAAAGTCAATTCTGAAATTCTGACTTTTTAACAATAAAGTGTATTCAATAGGTAAGTCACTCAATTATTTTCCAGTTATCATACTATGGACAAAATGTCATGAGAATTTAACATTTTTAGAGTTTAATTTAGTAAGATAGCTTCTGAAAATGGATTTTCTTAATATTCTAGGCTTTTGAATCTCAGATACAGATTAATTTCATACCTTTGGAAGAGAGAAATTTTAACTCTAGGGGCAAATGACCTCTTTTTTTCCTAATAGAAGTGAAGGAAATTTTAAATACAAATTTAAACATGTAAAACTGAATCTATCAATCTTCCCATCTAATAAGTTTGACTGGCATGTAAAGATTAGAAAATTAAATAGTCCCCACATAGAAGTGTACAATGAAGCCCTATTGAGATCAATTGTTTACAAACTTTGTTGATATATACAATGCACTCTGTAAGGTATATCAGGAATTCAAGTAGATTGTTGAATGAAGGAGAGTAAGAGATGATTGACTGACTGCATAATATTGATTTATGCCATGCAATGTTCTAATAGTACATAATGTAAAGATTTCAATGTTTTAAAAATAATCTAAAAGTGCACATCTCTGATCTCTCAATTACTGAGATAGAACCCGAAGATACATCAAAACACTGAACAGATGTTGTGTAGAAATAAATTGGCGTAGTAAAAAGCTCTAAAGAAATTTTAAATAAAGAATTTTTATGAATACACCATGAATTATCTGAGATCCATTAATTTTAATTAATCTTAAATTGTGTGAAAATATGACAGATTTCTATTTGATATTATTTTACCAGAAGTCCTTCCAAAATATATTGGTAAAACACAATGTAAATGTTCCATTACTTATACAAAAGCATAAATATTAAGCTACATGTAATTATCCATCCTAAACTACACTTTCAATTTTTTAGCCACTCCATTATGATACCTAAAGGGATTCTCTTTATTTTTACTTCCTTTTTTGAGACAGAGTCTCTCTACCCATCCCTGGTTTTCCTGGAACTCCCTATTTAGATCAGGCTGGCCTCAAACTCACATAGATATGCCTGCCTCAGCTTCCTGATTACTGGGATTCAAAGTTATGCACCACTATGCTTAGCTTTCACTTCCTTTTGTGGCTGGCTTGCAAACTCCTTCATTTTTTAATTATATAACAAGTTGACTTTTTTGTGATAAGTTTTCTCCTTTTCAAAACAGACAATGTATCCATGAAGGTAACTTATAAAAAAATGGCAGCCATCAATTAGTACGCTTCCATCATAGCTGAAATAATGGACATACATGTGAAATGATGCTATACTTCATGAATCTGACTGCATGTGATTAACTTTATAGAATCTATAAGAATCATTTGGCTATATTCCAGTCACACAAGAAAGCCTTAAAATCCAGATTGCAGGGCTCTGGATTCAGGGATTTAAAAAAGAAGTTGTTATGAGATATAAATAAAAAACAATAGAAAGACAAACCATTGACCCAATTAACTGAAAGAAAAAAAGCTGACCCAAATTGATAGAACCAAAATGATAGAACCATTAAACACTACAATATTCAGATATACAGAATATCATAAGGTAATACTTTAAAAATATATGCTCCATGCAGTTTGAAATCCAAAAGTAATGGATGATTTTTATTACTTCAACTAAACTACAAAAATTAAACTGAGATCAACAACCTAAGCAGACCCATAAAAGGAGATTGTCGCAATAAAATGCCTTCTGACAGAAAAGTTCAGATCCAGATGGATTCACACACACACACACACACACACACACAGAGAGAGAGAGAGAGAGAGAGAGAGAGAGAGAGAGAGACAAAAAAAAAAACCCTACCAAATTTTCAAAGAACTGTAACAAATTTTTCTTAAACTATTAAATAAAAGCAAAATACAGGAAAAAAAAGAAAGGAAGGAAGAAGCAGAAGGATGACTCTAAAATTCATTTACAAAGCCATTATATTTGAATATCCAAACCGGGTAAAACCACAAGAATAACAAAAGCACAGAGCAATATCCTTGATGAAGCTGGATGTAAATGTTCTTTAAAAGGGGTATAATAACAAGTACAAGCACACATCAAGAAGGTCATCTACCACAATCAAGTTGGCTTTATTCAAGAATACAGTAAATAAAGTAAATCATATAAATGTACTTAAAGATACAAATCAATAGATTCAGAAAAAGCCTTCGAAAAAATCAAATATTACTTCATGATAAAAATCATTAAAAGAGTAGACCTAGAATGAAAAAAAACATCTCAGTCAGCAAAATCCTAAGTTGAAAAAATATTCAAGCAACCCCACTAAAATCAGGAGTGATAGAGGGCTGCTCACCATCTGCACTCCTTTTCAATATATTGCTAGAAACATTAGCCTGAGCAATAAGTCTACAGAAGGAAATTAAGGGGATACAAATATGAAAAGAAGTCAGATTATCCCTGTTATTAGATCTTATGATATTTTTAAGAAATCCAACCGATCTAATCACAAAAATTCTAGAGACAGTCAACAGTTTCTGAGAAGTGGCAAGGTACAAAATAAACTTACAAAAAACAGCAGCCTGTCTAAATGCCACTAACAGACACTCTGAGAAAGAGGTCATGATGCATTCCCATTTGTAATAGCTTCAAAGACAATAATTCAAAGAAAATGAGGCCCATATAGGAGAAGCAGGGATGGGGGATAAATAACATTAAGGTCATTTGACAAGGCTTCAAGGAATCATTTTATGTTTTCCTAAAATTATACATAACACATACTAGTGTGTAATGAGTACGGTTTTTCCGCCCACCGCCTGGTCTTGTCCTGCCACCGCACCAGCCCCAATTAACACACAGAGAATCTGTATTTGATATAATCCTGTTGGCCAGTTACTATTTTCTTATCGGCTAGCTGTGTCTTGAGTATTAACCCATTTCTGTTAATCTAATATTTCCACGTGGTCTTCTTACCGCGGAAAGGGGCCAGCGTCTTGTCTCCCCAGTCTCTCCATCTTGATCCTCCTTACTACTTCCTCTTTCCTCCTTGTCTCCTAGTCCCTCCTATCTTCCTTTCCTATTGGACAACAGTGCTTTATTCATTAACCAGTATGAGAAACATATACAGAATGACATCTCCCATCATCTCCTCTTTTCTGTCTAATATAAAAAGAAGGGTTTTAACCTTAACATAGAAAAATATATCACATAACAGTTATCAAATAAGAATCACAGTTAACACTATTTAGTCCATTAACATTTAGTAAGATTTAAGAATATACTCCATCATCTATTTTATTTTATTTAATCTAAAGTCCTACATGTACCTTATCTTTAATCCTAAGGAAAACTATAACCATAACTATCTGTTTTCAACTCCTTCAAAGACCACAGAAGGATAATATATAAACCTAGAAATGACAGAGACATCTCGCCTTGTCAGTCACCTGAAGTTCATCTGTAATCTTCCATCTTTAGCCCATAGGCCTTAGTGTGTCTAGCAGACTCTTCAGCAAATCAAAAAACTTTAAACTGTCTTCTTGTGTTGGCAGTTTGTCAGTCACTTATTTTTTTGTGTCCTGCATACTGTCTGGCAGACTCTTCCATGAAGCAGGAACTCTTGAGCAATGTCTATCTTGAATCAGCAGTCACTTTTCTGTGGGTCCTGCATGTCCAGTTTATACATCACAAAGTCAAACAGTCCAGACAAGAGCAGTATCTTGTCCACATGGCTAGTCTTGCCATATTGAAAGCAAACTTCATAATGCATTTCTTCGATGTCCATCTTCCATCTTCCTTTCAGGTGCAGGTAGTATTGCCAAGAGCAATTATGTCTCACTGTCACGAAATCCCTAAACCATTTTAAATGCCATATTCTATAGGTCTTTGAAAAGTTTGAAGAATGCCTATCTTCAGAGTCCAACCGAGAAAAATGCTGTTACCGAGAAACCTTGCTTGTCTCTGTTGTTTTGTTTCTAAAACCTTTTTTTTATGCTTTTGTTAAATTTTAAGTGGAAGTTGTTATTAGCCACGTGGGTGCCGTTTGTAAGAAGTATGGTGGGCGCCATTTGTAATGAGTATGTTTGGGGGCCATTTGTAAGGCATACAGTTTTTCCGCCTGCTGCCGCTGGTCTTGCCCCACTGCCGCGCCAGCCCCAAATAACACACAGAGACTCTGTATTTGATATTATACTGTTGGCCAGTTACTACTTTCTTATCAGCTAGCTCTGTCTTAAGTATTAACCAATTTCTGCTGATCTATGTATTTCTCTTGCCGGGGAGCCGGCCGGCATACTGCTTTCTCCAGACTCTCCATCTTGTCTCCCCATCCTGACTCCTTCTTCCTACTTCCTATTTCCTCCTTGTCTCCTAGTCCCTCCTATCTTCCTTTCCTATTGGCCAACAGTGCTTTATTCATTAACCAGTATGAGAAACATATACAGAATGATATCTCCCATCACTAGTATACAAATGAAAACCCAAGGACCAGGCACGAGAAACCCTGCCTTTGATTGGTTGGTCATAGTAGTTCAAGTAACCCTCAAAATAATATGGATTATTAATGTACACTTGGTTGCCTCTAGGGACTTGAGGCTAGGCCCCCATTGCTGAAGACAATGCATACTTAGGACACTATACTTGGATGATTCAAGCTGGTTCTGATGTAAACTATTCATTCTTGTGGTCTAGATTCTATGAATCCAGAAAATACTATGCAAACTCTCAAGGGAGGGAAGCAATTAAAGTTCTATCTCTCTCAAACACCTATGAGACATAAAAATTACCAGCAGGACAAGATATTCAGGAAGGTACAATAAGTGGCACTCACCTGTCAGTGGCAACCAACTGCTTTCTAATTAGACTCATGGCACACTCAAGCGAGGGAAATCATGTGCATTACTGGAAACCTAGCCAGATTCCCTAGGTAGTAAGGTCATAGACCTTAGAAAATAATCTTCTATTCCCACTTTGCTAGAGCATCATAATTCCTTCCTACATTTTAGATATTATCCTTATCCCACTGAGAAGTGAGACTATCACCCCTCATCAAAGTATACTCTCTTTACAACTAATGGAAACAGTCACTAAGAGCCCAAAACTGGGAAGCATGCAAAGACCAACTGATCATAGGCATTCAAGCTCCAGTGAATACATCACAACTCTGCGTATATATTTCATGGAATATCACAAACGGGGGGGGGGGCAGAAGGCTTAGAAGAGCCCAAGAAGCCTTCTGTAAAAGTCTGTCTTATAAATGGTTACATAAACAAGATGAGAACAATAGCAATATCAATGGATATGTTAACATAGTGGGAGGAAAGTACTTGGGCATCATAGCTCCAAACAAACAACTATGGGACATTAATGACTGCTGGGGATTAGGAGATTTATCCTCTTCCAGGGATGGGCTCCATTGGTTGTTCAATGCAGAGTGGCCAGCTCTGAAGCCATATACACAAAAAGAAAAAATCATATTCATCAAGATACATATATGTACATACACATATATTATAATATATAATGTACGTACATATATAGCAATAATAACAATAAAAAGCATCCACCAGCTTTAGTGAGAGAGGGGGACATGGCAGGCATTCAAGGAGAGGTGGGAAGGAACAAAATAATTAGATATTTTTTTCAGAAAAACATTTAAAATCACTGTTATTCATTATTTGAGAATTTTATATATGTATACAATGTATTTTTATCATATCTATGCTTCATTCCCCCTTTTACCTCTTCCTAGACTCCTCAACATGTAATCATTTCAGATTCACATTCGCATTTTTTGTATATCCTGTGAAATATAATTATTGCTGTCCATTTTCACTTGTTTGGGATCATACCCTGGATCATGGACAACCTAGCCATGGCCATATGTTTAAAGAAAAATGACTTCAGCCATTACTTACTAAAAGCTCCTTAGCTCTGAGTCATTTCTGAATCAATGTTAAAACTTTGACTGCTTCATCCTGTATCGATCTTTTGTAGATAGCCATGTCTGCTGTGAATTAACAATTACAACAGCCATATCTTGTTAGAAGACAGCATTTCCTATTTTCTAGTTCTTATAGTCATTCTATTCCTTCTCTCTTGATATTATGTCAAGGATTTTGTTTTTTGGTTTGTTACATAATTGTAATGCAGGTTCTTTTCTGTATGTATATGTGTGTGTGTGTTGGAGGTAATCATGGTGGAGGCATGATGGTCAGCATTTAAATTTGTATGTTTTGTCTGTCCTTCCAACATGTGGTATTTAGGAATCAGACAGGTCTTAAGGCTTGACAGTCAGTGTCTTTAACCACTAAGAAATCTTGATAGCCCTATTCCACAGTTTTTAAGTGTCATGATGTAAGAGCATGATGAAATAATTTATAGTAAAGAATGTGAAGGTACATAATGCAAAAGAGAGCTTACCCTTTAGTGAGTTCTCCTTCATTGATGATGGTCATTATAAGTGCCTACAATATTCTACAGGCTGTGTTTCTTCATTTGACTACATCTTCCCATTATCTTCTTTGACCACACCATTATCCATAACATCCTCAAAGTGCCATGCACATTCTGTCTGAAACTCAGTTCATTTAAATAGCCTCATGACAAAACCATAATAAAGTTCAACCCCAGTGATAAATATCTGTAGTGACAAATGAATACTATTTACTCTAATTTGATTACCTATTGCATACACATATTTCTACCCACATATATATGTACAATTAGGATGTGATGTTGGGTGTGGCAGTGCATGCCTTTAAGAACAACACTTGGGAGACAGAGGCAGCCATATATCTGAGTTCAAGGCCAAATTCTGGGAATAGTGTTATTTTCTAAAAAACAAAACAAAAAATTCTTTAAATAATAACATGTAAAGTCTGGAATATCTAGTTAAGAGAGTAATGAAAACATTAGTTCCCCAACATAACTTTAGGTCCAGACCTAATTGTCAACTCATTTTTTGCAAAGAGGACTCATTTTCAATTCTTCAGGTAACATGCGTTAGTCATATTTGATACTTTCTATTTTTCTTTCTTCAGAAAATAAAAGAAATCAAACACTTAGAATATTTCTCTTGAGCCTGAGGTTCTCATTAAGTTTGTAAGTGACTAGTTTCAAGTGGATTCTTTATGTGTATGCATCTGTATTTTCCTAAAATGAATCTTCTTGATACTACATTGCATATGCATAAATTAACAATAACAAATTGTGGAGTATATATACACAATAATCTTGCTCTTTCAGTAAGGAACTCAGATAGAGTAGAAAGCAAAGACCCAAACAAATTAACTCTTTTACTTTATTCCTATGTGGCACTTCTTGGGCACAATGTCCAGGATGCAGGTGCAAGCAATCACTATATAGATGAGCACAATCAATGGCTCAGTTTCGTGAACGGCTTCTTTCAGTGTTGCATGGATTGATGATCTAGGAAATCAAAGAGGTTTGTCAATATTCATGCTTAATGACAGAGCTCATTAATTTCAAAGCCATTTTACATCCCCAAAATTTCTCTTTGAGTTTGAACACAACAATACTTTCTCTCCCTTAGTGGACACTCTTAAGTCCTTAAATTTCTAGGTATTACACAAATATATTTATAACCCCTTGATTCTAAATAAGCTGATGTTCATAAAGTTATGCTTTTGTATCACCAGTAAGTGATAGGCAATTCCTTTCTTTCAATGTCTTTTTAGAGGGCCTTCATTACGGTAGACCTGTAAGTGTTGCAGTGATGAATTATTTCTGAGGAATAACCATTTATGCACAAGCAAATCAGTCATCCCATGTCTCAACAACCAGTTACTGCTTTGTGCTTTCAGGATGGAGGAGGACAGATTTTACATAGGATTTTCTAGCATTTAATATTTAGTACAACTTGTTTGTTTATTTGAGTAAATATAGAATGTACAGATGTGAAAGTACCTTACACTTCTTTTTCATTGGATAGTATTCAGGAGACATGTCTTTACAAAATGTATTTATAAGATATTTCCAGAGACTAATAGAATCTGTATTCTTGTGGTCATACAAGATTAAAGAAATTTCCTTGGAGAATTAAAAATGAAATAGACTTTGAGAAGGGCACTTGAAAGAAAATACATTCAACAAGCTTTTGTGCATGACTTAACAACAATCTAACCTAATGTAAACATATTTTTGCAAGGAGGGGTGGTCTGTACTAACATCTCAGCATTACTATTTTTTTTTTAAAGAAATGTCCTTGTAGCATGGTAGACCTATGAGGTCCTTAAAAAATATAGACACTTTCTCTCCAGATTGAAGTTCATGCCCAGCTCTTTCTCTAGCAGAGGGTCATACATCCAAGAGTATATGAGCAGCAAGAATTTGACTCAATGAAGAAGAGCAAGAGAATGATAGTGAGGGAACAAAAATGCTGAAGTAGCAGCCATAAAAAGCCATAAATTGGGGTATGTAGGTAAGAGGTCAGGCATTGGGGGAAAAGATGTTACAGAAATGAGATAGGCTGGGGTTTGCTGGAGGTGATAAGGGAGGATGTGAGGGTGAGGGGACTGGGATTAACATGTAAAACAACCTTATTTCAAATTTAAATAAAACAGGAAAAGAAACACAACTGTGCAAAATTCTCAAAGAACTAAGTTAAAAAAAATTGAAAATATTTTCCTTTTTATTTAAAACAAATTATGTAATGTATTTTGATCATTTTTAACATCCCCCAACTCCTCCAACATCTATAAAAATCATTTGTATATTTAAGGCATTTCTCCAAAATAACAACTATATTGAAAATTCTACGTTGTTTCCTTTTCACTAATTGTTGGAACCAGAAAGAAATGACGTGGATCATATTCTTAAATAAAGTTTTGGTCACAACTACTTGTGGGTCATTCATCTACATGCAGTTTGATAGCAAATAATAATAATAATAATAATAATAATAATAATAATAATAATAAAATAATAATAATATAATAATAATAATAATAATAATAATAATAATAATAATAATACAAGAATCCTGAACTCAGCAAAAACAGTTTCCTTGTCAAGCTATCTCTTCAAAAATTTAAATCAAGAAATTTCTGGGCATGTAACAAGACTTATCTTTCAGATGAATTAACTCTATAAGATACTTTATTGGTGACAAAATATTCAGTCCTATTGTTTTGAGAAGATTTTTTGGCTTGACAGAGCAATTGCTCACCTAAATATCATGTTATAAAAGTTGGAAGTATGCCATATAAATATTTGCTGAATTTTATATACTGCCAACATTTTTATGCTATTCTTTTCTGTCTTTCCATTTATGTAGTTTTCTCTTTCATTCCTTCTCTCATACATGCTAATTTTATTCCCTGTGTCTTCTAAACGTTTATACATGTACAGTACTACCAGAGTTGGTCATAGATATGTTGAAATTGAATAATTTGAGAACTCAATTGTCCAGTGTGTCAAGACATATACAGCCTGTGATGTTTTGACTTCCCATCCATATCTCCCCTTTCCATTTCAGTCTTTCTAAGTATTAAATTAGAATATTCAATTAAATGCAGCTGTTTTTTCTACCTTGCATACGTAGTGGGAATTTAGACAATTTCATGAGACATTTATATATCTCTTTCATTTTTTGAGCAATCATTTGTCTGTTCCTGCTAACTAAACTAAAATATATATCCAAGGGCACTATCAGTGGCTACAGATAAGACTTGCAGGATCCAAACTGCATCATTAAGTGTTTTACTAGGTCCTGGATACATAGTCAGTCCTAACTCTAACTCTAACACTGTAATTATATTCAAATGAAACAACCTTGCAATCATGGAATATTTGGAGAACAATTTACTCTGCCCTTTCGCAAAATTTCTGTAGTCTCACTGGCCTTGGTTTGGCTCTATATTTCTAGGCATCTGGATGAAGCCTGAAAAAACACTGCAAATTACCCGAAGTTTTACAAAACATCAGAGTTTGCAGTATGATAGATAAGGTCTGTTTTTGTTTACGTAAAGTTAAAAGGGGTTTTGAGCTATTTCTTCATGTCATTTTGGTTAAGGTATACCTTAGTCTAAATTCTCAGATAATTATAACAAAGATATGAAACTTTGGGAATTGTTTAAAACTTACCCTGTATCTTCTCACTTTGTATGTTAGACAGGCTTTACAAATATCAGTTCCAGCTGCTAGAATGCTTTACATATTTGGCTTTTTTTCCCCTCCGCATTGAATTTGAGCTCTTTGATGTAAAATTTGTTTCCATTTGAGAGAAGCAATTTTCACTTTCTAAAAAAGGAATGCAGCTCTTCATCTCAGTTACAGAAGTTGTTCAAAACTATTTAGATTATAAAAATCAAGAAGTTTTTGAAAAAAGGTTGGCAGTATAGGTAACCCATATCAAAAAAATGTTAGATATGTAAGTAAATCTGGTCAATTCTGCCTTATAAACACTCAATGGAAATCTCTCCCTGCACAATAAATCTGCCATGTATGCTGAGTATGCTTTGTTCGAAGCTCATTGCAGGATGTCCTGGAAGTCAAGATTGGATGGTGTGTCATAATTGACATAATTTCTCTGACCATTGAAGGCCATCTTCCAAAAGTCTTCTGAGTTTCAACATTAGGTAGCATGAGTCTGTTGACCCAATAGAACATTTCCTAGGTGTTCTTCATTTCCAAAGTACAAAGGGAAGCTCTGAACAGAAATTTGAGATACATTACTAATGCTGGGTAGTTGCCGCATGCACCTTTAATCTCAGCACTCAGGAGTTAGAGGCAGGTGAATCTCAGTGTTTGAGGCCAGCCTGGCCTACAGAGTGTGTTGCAGGACAGCCAGGACTACCTAGAAAAACTGTGTCTCAAAAAAAGAAAAGAAGAGAAGATAGAGGAGGGGCAGAGAGGAGAGTTAGGGGAGGGGAGAAGAGGGAAGCTGACAGAAGAGAAGGGAAGGGAAGGGAAGGGAAGGGAAGGGAAGGGAAGGGAAAGGAAGGAAAGGAAAGGAAAGGAAAGGAAAGGAAAGGAAAGGAAAGGAAAGGAAAGGAAAGGAAAGGAAAGGAGAAACACATTACTAATGGTCTGGATAGAGGGCTCAGTGATGAAGAGCACTTGTTTTTCTTCCAGAAGAGCCAGGTTCAGTCTCTAAAACCATCCAGTTGGCCTGACAACATATGGTCCCCTTGGGCACTTGTCCACACAGGGTACCCAAAAACTCAAAAAGACATGCGAAATTAAAAGAAAAAAATAAATAAATCTTTGGACGAAAAAAAGAAACAACTTATCAATGATTTTTCTGAGTTTCAGCTAAGTTCTCTTTATTAAAAGATATCCCATGTATCCTAATTGTGCTGCTAATTTTCTATGCTCTTTGCATTGGGATATCCACCATTATATGAGTTTATTAATAAAGTACTAACCTGATAGTCTGGCTTTCAATTATTAACGATGGGCAAATATAGACTTTTTATTAGTTTTTCCTTAAAGGTCATGATGAACTATTGTCAGGTTCAAAACCTATTTATTACTTTTTGCCTTATTGGAAATACATGACTTGTACCAGAGTTAAAAACCTAGCATACTGACTTATAGATTCTGAATATTTTAACCACCTACAATGTCAAAGTTTGGTTGAGTTTTGAACATGTTTGTGAGATATTATTCACTGGAAATGAGACTCTGGATAGTCATTTATCTAGTAACACCCAGTAGGCAAGAGTGAAATTGCAATCATTAAGCAAAGCAGTATAAGTGGGGAACTGAGTGGTAATGAACTCACTAAAATTAAGAAATAAAGAACATAAACACAAAGTTAGGCAACAGTAGAAAAACATAAAGAAAAAAGCATAAACATTTTAATTAAGGGAAACTGTGTTATTTATTTATTTGTATAGCAAATATTGTCTCTTTAGTGCATAGCTCTTTGTAATTTTAGGAACACCATCATGGATAGGGCAGCATCCAAACCTTCCTTCCTCATTGAGGGAAACTGCCTGGGAATGAATGAATGTGTACATTGATTTAAGAAAGCATCTAATGGAAGCTTCTTTTAGGGTATATGTCACACAGTTGAAGTTCAAACCAATGGAATAAAAGAGCAGTAAATGAGCTTGGAAAAGAACATGTTCTAACTTAAGGCCCAGGAGACTGAATTAAAACAGTAGCTGGAATTCTTCAGACATAATGTTGTCTTGGGAATCTATCCCAGTCTCTGTGTCTGTGTCTGTCTGACTGTCCTTCTGTGTGTGTCCCTAACAAATGGCTTGTTTTCTCTTTCACTGAACATCACAGAAAGCATTACATAGAGAAGGATTGGAATACTTTGCAGAAAATTTTAACAGAGTTTAACATGGGATTTCTTGCTGAGTTCAGGTGACCTAGACAACCCAGGTAATGAGCAAACATGCTATTAAGCAATATTGGTATGTTGTGTCCAACATTTATATTGGATATACATTTTATAAGGTTGTTTTTATCCTATTCTCTGTTTTCAGGAAATGACTTTCATAACACACACACACACACACACACACACACACACACATCTACATCATGTGACCTGGAAATAGACACACAATTTAGGATTACAGCTATACATTAATAATATTGTAGAAGCTGATTACATGGGAAACCCAAGGGGTAAGGTTGTTGTTGTTCTTATTTGTTTGCTTTTTGAGCTCCTAGATTCTTAAAATTATTGTTATAAATTTTTTATACTTTTTTCTTATTTTCCATATTGATCCCAGTTCCCTCTTCCTCCCATCATCCCATGATCCTCCAACCCCCCTTTCCCATCCCCCATCAGCTCCCCAGGGACAGTGAGTCCTTCCAGGAGGGATCATTAAAATCTGTCAAGTCATTTGGGGTAGGGCTTTGGTCCTCCCTCTTGTCTCTAGGCTAATGGAGTATCCCTCCATGGGGAATGTGCTCACAAAATCCTTTTGTGCACCAGGTTGAATTTAAGGTAGCCTCTCCACTATCGCTTAGATTGTTAGTTGGGGTCATCCTTGTAGATCTCTGGACATTTCCCTAGTGCCAGATTTCTCTTTAAACCTATAATGGCTCTCTCTATTATGGTATCTCTTTTCTTGCTCTCTATTCTTGCCCTGACTCAATCTTCCTGCTCCCTCATGTTCTCCTCTCCCCTCCTCTTCTCCCCTTCTCTTTCTCCTAACTCCCTCTCCACTCAATGGTCCCTCCTAATTTCCTCAGGAGATCTTGTTCCTTTTCCCTTTTCTGGAGGGGGACATGTATATCTCTCTTAGCACCCTCATTGTTTCCTACCTTCTCTTGTGGTGGGAGTTGTAGGTTGGTGATCCTTTGCTCTGTGTCTAAAATCCATACATGAATGAGTACATACCATGTTTGTCTTTGTGTGACTTGGTTTTCTCATTCAGGATGGTTTCTTCTAGGTTGGTTGTTATATTGTCTTAAAGTCAGGTTAAAGAAATAGGCTGAGTATGCAGTGGTAGACTAGCAGTCTTAAGACATAACTGATATGAAGGTGTTTTATTAACTTTGGCTTTGAGGTCCAAAAAATATTCTAGTCTCTTAAAATGTGAGAGATGTTTTTATAATGATATATTGTCACAACATAGCTAATAGAATGTGGATTTTGGAATTAAACCCCCAAATTTGGGCTCTACAGTTCAATACACAGGTTCTAAATTCTCTGTTTTTGTTTCCATATAGTACAAATAGCTTACTCAAGAAAGTCTAACACACCATTTTATGATGAATTCGCATTACTTCTCTTTGGCAAAGTTGAAATACAAGTATCTTCAGAGTAAATGGAATGTCTGTGTCACACTCTTCTCCTCAAGGCTCAGGAATCTATTTGAAACAGAAAGTGGAAATATTTTAAGAGCCAGAGGTGGTGAATAAAAGCAAGCAAGTGATTGCCAGACACAGTAAGGCAGATACACCTATGAGCTCCCAGAGTTTGTGACAGCATGCATAAAAGCCTAAGCATTGTGGGACAAAATTCCACAATGGATGAGGGAAGGTGGCTACAAAATCCTGATGCTAGCTGAAGAACATTGGCATTTGATGGCTGTCTAGTCACATTTCTTCAGTAAAACAACACACTGCTATACCAAAACCACACCCCAAAACTGTTCTGATATCCAAGTATAGTTGGCCAACACAAACTGGGATAGGTGGGAATGCATAAACGTGGATAAGTATGGAGGTGGAGGGTGGGCTAGAAGAAGATGGGAGAAGAATGAATATGATCAAAATGCATTGTATAAAATTCTTAAAGAACTAAGAAAAAACATTATTTTAAAAAGTATAGAATCATAGATAGCTATTAGAATGGTGCAATTTTTTTCAAACCCATCTTGATGTCTTGCTTTTAAGAAAAATAAGCAATGTCCTGCTTAGAGCATCCTGAGGACTGAGGACTGAGGACTGAGGACTGCATGCAGTAGAGTCTGCCCTAACTGCCTGACTCACCCAGAGTCTGCCAGTCTCCTAGTCCCACTTCCAAACCTGGGAGTGGATAAGTGTGGGTCTGTTTCCAGCCTGCCTTCAGGTGTCCTGCTCAGAGCATTCTAAGGTCTGAGAACTGAGGACTGCTTGCTAGGGAGCCCTTGAACGAATTGGTACAGCAGACTGCTTCCTGAACATTACACCATTAGCACAGACACTGCAGACACTGAAATTGACAATTAATAAATGGGACCTGCTGAAAATGAGAATCTTCTGTAAGGCAAAAAACACAGTCAACAATACAAAACAGTAGCCCACTGAATGGGAAAAGATATTTACCAACCCTACATATGACAGAGGGCTGATTTCCAAAATAATACAAAGAACTCAAGAACCTAGTTGCCAAAGTACCAAATAATCCAATTAAAAAGTGGGGTACTGTTGTAGTTTAATAAAGATCAGGATAAACAAATAGGCCGAACAGATGTTTTTTTTCAGGGAGAAATAACTTACAACCTAGACAGATGATCACCAGCAAGTTCCACCAGATGCTCTCCTCTCTGCATTGGAGGTTAATAGAAATGGGTTAATACTTGAAACAGAGCTAGCCGATAAGAAACAAGTAACTGGCCAACAGCATTATATCAAATACAGAGTCTCAGTGTGTTAGTTGGGGCAGGTGCAGCGGCTCTGTGCAAATACAAAGTAGGGAATTGGGCAAAAAATGAGAAGCAGTGAGGGCCTTCTCAGGGCCTTTGTGGAGGCAAATGAGTTGTAGGGCAGAGGCAGATGTTCCAAAGCTGTGGTGAGTCCACCTGGTTAGGCAAGGGAATGGCATCTGCCGCCTGGGTGAAACCCAGGTCCTGTGAAAATCGTGATCCTGCTTCTGATACCAGATATTGCAGTTTAATAAAGATTAGAATAAACAAATAGGCTGAATAGATGTTTATTCAGGGAGAAATAACTGGCAATCTAGACAGATGAACACCAGCAAGTTCCACCGGATGCTTTCCTCTCCAAGTCCCGCCAGCAAGAGAGCATTCCCTGGCTCCTCATCAGACCTCCTTCCACAGGTCATTTGCACCCCTGGCTCCACTCCCAATGGGTGTGGTCAGTGCCACAGAAAGAGACAAAGTGAATATCACACTATAGGGTACAGAACTAAATAGAGAATTCTCAATAAAAAAAATCTAAAATGGCCGAAAATCACTTAAAGTGTACAAAGTCCTTTGCCATCAGGGAAATGCAAATCAAAACAACTCAGAGATACCATCTTACTCCTGTCAGAATGGCTAAAATCAAAAACATCAAAGACAGATTATGCTAGAGAGGATGTGGAGAAAGGGGAACACTCCTCCACTGTTGGTGGGAGTACAAACTCATACAGCCACTTTGGAAATCATTATAGCCGTTCCACAATAAATGGGAATTAGTCTACCTCAAGATCCAGTAATTCCACTCTTAGGCATACATCCAAAAGATGCACATTCATACAACAAGGACATCTTTTTAACTATGTTCATAGCAGCATTATTTATAAGAGTCAGAACCTGGAAAAATCCTAGACACCCCTCAGCTGAAGAATGGATAGAGAAAATGGGGTACATTTACACAATGGACTACTACTTGGTGGAAAAACACAATGGAATCCTGAAATTTGCCGGGAAACGGATGGAACTAGAAGAAACCCAGTCACAAAAAGGCAAACACAGTATGTACTCACTCATGGATGGATTTTAGACATAGATCAAAGGAATACCAGTCTACAATTCACACTGTCAGAAAAGCTAGTAAACAAGGAAGACCATAAGAGAGACATACATGGTCCTCCAGAGAAGGGGAAAGGAAAAAAGATCTCCCAAGCAAACTGGGAGGATGGAGCAGGGGAGAGGGAGTTAGGAGAAAAAGAAGGGGAAAAGAAGAGGGGAAAGGAGGACAGGGGGAGCAGGAAGATTGACTAAGCGGAAAAATAGAGGTAAGAAAAGAGATACCATAATAAAGAGAGCCATTATAGATTTAAGGAGAAATCTGGCTCTAGAGAAATGCTCAGAGATCTACAAGGATGAACCCAACTAACAATCTAAGCAATAGTAGAGAGACTACCTTTAATGCCCTTCCATGGTAATAAGATTGATTTCTACCGTATATGCCATCCTAGAGCCTTCATCTAGTAGCTGATAGAAAAAGAAACAGACACTCACAGCTAAACCCTAACCAAACTCCTGGAATCCAGTTACAGAGAGGGAAGAGTGATGAGTAAAGGGATAAAGACTGGGCTGGATAAACCCACTGAATCAGCAGACCTGAAAAAGGTGGAATCACATGCACCCCACTCTGATAGCTGGGAAACCAGCATAGGACCGACCCAGACCCCCTGAATGTGGGTGTTAGTTAGGAAGACTGGGCAGTCTATGGGGCCTCTGGTAATGGATCAGTATTTATCCCTAGTATATGAATGGACTTTGGGAACCCATCCCACGTAGAGGGATAGTCTCTCAGCCTAGACACATGGAGGAGGACCTGGGCGCTGCTCCAAATGATGTGACAGACTTTGAAGAGTCCCCATGGAAGGCCTCACCCTCCCTGGGGAACAGAAAGAGGATGGGCTGGGGTATGTTAGGCGGGACAGGGGAGTACAGGAGGGTGAGGGAACTGGGATTAATATGTAAAACAACTTTGTTTTAAATTTAAATTAAAAAAGAGAAAAATCGAAGTGCTTTCTTCAGAGCTATCTTTGAATTCGTAAATGTGTCCATATACAATATTTGTTTATGGAATCATTAGTGATTAGGTCAGTGAAACTTACTTTCTGGCTCCCACAAAAAGAGTCAGTACAACTGTTACTTTAATGAAACAACTAAAGTAAAACTGACTATGATTATAGCAGTAACTTACAGTGGTGGTGATGATTAAATGCTGGCTTTTAGACACACTTTTCTTTTTAAATTGCCATTACAAGAAGTATTTAAATATTCATTGGGAAAGGACAATTGCAGAATATTGAACCCTCATTTGAGGCATTTGTTCAGAGAGTTTACATAGTAATTTTTGATATTTCAGAGTTTAAGCCTATTAGGTTGATTTTGATTAAGATAATTAGTTTTCAAAAATAATAATTAGCTTTCTCTTTTCAGAACATTGTACCATACATTTTTCCCCAAATGAATTTTGCCTCTGCTATTTCCATACCTATTCTCCAATAAAAATGTCCCCATTATTAATGGAAAGTGCTTTTTACTTTTTCTAAAATGTTTTCCTTCATATATGGCTGTCATAGAAGGGAACTTCTCTTTATTTTACAACATTAATGAAGAACAATTTTGTGACCAGTTTAACATTAAATATGCATTCTACAAAGAGCTCCCAGCACAATGGTTCAGAGTGGTTCTTTTATGTAGTTATACAGATGGTGTGAAAGTTTAGTATGGTAAAAATAAACAGTGGAAGGAGCAGCTCTGTCATCCAGGTGTTCATGATTTCTGCATTCATAGGAAAATGTCACAGGTTTGTTTCCAAAAATTATTTTTATGTTATCATATCCATTAACCGATTTTATATTGATATTTTCATAATGATGAGTTTTACCCACAGTGTTTAAAAGTTGTAAAATTATTGTGTGTTGGGAGGCATGGAGGTCAAAAGACAACTTTGGGGAAGAGCTTATCTGCTTCCATTTTTGAGTGGGTTCTTTGGATCAAATTCAGCTCATTGAGTGTTGCAGACTTGCTTCCTTGACAAGTGAGCATTGTTACACACTGAGCAATCTCAGCACTTTTTGTAAGATTCCCTTCATTATTTTATTTATTTGTTTACTATTACTATTATTATTACTATTATTATTATCTTCATTGGAGGAAGGGTCAAGACAGGATTTATCTGTGTAACAGTCCTGGCTGTCCTGGAACTTGTTCTGTAGACCACGTTGGTCTCAAACTCACATAGATATGCCTGCCTGAGTGCTGGGAATAAATGTGTGCACCACCACACCCTATCGAGATACCTTTTTTAAGGAACTGTTTTAGATTGTGTTTTATGTAGCATAGGCTGAGCCCAAACTTGTCATATAGACAAGGATAACCCTGAACTCTTGATCCCTCTTACTCTACCTCCTGAATAGTGGGATTAATGTCTGTGTCACCAAGCCTGCTTTGTGTGGTGCTGAAGGATCTAGTTCAGTCACATGCAGGTTCCCCAGCTGTCAGTCCATAGTCCATGAGATCCCACTAGCTCAAGTCAGCTATCTCTGTGGTTTTCTCCATCATACGTTTGCCCCTCCCCCTGTTCATAATCCTTCCTCTTCTTCAACTGAACTCCGGGAGTACAGCTCAGTGTTTGCTGATGGTCAATGCATCTACTTCCATCAGTTACTGGATGTAGGTTCTATGATGACAATTATGGGAATCACAAATAGGATAAGGCCCATTCAGGTACCCTCTCCACTATTGTTAGAAGTCTGGTGTCATCCTTGTGGGTTCCTGAGAATTTCTCTAGCACCAGGTTTCTCCATAATCCCATAATCTTTCATTGCTCTCCTCACAAGTATCCCTTTCTTATAAACATAGAATTATGATCATCTGACACATGTGTAAGGAGTAAGGTTTTTCCTTGTGGAATTGCTGGGACCACAGGGCTAACCGCGGGAAACACACAAGCAGGGTGGGCGCCAAGCGGCTCAGCACGAATGCACAGTGAGGAAATGGGCAAAAAATGAGAAGCAGTGAGTGCCTTCTCAGGCCCGCTGTGGAGGCCAAAGAGTTGTAGGGCAAAGGCAAATGTCCCAAAGCTGTGGTGAGTCCACCTGGTTAGGCAAGGGACCCTGCCCATTGGGGAGTGTTATTTCTAGGGAAGCTTGTTTTGTCCACCAAAATTTGGATGCTTTCTTCTGTAATAATCCTATCAAAATACATGGACTAAATCCCTTAGAAATCAAATTTCCACAAGGTTGTTAATTTAACAAGTAAAAAAAAGAATACAGTTCTTAGTGACCTTCTAGTAAATTTAACATCAGGTATATAATGAATAATTTCTTTTTTACAAATAGATCCTCTATATATTTGGGAAATACTTATGCCAAACTTATCTGTTGTCTATAAAATTTATAAGTGGCACTTCTTTATCTTGCAAAATATAATTAGGAAATTAATGTTCAGAGAGATGGACTGACACACTACAATGTTATGATATCCTTAGGCTTTCACTCATGCTTTGACCATCAGTCAAGGTTTTCTACCCTACCAAAGGATGAAAGCTTTAATTTATGATAAGAGACAGTCATACATACATAAGCACATAATGCATATGGATATATAACTATAGCATCACATAAATTTCAAATGCTTAGAGATTTAACCATTTGTTTTGCAGTAGAGAAATGACTATATATCAAAATATCTTTTCATAATTCAATAAGGTTCATAAAGAGAAAAGTTGAAATTATCTTTTAACACAATTAAGATGATTTTATATGAATTTTCCTTCATACTAATTCTTTCAACTGTGTCACTTCTAAATATTTTGTCTATGAAATATCCAGTATGTAACAATAGGCCATGAATAGAATTTGAGACTCCAATATCATGAACTTCCAGATTTAAAGGCATTTACATGGTTCTAGTGTAGAAATACAAATTTGTTTTTAAACAAAACAAAACATTAGAAGCAGGCCAATGAATAATAGAATGCACAGCATGCTTCTGCCATTTTTTTTATATTAAATAGTGAAAGTGCTTGACAGATTGTGAAATGGTCTTTTTTCTAGCATTTGATTTTTAAATTAATTTCCTCATTTCAATCATGAGTTTAGTCTTTTGGAGGTAATTCATTAAAAACCACTCTGATGTATTTGATATGTAGTATAATTGATTATCAGTAAAAAAAAAATCTAATTTAATAAACTCATTGAAATTGTGTAATCCTCATAAAAATTCACATAGTTTTGGAAGGGATAATTTTTGTATGTAGATAAGGGCATTCACTGAATTGAATTTAGAACAGTACCCCCTAATTTGATTCATGTACAACTCCACTACATTGCTTCACTTGACCGATAGAAAACCTTCTAAGGAGGCATTTAGAGAAGGCTAAGTCAGTAAAATAATTACTCTGCAAGCATAAAGATGTGGGTTTAAGATCCAGAATGTATATTTTATTTTTTTTAAACTGGCCATGATGCTGCTCACACACTTGTCTGGAAAGTCAGAGACAGTTATATCCCTGGGGTCACTGGTCCAGCTAATAAATATGATGAGAGATCCCCACCCTTAACCAAGAAGCTATTTGAAATTGATACCTTTGGGGAAAGGGAGAGTTGGAGTTTTCCAGTAGAGTGTCATTAGGTATAGCAACCACACTGCAGGATAGGACCATTGCCCTAGAGTAGTTTTCCTACACAAAATGCAGTCTATGGGGTGTGTTTCTTGTTTTGTTTTGTTATTTTTTGTTTCACTGAGTTTTTATTTTTGCTTTGTGGTTTTAGTTTCGATAGAGGAAGAGACAGAACATGAAGCTGATGGATGGATTCATTGGGAGGCTCTGGGAGGAGTTTGGGGAAAGGAAAGAATATGATCAAATAATTGTTTAAGATATTTAAATAAAACATATCTTATATGTATGCTCTAGTCTTAGAATCAGACTAAAACTGTAATGGACAACTTTATGCAAGTTGAATTTCTTAACATTTTTAAGTTTGCTTTATGATTTCCTTGTTAGTTGATGGTGATCTAATTTAGTATCATTGTATATTATGTCTAATAGTTTGGGCTAGACCTTGAAGATTCATGATAAAGTTAATGTCCCAGTAATTTTTCCTAACAAAAGGCAGATCAATGTGACTGGCACTAACTCTGACTTGATCCTGAATGTCACACCTGAAGATATTTGAAGTTGGATCTTATACTCGACTTAACTAATAGCCAACTTTTTTCCTGCAGCTCTGAACAATCAGGCAGGAACTAAGTGACCTCTGTTCAATATCCTCATAAGCTAAATATGGCATTAAAGGATGGAGATAAGACTAGCTTTCCTACATAAAGTGAGGACATTTGGAAGCATAATCTCACCGCCAATTTCACATTCTCTCCCTTGTCCTATCAAGTTCTATAATACCACAGCAATGTTTCTAGAATTTTAATAACCTCTTCATGTTGCCCTCAGTATTATTTGTCTCATGCTATCTTCCATTTAAACATGAGAGCATGGCTGGAGTCATATAAATCAATAAAGTGCTTGTCACAGATTTAACTCCCAGAAACACAAAAACAAAACAACATGATGGCCTGAAATTTACCATGTAGTTGAGGGTGGGTTTATTCTATATTATTTTATTTTTGAGACAATGTCTAATTTAGTCCAAGGCTGTTTTCAGATTTGTTAAGTTAAAGATAGCCTTGAACCTCTGATCCTCCTACCCCATCTTCCTCATGGCTGGGATTGCAAGTGTAGCCTAAAATGCCTGGCAAATTTATGTATTCTTAATGGTTTTCAAGCTATGCCACCTGGAAAGTTTGGGTTTTACATTAAGCTTGTAAAAAACCAAAAAGCTACTTCTAAGCAATAACATTTTCCCAAGTTATAGAGGATAGTTATGCATACTGTGGTGTGGAAACTTAAAAAAACATTTGTATTAATGAATGGTTAGGATATCCATTGTTCATCTCATTGTTGTTAAGGGTTTTGGCATGGGTAGTTTATAAAGAAAAGAGTTGATTTATTTTGTAGTACTGGGCATTCAGGAACACTGTCTACCATCTGATAGATGATGTGCAACTGGTGTGTGTACAGAAACAGAAATGGAAAGAGATTAATGAGGGGTCAGGGTTTGTTTCTACAGTTGCTGTTCTCTCAGGAGCGATCTACCTCTCCAAGACCTTACCCACCCCTGCAAGACAGTGTGATTCCATTCATGGAAGTTGAGTCCTAGGTAATGCTACCCCGGATCACTATATTGTGAGCATGTGAACCTTTAGAAGACAAATTATATCCAAGTCAGAGTGTCTTCTTATGTTCTTCAAGGCTCTGATAGTCTCTTAACTTTACCTGGTTTTCATAATGCTGCGATTGATGAGGAATATGAATTAGATACTTTGTAAGATACCCCACAAATGGAAGTTTTGTGATTAGAGTGGGTGTTCAGAAGAAAAAGTTCACTGAGGGAAAGTAACACTTTTATCACACATTATAAAACGTATTGTGGATGCAAATGATTTGTCATTGATAATGTTAAGTATAATAATTTGATGAATATTTTCTTCTGTGAATCCATTTCTTCCTCTGACCTTACTCTATATGACCCACATGTAAAAATTGGGAAATTTGTTTAAATGCCTTGAACACTAAGAATCTGCATAAAGTATCCATGGAAGACTTGTTTCTTTTCTTTCATTTATATGCTGAGTGGCTTATGTATATTGTAAGGACTTGTGGTTATTTTGTATTTGGGGTAGTGCTTTACACAAAATTTTTATTGTGTTATTCAATAGTTTTTGCTCTTTTGCTGTGAGTACAGATAGTGAGAACCATTATACATGGTTAAAAAAAATAAGGAGTAGAAGAGATACAGGGTTAGGAAGCCAGAAGACATGAAAGCAATAGAACAAGAATGTGAAAAATTTAAAATGGTTCTCATGTTTTTCACTTCCAGACCACATGAGATTGAACTATGTCTCTACTGTTGGGGTCTAAGAAAAGGAAAGGCATTTTATATAATAAGACCCCTCTGTAATGTTAGCATGAGATCTCATTATACATAAAACGAACTCTACAAGTATAAAATTTTCCTTTTAGTCCATAAATATCAGGAAGGGTTGCAAACTCACCCAGCTATGTAGAAAAAATATGGAGAAGTATCAGAAAACTAAAAGCTAAAGAATAAATACATCATGTGATCTACTTATACTATCCCTTAGCATATGTCTGAAGGACTCAATATCCTACTCAATAGGTATGTTTCTTGTTGCTCCATTCACAATAGCTAGGTAATGGACACAACATTAATGCCCTTTAGTTGACAAACGGATAATGAAAACATACTGTAGAATACTAGCCCTTTAGTTGAGAATACTATCCAGATTAAAGAAAAACAGAATCATGAAATTTGCAGGCAAATAAATAGAACTAGAAAAGAGCATACTGAGTGAGATAACTCAGACCCAGAAAGGCAAACATCACATGTTCTCTCTCATTGGGAGCTCCTAGTTCCAAATCTTAAACATGAGCACATATACTGTAGTAACAGCTTACAAATATTTTATCTCTATCCATAGCTTACAATCTCATATCCATATAGATAACTTAATTTTTTATTTTATGTAATTAACGTTTTTTCATTTATTTTACATACTGACCACAGTTTTTCCTCCTTCCTTTCCTCTCATTCCAGACTCCCATCTACTCCCTTCTCAACCCACTCCTCCTCAGTCTCCATTCAGAAAGGGTCAGGCTTCCCATGGACTTGAACACAGCATAGCACATCAAGTTGAGGTAGGACCAAGATCCACCCCTGGCATAAAGGCTGGGAAAGTAATTCAGCATGGGGAACAGGTTCCCAAAAGCCAACTAAGCTCCGGGGACAAGTCCTTGTTGTGTGATACTGTTTGTGTTCATATATATATATATATATATATATATATATATATATATATATATATATATCTTGCTTGAAGTCAGAGTGCAGAGCTAGCCACTAGTTAACCATAGAGGTTTGGAGGACTGTAGACAGAAAGACAGAGGATCTAGAGAGGTAAGAGCTCACTGGTGGCTGCTCCTCTGTTTTTCTGATCTTTCAGGTTATTACCCTGTTATCTGACTCTGGGATTTTATTGATTAAGATTAGATTTATGCTTCAGGTCCTGATACCACTGCTAGGAGCCTTACAAATAGACCAATCTACACAACTGTTGCCTACATGCAGAGTGCCTAGGTTGGTTCCTTGCAGGCTCCTTAATTGTCAGTCCAGAGTCAATGTACTTTCACAAGACCAGATCAGCTGTCTCTGTGGATTCCTCCATTATGACCTTGGCCCTCCTGTCTCATACAATCCTTCTTCCATTTGTTCAGGTGGACTACTTTAACTAGGCCCAGTGCTTGGCTATGGATTTCTTCATCTGCTTCTGTCAGTTACTGGGTAAAGGCTCTTTGATGACAAATACCAATCTGATTACACAATAAAAGCAAGCTGAAAGCCAACATCAAATTAAATGGAGAGAAAATCCATTCCACTAAAATCAGGAAGAAGACAAGGCTGTTCACTCTCTCCATATCTATTCAATATAGTACTCAAAGTTCTATCTAGAACAATAAGACAGTAAAAGGAGTTTAAGGGGATACAAATTAGAAAGGAAGAAGTCAAACTTTTGCTATTTGCAGATGACTTGAGAGTATACATAAATGACTCCAAGAATTCTATCAGGAAACTCTTATAGATGACAAATGTCTTCAATAATATGTCAGGATACAAGATTAACTTAAAGTAGCCCCCCTATATACAAATGATAAAGGATCCTAGAAAGAAATCAGAAAGACACTTTACAGTAGTCACAAATAATATACAATATCTTGGAGTAACTCTAACCAAACAAGTAAAAGACCTGTACAAAGACTACTTTAAAAAAGATGCTGGAAGTGGTGGCTAATGTCTTTAATTCCAGCATTTGGGAGGCAGAGGCAGGCAGATCTCTATGAGTTCCAGGGCAGCCTGGTCTACAGAGCTGTTATACAAAGAAACCCTGTCTTAAAAAAGAGAAAAATAGAAAACATAAAACAAAAATTCTTTTGGGGTCAGGGGGATAACTCAATCAGTAAAGAGCTTGCCACACAAACAGAAGGACCTTAGTTTTGATTCCTAGCATCTGGGCAATAAACTAGGTTGGGGGTGCTGGGGAGATGGCCCAGTGGTTAAGATTACTGATTGGAGGGGGTCTATGAATTTTCTTCCAAATGACCTGGTTTTTCTTCCCAGCACCCACATGGCAGCCCACAAATGTCTGTCACACCAGTTCCAGGGGACCTGGCACCCTTGGCGAAACATCAATGCACATTAAAAAAAATACTAGGCCATACATCATGTTTCCTTATGCCTATAATCTCAGTGCTATACAGACAGTGACAAGAAGGACTTGCTGACCATCAGGATAGCTAAATTCTGTGGGAGACCCTTTATGGGAAAATATGGTAGAGAAAGATTGGCTTCTATAAGTAAGATAACCTACATACTAGTACATGCTCACCCACAGATATTAGATAACAAAAAGAAATTCTTAAATCTGATCAATTGTGATTGATTTATTACTTTGTCCATTAAATTGCTTTTCTTGTATTTAGGAAATCGTTATCAAAATTAAGATTTCTAATTTTTTGGTTTTGTTCCTTTTCTTTCTGGGGCAGGGTATGTCTACATAGCCTTGGCTCTGCTAGAAGTTCCTATTTATACACTAGTCTGGCTTCAAACTCACAGAGATCTGTCTTCTTCTGCCACGTATGGGGATCAAAGGTGTGCGCCACTATGTCGGGCTTGTCGTAACCTTTTATTTTTTAAGAAAGGATTTCACTGTGTATCTATGGCTATCGTAGAACTCACTCTGTAGACCAGGCTGGCCTTGAAATCACAGTGTTCTGCCTTCATCTGCCTCCCTAATTGTTGGAATTAAAGATGTGTGCCACCACCACCTTGCTTCTTGTAAATTTTTAAAAAACACTTTTATTGTGTTTTGGCCCATTTAATTTTCTACACATTCTTATACAATAGAGAAAAAATGACTGTTTGTTCTTTGTTCTTAAGATTTCTGCATGTCTCTCCAATGTTTAGCACATTTTTATAACAATAACTCTCTCATATGAATTACCTTAGCAAAAATCAGTTCATTACAAAACTATGGGATTTCTTTTTTCCTAGAATCTCCTCTATTTTCATTGACCTCTTTAAATGTAGTCTGATGAATACTAAGCTACCTCAATTAAAATATCTTTAGAGTAAGTCATGAAATTTAGAGCAACTTCTATGATTTTTTTGTTTCAAATACAGCATGAAAGGACATACTAAAGTAATTAGCAAGATCATTCTGATGATCTTTATTATGTTTTCTGCTAAAAGCTACTGCTTAGTAATTTTCCTAATAAAAAGATGAATAAGTATAGTATGTAGGAAAAAGATAATGAATAGTATTCTCCTGAATGTGATACTTAATTCTTGCACCAGTTCATGGTTAAGAAATTAAGTAAACTCCCACTCCTAAACAAGAAGCTATTTGCAATCAATACCTGATGAATAGGGGCTATAATTTTCTTCAGTGGTCAGTGGGTATGTCAGTCAGAGTTTCAAAGCAATCAGCCAACAAAGACTGGACTCTATGTTTTACTCTGTGCTTTGTTTTTATTTTTGTATTGCTATGCTATTTTTTTGTATTATTGGTTTTCCTTTTTTGTTGTTGTTGTCTGTTTTGTCAATTTTCCTTGTTTTATTTTTTGAGAAATAAAGAGAGTGAGATGAGAAAGAACACCGAATTTTGTGGGTAGAGAGGTGGAGAGAATCAGGGAAGAGATGGGGGTGGGAGAGAATATGATTGAAATGTATTATATGAAAACATTAAAAAAGAAGGTAAACCAGAGAATGTATCTTCTGTTGGATTCTTTAACATTCTATTATTCTATTTTTGTTAGTTTCAATAGTGATTCCAGGTTTCTGTTTTGAAGTTTCTGACTGTTGCAATAACACTGGCTACCAATAACTAGTTGTACTGCACCACTCTCTTAATTCTTTTCAATGTAGAAAGCAACTTTAATGTTATGTCTATATAAGTGTAAAGGCAACCAGCTGCCATTTGAATAATTCATTCAATCAAGTGACTGATTTTTTTGACATCCAATGACCAGTTTGACTTTCACTAAATTGACTGGTTGGATGGTGCTTTGAGGGGCATTAACTTGTCATCATCACCATTACCATGAAATAGTATTTATTAAGCTGCTACCGTCACAAGCAATAGAAAGTTAGCCAAATAATTGTAGACTCTGCCCTTTAGAAGTTTATGATCTGGAAACTCAACACTTAGATGATCTGGATGCCATTTATCTGAATACTGTTGCAGGATTTTGAGATAAGTTACTAAATGGTTGTAAAAGTTTAAGTTTCTTGTTCAAGTACTAAACTAGAAAGTAAAATAGTGCACATGTTGAGTGGATGTAAGTGATCTTCTTGGTTGGAGTTGAACTACAGCTTTCCCTTTTCTCTCAGAACATTGAAACAGCACTCTGAAGAGAGAAAATCACATATTTAAGCTTATCACAAGAATCTGGTCTGTGGTAATGTTAACAGTAGGAAAAATGGAAAATTTCATGTCAGAATAATTTTACTTTATCCCAACTCTGTCAGTTATGGGGAGGTACTTGGTATCTTACTTAATGTCCATGTATTACAATTCATTTACATTTAAATTGGTGAAACAGTAATTGTGCTCTAGCTTTATGATATTTGTAACTTGTGTTCAAATCCTGCCATGAAAAGTGAACTGAAAACTAGTTTCTGTAAAAGCCATCATGACAATGAATGTTTCTTTCTAACTAACTAGAGTGGTCAGTCTTTGTGAAGAAAATTAATCATGTGAATAAAATACAGCTCTAATTTCTGGAGAATGGTTGTGGGTTATAATAGTTTTATCTAGTAAAACATTCTCTGATTCTTTCATGTGATTCACTTTGCATCATAGTTTTCTCTATACAAATGAACTATGTCTAATCAAAAGTTCATCTTCTGTAACTTCCATTTATACAATAAAAATGCATTTGTTTATTATTGTGAGTGTGCTCATGCACATATGTTAAGACAATCCATAATGTACATGTGGAGGTTAGAGGATAGACTTCAGGATTCAGTTCTGTCCTTCTGCCACGTGGGTTCCAGGGATCAAAATCATATTCTCAGGCTTGGATGTAAGCACCTTTCCATACTGATTCATCTTGCCAGCCTGAGAACTTCCTGGTTTTTAGAGTATAAAATGTGAGATGCTTCTAAGGAACAACATGATTCTGCCTCTTTATGTGTAACATGAGAATTCTTTAAGATTATAAGTATGTAAATTCTGGCAATAAATGGATGATGATATTGTCATATCATAAGGCAAAGCTATGAATTGCAAAGAAATACTGGTGTTAGTGAATGTGTGGGGAGAAGGACTTTGTTTCTTGAAGTGTGGTAAAGACTGTGCCTACACTGTTGGGTATAGTCTCCATGCAATCTGCTATTCAACTGTTATCAACTACTCAATAGATGAAGAAACAGAATAAGAAAACTTAGTTAAGCTAGTACCTTTGCTTGGTGCAGGAACAGGCACATCCCTATGCATCTGACTCCAAAAACCAGTCATCTTTGCAGTTCAATGAATCAACCAGACAGTCTATTAGGGGAAGGCACCCTTCTTCCTGGTTCAAAGTCTATTAGGGGAAGGCACCCTTCTTCCTGGTCCAATGTGATAAGGCAGCAGCAATGGCTAGATAAGATTTTGGGAAGTTCATCTTGAGCAGTTCACTATTTTTTATGCCCACCCTCCACATTTCAGTATTCTACTTAGAAACCTTATCAGCCATCTATCTTCTTATAATATGTGTGTTATAAAATTACCATTTTTAATACTTTCTACTAGTTAGTTATCAGTAGTATTTTAATGCTTCTCACATTTTTTTTTCCATTAAAACTATTTCCTTGGAGTATTTACTTGGAGAAATAAAAATGCCTTTTATTCCATGGATGGATAAAATAACAGCTTTCTGTGTTGTTTGCTTGTGATTCAATGATATTTAACAATTTTAGCAATATCCATAAGTGTCTGTGATGAGCTGAGCCTTTTATGTTGAGTTTAAGTGTTTCAAACTTAACGTATGGCTAAAAATAAACACAAGCTGAATGAAATCTGGAAGAAACAAACAGAGAAATATATTCACTTCTTGAGGAAAATCATGGGATGGTATTAAGTAGCAGGAGTTAGACATGCTTAATGATGTTTAAATTAAGTAAGACAATGATTAGAAACCTATGTAAATGACTAATACAAATTTCTTATAGTGTCTTGAATGTATAAAATAAGTGTTTTATTTGGTTTGGAGTGAAGGAGGAACATTTATTTAGGTTTTAAAGCATTTCAGGAGTTAACATATAAAGAGTTTGATTCTGAGGGGAACAAAGTTAGAAAATTATGCAAATGCAGTATTGTTCTAGATTGACTTGTTAAATAAACTGGTATGATCTCAAATTTCCCTGATATTTGGGATAAGTTAATAAAATTATCCTTATCTAATGGCACAATAGCTAAATCCTAAGGCCTTTAATTGTCAAAGATCAAACAGTTTTCCCTCAGGCAGATATGTGTGAGATTAAAATAATCATTGCTCATCTTCCAATGAAGCATATTAAAATGTAAGGATGAAGCCTGCAATTTGCATGCCCTGATTACTCATAATAGAAGAGAACACTGTATATTTTAATATATAATTAAATTCAGCAAATAAAGAAGTACACATTTCTTTTCTGGCGAAAAATAGTTTCTAAAAATACACAAGATTATATCCACCCTGAGAAATGGAATGAGAGCTTTTATTTGGAGTTATTGATATGATTTGGTGTATTACTTGTTAGAGGAGTATTAATGTTTCTAGAACAGGCTCGCCTAGTTGTTGGTTATTTATTTTAAAAGAGAACAATTCTAGACATATGTGCAGAACTAAGTATTGTTTTATCTCCACTCCATAGTTGCAGATTAACTGGAAATAGATAGTTTTAGCAGCATTTCCCATTTTAGAACAAAACCTTGCTTTTTAACTCTTACAAATATATTAGTTTTATTTCTTCTTTGAAAGCTAACATCATGATGCTTTATATTTGGCTGCAATAAACAGGTAATTTATTCCAGTCCTTTAGGGAATGCCATAACTGATAAAAACCAGAATTTAGTAACTTTAGACTTCATAAAACAGCAATATAAAATGCTATCTTCAATTTGACTTCTAAATATTAATATATTAAGCAAGAGAAGTCAAACAGGTCTCTGAAAAATGTGGTGTTTTATATAGTCGCAGTGGTTCTGATAGATAGCACAACACATCCCTTCAAGAGGAATGCTAAGTGTATCACTAAACACAGTGATCAGACAAAATAGTGATTTGAGAAAACATCTGAATTAATTTTTGGAAAGTTATGTTGTACCCAGTCATTCAAATTACCGGTGTATTTTGAAAGTGTTTTAGGGGAATAAAATTGCCCAAAATCTAGCTGCCATCAGCTAATCAGATATTTTAGCATGATTTTGAGCCATATTTGATGATATGTTAATGTATAAGGAATTTGTGACTGGTAATTCGAAACAAAGTCTGACATTAGGAAGAACCCATATGGTTCTAAGACTTTATTTTATCATATTCTGGTCTCACTTAGTTACTTACTAAGATGTTCTTGAAGTATTATGCTTTTGGAAAGGGTATAGTACAAAGCGCACATGTGTGCATGTGTGTGTATGTGTGTGTGTGTGTGTGTGTGTGTGTGTGTGTGTGTGTGTGTGTGTGTGCGTGTGTTAGAGAGATAAAAGTTTAGTAATATGATCAGTCAAGACTATAATTTCTATAAGAAAATCCATCTCCCTTTGTGCTTCTCTCTCTTTCTTGACTTTCATTATCATGCTGCTTTTGACTCAGGAGGGAATGAAGAAACAGACTGGATAGTCATGGTTGAAATGGCTTCAATAGTAATTGATGCTAATAAGCTAATGAACAGAGAAAAGGGATTTACAGGTCTTTCCCTTCATGCAAGGCCCATAAAAAAACTAACCCATGTTTTCAGTCATTTTCCCCCTCTTGACTGGTCTTTTTGTGTCAAAACCACCCTGTTTTTCCTCAAAAATGTATCTACTATGTGGAACCAGCATCGTGTCACTGAAAAACATGTATTTTTTACAATCAGACAAGTTCAAATTGTACTACTTTACTGTCTCATGCAACTTAATTACATTCTTTGAAAACTTTTCTATCTTGTAGAATTTTGAATGTAGATATTATTATTTAAACTAGTTGAAGTGGTGTGAAATTCTAATACACATGGACTTCTGTTTTTTTTTTTTTTTGTTATTGTTGTTGTTTTCCCTCAGTGCAATATATGGTAAAATACATATAATGCCCTACATATGGAATTGGGGTGGGGGATGGGAGGGAAGGGTGGTCAGGGTGCATGTGAGAGGGCAGAGAGGGTAACAGTGAGGGAGGGGAGGGAGGGAGGGAAGAAGAGGGAACTGGGATCGACATTTAAAATAACAAATGAAATAAAAAAAGAAACTAAAAAAAGGATTGGAGATTGAATTGACTTTTACCTTTGTTGGTTGATCAGAACTGATAGTAGAAGGACAGATTGAAAGAGAAGAGACAAAGTGAGAGAAAAAAGGAGGAGTGAAATTTAGAAAGATGATAAGATTTTTCTTTAAAAAGTACTTATATACAGACTGATACATCTATGATAGAGTTCTAGTAACAAACAACAAGAAAAAGGCAAGGCTAAGGTATACTTTGTAAAAATAAAATAAACAGTCCTCTTTGCTGACTCTCACGAATGTGGCAGCGAAGTCCGTGCCCATTAAAATAATTATTGTTGCCTTTTAATTCTGGTGATGAGTTGGCAGGTGGGTGAATGCAAGTGGATGGAAGTGGCCAAGTCCCATTAGGTACTAAAGCCCTTATAGGCCTGGAAAACTCGAGATGGGCATTATAGTAGCCACAGGAGTGAGGATACCTGCGGGTGATATTAATACAGAGTTTATTTTGGTCCCCTGAGTAATGTTAAAGCTCAGCAGGCCTTCAAGGAACTGCTGCATTTGGAGACCCTAGCTGTGCCTGTTTCCATCTGCAAGCCACTAGCAAGCACCCTAGTGTTAGATTACCACTGTGCAATGAAACCTACCAGGAAGTAAAGAAAGAGTCTGTAAAGCTTTTTTCCAAATGAAGACAATGTAAAAGGGGCAGTGTAATAAGGGAAGTAAAATAGCCCCTCTGTATTAAAGTCATCATGTTATTACGTTCACTAGCCAAATGGTTTGCTCGAATTCCACCTACAGAGCTTTGGAGATGAATGGGAATCGAGATAATATATAATGCCTTAAACTCCAGAGTATAAGGCAAGGTAAATTTCTGGGAGTGACAAATGGAAAGCTGTAATTTATTCGAAAGTGCATGTATTTTTAAAAAGAAACAAAAGTAGAAATGGAAACTGAGGCTGAGACTCTGCTTATTTCTCAAGTTCAGATGAAAAGGTAATGACTGATTTTTGCATTAGAGGGGACTGCACACACCAGGAAAACACTTTACTGCTGAGATAAATCCTCAACCTCAGAAATGATAATAGTTGATATTGTAATATGAAAAATATTAAGCAGTATTTTCCATCCATTAGTGTAACACTCTCCTGATTCCCATGATGTGTCTTATTCTAATTATTTCTGTCTTCCCTCTGGATATATCTGAACAGGAGACTTCAGCTTCTCCAGTCCCTTCTGCTTTGTAGTGGCATGTCTGGATGGGTGTGTTTTCTCATCCCCAATAAAAGTCTTTCTTCAGCTGCTGAAAAACAAAGCAAAACACCGACTTTCTATTACTTCTTCATATAAACAAATACTTCATAAAGTGACCTTTACAACTCTGCCTACTTATTCTATGCTACTACAATCATGCTTATGATTTTCTTAACCATTAAAGGCACAGTCCTATATCTTTTTTCATATTGAAAAGTTTTTTTTTCTAGAATACAATTTCACTATGATATCCTGAATAATTCCAAATTTGTCTCCTTATGAATCTCCTGTAATTTTCCTTGTTTATGACACTTCCTCCTATCTTCATACTTTCACTGTTATGTGTATATTTTCCTTTTGCTTTACACTGGATTGTATTATTCTCATTTGATAATTTCCATGATACAAGCATTTTGAGAACAAGGATAAGATACTTAGTATTTTACAATATCTCCCATGTGGTCCACTATAAATCTTCTCAGTGCAACAAGGAAGAATTTCAGATACACAGATGACAGTGATATCTTGTAAATAAAATGTACATTGGTACATACACTATGCAAAGAGTATGGTATAACTTCAACAATGAAGAAATAAGGAAATCAGAACTACCATGTGACTGAGTAACCTATATTTGGCATATATATCCAAAGAAAAAGAGTAACTATCTGAAATAGGTATCTTTAGTATCATAGCATGGGCAATCAGGCCGTGACATTCATCTGCCATATGGTGGCATGCGTGACAGACAGATCAATGCTTCCTACCCCTCACTGCCTGTGGCAGGTGGGAGAGCAGGCCCTGAGGTCATGAGAGTGGGAGAGTTGTGTCTGCCCCTCACCAGATGCTTGCCCTGGTAGTATAGGTATGGGTGAGCCGGCTCTGAGGGTATGAAAGTAGGAGAACCAGTCATGTTCCTTGCTTTTTGCTGCATAGAGTGAACTAGCTGGTGCAGTGCTGGAGAGCTCACCCTGGTGGTGAAGATGGGGGACAGCTTGTGGGCTGGCCAACCTTGCAACCATGCAGGCCCTGAACCAGTGCTGTGTGTTGGCCCACCACAAAATCCACCCATCTATGATCTGCTGGAGCATGGAAAGGGACACATCCTGCAGATACTAAACTGCAGGCTCTCCGTGACACAGGGCAACAACAGGATATCCAAGAGGAGTACCAGTGAGGGTCCAGTATTGATACTGTAACAGAAGCCAGAGGGCTCAAACCAGATCAAAGACTCACTGCAGTGAGGACATACAAGAAAAGATATATAGACCAAAAGATATATTTATTTAACTCACTGTGCTATACTATAGCTTCCACAATGAGATTTTTCTTCTCTATTAAATTTTGTTTTATTGTGTGGGGGAAGTTGCAAAGACAGAGGGTGGATATGAAGGGAAGTGAAATGAGCAGTATCAAAATGCATGATGTGGAAGTCACAAATAATAAAATGTTTAAAATTTTTAATTTATTTTTTTAAAAAATCTCACATGAGAGTTATATTTATATAACTTGCACCTCCACTAACTCCTCCCATGTCCCAACTCTCTCTGAAATTTGAGGATTTTATTCTTCATACACATGCAGGTCCACAAACAATCATATGCACATACATACATATACATACACACACATTTATAAATATAACCTGCTGAGTTTATCCTGTATTGCTCGCATAATATATGCATAGGGATCATACATATATGGATAATCTATCTTGTGGCTTAACTCTGTAACAAAATATTTTTCTTCTCTCAGCAGCCCCATTAATTGCCAATAGTTTTTAATCTAGGGCTGGAGTCTTATGAGGTTTTCCCCATACAGTAACACATACCACTTGGTGCTGTCACTTTTTAGGTACTGGTTGTGCTACCATATTATTGAGATTTCACGGTTACACTTTTCTTGTCAAATATAGAAGACATATAGGGGAGCACATAGTGCTTAGCATACAGTTTTGTATGGTTTTAATTAAAGCAATTCACGACTTTAACCAACTTTCTATCTTGAAGGAATTGTATGTGTATGTGCATGCGCGCACGCACACACACACACACACACACACATGATCTAGCTGTGCTCATTAAATGGAGACTTTTAAAATCTCATGTGAAAGTTGTAAATGTGTCTATCATATAGCATAGAATGAACATCTCTGTTTTCTCAAATGTAAGAAAGGTTTTCAGCAGAAGAGTAATTTCCCTCTCTCTCTTTGTCTCTCTGTCTCTCCTGTCTTCTATTCCTACCCAGACTCAATCTTCCTAGTCGCACGTGTATTCGTCTCCTCCCCCTCTCTTTCTCCTATTTCTTTCTCCATTCACTGCCCCCCCACTTCCCCTGTGATCTGGGGGACTTGTCCCTTCCTGCTTCTGTGAGGGACTTTATATGAATCTCTTAGAATACATCTTGTATCCTAGTTCCTCTGGTGGTGTGAATTATAGGCTGGTGATTCTTTGCTCTAGGTCTAAAATCCATATATGAGCGAGCACATACTATGTTCCTAATTTTGTGACTGGGTTACCTCATTCAGGATGGTTTCTTCAAGTGCCATCCACTTGCCTGCGAATTTCAAGATACTATTATTTTTTTCTGCAGAGTAGTATTCCATTGTGTAGATGTGCCACATCTTCATTATCTATTCTTCAATTGAGGGGCATCTAGGTTGCTTCCAGGTTCTTGGTATTACAAATAGTGCTGCTATGAACATAGTTGAATAGATGTCTTTGTTGCATGGATGTGGATCATTTGGGTATATGCCTAAGAGGGGGATTGCCGGGTCCTGTGGTAAACTAATTCCCATTTTCCTGAGGACCCGCCATACTGATCTCCAAAATGGCTGTACGAGTTTGCACTCCCACCAGCAGTGGAGGAGTGTTCCCCTTTCTCCACATCCTCTCCAGCATGACTTGTCATTGGTGTTTCTAATTTTAGCCATTCTGGCAGGAGTAAGATGGTATCTCAGAGTTGCTTTTATTTGCATTTCCCTGATAGCTAAGGATGTTGAGCACTTTCTTAAGTGTCTTTCAGACTTTTTGATTTCCTCTATTGAGAATTCTTTCTTCAGTTCTGTACCCCATTTTTAATAAGGTTATTTGGTGTTTTGTTGACTAGTTTCTTGAGTTCTTTGTATATTTTGGAGATCAGCCCTTTGTCGTATATAGGATTGGTGAAAATCATCTTTTCCCAGTCTGTGGGCTGCCCTTTGGTCTTGTCCACTGTATCCTTTGCCTTTCAGAAGGTTCTAATTTTGAAGAGGTCCCATTTATTAATTTTTGCACTCAGTGTCTGTGCCCCTGGAGTTATGTTCATTTTTTTTTTTTTTTTTTTTTTTTTTGTGGTTCACCGTCCTTCTAGCTAGATGGAACTACTACTGTTTTTCCTTCTAAGCTTGCATAGCTACTTGTAGTACTATGGTAACTATTAGTTAAAAGGTTAAGTCAAGTAAGTTCCAGTGAGATTCTGCCAAGTCTTCCATCCACAATGTTTGGTGTCTTTGACAATTGGGTCTCAACTTCAATTTCTATATGAAATGAACTATGGCAATAGCCTCAATTGTATTGGCGTTTTCATTAGACTTCCCTGACTAACAAAATAAAAGGTGGGTTCCCCATACTTGGAACCAAGATTTTTGTGTGTTGGACAGTCTATGCCTTAGGGGAAGCATTGTCAACCCTAGTGATATAACTTAATTTTAACATGTATAAATATGCATTGATATGCATACACACACATATATGTATATGTAATTTTAAGTAAACACAAAATAATGTATGTATGTGAACAGAGGTTCACATACCTGTACCTCTGTACCTCTGAATCCTACAGCCATTTAATCTCAAATTAACACGCAGAGGCTTATATATTAATTATAAACTGTTTGGCCTATTGTTCAGGCTTATTACTATCTAGCTTTTACAACTTAAATTAACCCATAAATTTTATCTATGTTTAGCCACGTGGCTTGCTACCTTATTTCAGTAAGTCATTACTCTCATCTGTTTCCTCTGTGTTTAGCTGGCAACTCACTTTCTGCCTTTCCTCTCTCCCAGAATTCTCTAGTCTGGTAGCCCCATTTATACTTCCTGCCTGGTTACTAGCTAATCTGCATTTTATTAAACCAATATGAGTGACAAATCTTTATACTACACAAGAACATTATTTCACATCAAATACAATTCTTTATGGCTTTAAGAATAACATCCATAGAATTCTCTCTCTCTGTGTGTGTGTGTGTGTGTGTGTGTGTGTTTGTGTGTGTGTGTGTGTGCATGCAAGCATTTGTGTGTGTGTGTGTGTGTGTGTGTGTGTGTGTGTGTGTATTTCCTTCCCTATCTCCTCTGCAGGTAAGTCTTCTATTCCACAGATACTTGCTCGGTTATATCATTGCTGATCTATTTACAATAGCTAAGAAATTGAAACAACCTATAAATGCCTTTTAGTTGATTAATGTATAATGAAAATCTGGCACTTTTAAATATTGGAAATCTTTTCAGCTGTAAAATTATGAAATTTGCATGTAAATGGATAGAACTGGAAAATATTATACTACATGAAGTATCCCAGATCCAGAGAAACAAACACTGCATTGTCTCTCTTATTTGTGGATCCTAGCTCTCAAAATTTAGATCTAAGTGTAGAACCTGGAGTAACTCCAGATAACAAGGAAAAGAAAAAGGAACCATGGAAGGAGGTAGCTCTAGGTAGGAGGAGAGTAAAGAGGTGTTATGAAGGAGATCAGGGTAACAATTTAGTTTGCTTGTTTTGTTTTGTTGAGACAAGATCTTATCCTATATAGCCCTGGATGGTTTCAATCTCACAAAGATCAAACAGCCTCTGCCTCCTAGTGCTTGGATTAAAGGCTTGTGCCACAGCAAGGAAAACAGTCTGAGTGTTTCTAGCAATGTATAAGTATATCTCTATGGTGTCATCCATAGATAAACATAGGATGCATAAAAAAGGAGGGGTTTCTTTTTTTAGTGCTCCCTCCCACCAAGCACAAATGTGCATAAGAGCAACAGTTCTAATTGACATGTTGTACTTAGGTCCAACATAAAATAGATCTTACCGATGGAATGTAGTAAGTCTCTTTAAAAAGTGATTTTTGTTGTGTTGGGGAATTGAAGTAAATTAAGACATTGCTTTTTCACAGACTGTCTTGATTATAATACAGAATATACTAGATTAGAAAGATAAGCTATATGATGAATAATAAGGAAAGTGACAAGTAGAAAGAAATCAACATGTTAGAATGACAACAGTAGATTATATTGGCTTAAATCAAGATTCAGTTACTTGCTGCTGGTGGTGGCACACACCTTTAATCCTAGAATGCAGGAGGCAGAGGCAGGGAGATCCCTAGGAGATTGAGGTTAGCCTGGTCTACAGAACTAATTCTAGCACAGCCAGGGCTACACAGAGAAACCCTGTCTCAAAAAGCCAAAAAAAAAATTAAATTAAGATAAAGATAAAGATTCAGCTATTTATTAATCATAAGGCTTTATGCAATTGATCACCCCAGTTTGTTAGTTTTATATCAAGAAACCAAAAGTAACAATCTTAGAGGTATTTGAGAAAATAAAATTAAATGGAAATAAACATGAATTTTAATTTATGAAGCAAAGTTTCATTCACAATTGATAATCACCATTAAGCCAGTTAGATAAGAGTAGACAAAAAGAAATATGTCCCCGTGATTTGACTCTTTGAGATATTGATGAATGGTGGACATCAGTATATGGAGCAGATATTATGATTTATTCACACAACAATTTTCTTTTAAATGAATGCATATTCAATACATAATGTGTTAAGTAGTGATACAGGTTGGGGAAAATTGATAGCTTGTGAGGAAATTAATTACTTGTTAAGTTTTAATAACATCTCAGTTTTAGAAAATGAATATGTGATGGGAGATGCCATTATGTATATATGTTTCTCATACTGGCTAATAATAAAGCACTGTTGGCCAATAGGAAAGGAAGATAGGAGGGACTAGGAGACAGGGAGGAAAGAGGAAGTAGGAAGGAGGAGTCAGGATGGAGAGCCTGGAGAGAACAGAACCGCCATTCCTCCGCTAAGACCACGTGGAAATACATAGAAATGGGTTAATAATTAAGACAGAGGTAGCCGATAAGAAACTAGTAACTGTGTGTTATTTGGGGCTGGCGCGGCGGCAGGACAAGACCAGGCAGCGGGCGGAAAAACCGTACTCCTTACAAATATGAACTATTTTTACTACCTTTTGGGATTAAGGAGAAGATGTTTTTTTTTTTTTTTTTTTTTTTTTTTTTTTTTGATATTCTTTTATTTAAACTTGAAACAAGCTTGTTTTACATGTCAATCCCAGTTTCTGCACCCTCCCACCCTCCATTATATCCCCCACCAAACCACAGCCCATCCCCTTTCTGCTCCCCAGGGAGGGTGAGGCCTTCCACGGGGAGTCTTCAAAGTCTGTCATATCATTTGGAGCAGAGCTTAGGCCCTCTCCATGTGTCTAAGTTGGTAGAGTATCCCTCTATGTGGAATGGACTCCCAAAGTCCATTTGTATACTAAGGATAAATACTGATCCATTACTAGAGGCCCCCTATACTGGCCAGGCCTCATAACATCCACATTCAGGGGACCTAGGTAGGTCCTATTCTTGTTTCCCAGTTATCAGTCTGTGGTTCATGTGCTCCCTCTTGTTCAGGTCAGCTATCTCTGTGAGTTTCTGCAGCCTGGTCTTGACCCCTTTGCTCACCACTCTTCCTGCTCTGTAACTAGATTCCAGGAGTTCAGCTTAGTGTTTAGCAGTGGGTGTCTGCTTTAAAAAGAAAACCTTAATCTTGGATATGTGACTGAGGGGAAACAAACTGAATCAAAATTTCCAGTTACCAAATGACAAGGGAAACTTGAGGTACCCTAGAATTAAGCACAAATTATGTATGAGATTTGCTTCTAAGTTATTTGAATCGATTTAGTTGCAATATATTTTATGAAACTTTAGGTGCCAAAAATTAGAACCAATGCTCTGATTAAAGTGGATGATATCACAAATAGTGATTATAATTAGCAGAATAAAAGTACATACATAAAGCATAACCTTTTTGTTCAATCACTTTTCTAAAGGTAGTCTCCCTAACACTTTGGGGTTCCATAATATTTTAGGCTTGCTCACTCTTCCTGAGAAAGTCCCCCCCATCATGATGATGATGGTGATGATACTGATGTAACCTCAGTTTGATTCACTGAGAAGGGTATAAATAATATGATAATTATTTAATGTTTCATTGTCTTTCATGTACAACTACTGTTGAAGTATTTAGCAGCCCACTGCTGGAATGCACCTCAACTAGAATTTTATTTGATGACTAGTTTAGTTACACATTGTGGTGGTGTAAATGAGAAATGTCCCCCATAGGGTCATATATTTGAACCATTTATCCCCACTTGGTGACAGAACTTGGGGAGATCTGTGAGAGGGACAGCCTTGTTGTACTAGGGTTTTGAGAGTTCATAGCTCCACTGCCAGTTTGCTTTCTCTGCTTTGTGCCTGTGGTTAAAGATGTGATCACTCAACCTTCTGTTCCAGCCCCCCATGGTCATACTTCCCTGCCTTAATGGACTCTTATCACACTGAAACCATAAGCTGAAAAAATTTCTCTTCTTTAAGTTGCCTTTGGTTGTGATATTTTATCACATCCACAGAAAGTAGCTAATACACTCCCTCTTTAGAGAACATGGTTTGGGATTCCTTTTCTGTTGACATCTGCTGTGATGTCTCTTCATTTTAGTGTCTAGTTAATATTTCATGCATGGTCTATTTTTATTCCAACCACTAGTTTGTGTGTGTGTGTTCTACCTCATTCCAACTTCCTCTCAATACATACTAAAGGTGTAGAATTTGACCAAGCTTCATAGTAAGGTAAATAGGACTTCCTGGGTGTTCCAACACATGCATATGTTTTGGGTATTTACTTCCTCAAGCATCATGCTGAATTTATATCCTATATCATCGCCAACAGCTAACCTGTGAAGGAAAGGAGAGTTCCTTTGCTTTGAAACATCATTACATTATTTTCCCATACCCCCCTCCCCGTATTCAAACTCATCTATTTTGGGAGAGGTAAGCTAGTTTGTTTTTACCATCAATTCATGCCTTTCCCAGTTATATGCTATATTAAGCACAGTCCTTTACACCTTTAGGCATTTGTGCCGGTTTATATGAGAAGGGCCCCAGTTGTTGGAACTTTTAGGAAATATTATGGGCTCTGTCTTTGCTAGAAGTTTGTCACTGTCAGTGGTCTGAATGGTTTCAAAAGCCCATATCATTCCCAGTTAGCCCTATTCTCTTCCTTCTGCTTGAGAATAAAATGCAAATTCTCAGCTACTTCTCTAGTAGCATGCCTGCCTGCCTATTGCTATGTTCCTCACCATGGTGGTTGGTCTTAGACTTACTCTCTAAACTGTAAGTGTTGAAATAAACTCTCTACTATAAGTCGAATTAGTCATGGTATCTCTTCACAGCAATAGAAAAAACTAAGACATAAAATACCTAACATAGGACCTCAAATGAAATCACAAATCTTACAGCCCTCCTGAGGTAAAGGCATAGAGAACTCTGAGCTCATGGTCAGCCTGGTTTACCTAGCGAATTCCATGCCATACTGGACTATAAAGTGAGACCCTGCCTCAAATAAAGAAAAAAAAATTAAATGAGATATCAAGTCACAACTGTTAAAATGACTTTCATCAAACTGACAAACAAGGGTTGACAAGGAAATGAAAGAAATGGGAATGATTACAGTGAAAGCCCTGTAAATCAGTATAGCCATTATGGAAACTGGTGTAGGTGTTCCTCAAAAACCTCAAACTCGAACTGCCATGTGATTCAACAATTTAATTTCTGGATACATATCAAAAGGAAATGAAATAAGTATGTCTAAGTGATACATTATTCTCATGTCAACTGTGGTGTCATTTATAATACCCAAGATATGGAACAACCTAGGTGTCCCTTAAAATAAAAACTGGTGGGGAAAATAAGGCATATACAAAACAGGATGATTCACACTGAAACTGGAAAAGATACCATAAGTTAAAAGGGTATCCAATCAGAAAAGCTTCCATGTGAAACAACATGAACTTGAAGACTTGTTAAACTGAGATAACACTGTCTAAACTCATGTATTATTTGTAATCTATAAAAAAAATAAAATGTATAGAAACAAAGCATAGGAGGATAGTAGCTTGCACCTTGGTGAAGAGGACAATGAGAAGGTATTACAAGAATGACATACAAATGAGTTAGATAGGTGGAAAATTATTCAGGCATTTATTGTACAATATGGTGACTGTGATTATATAAAAGTAAACATAGATATCATTACAATATGAGATATCATTATGTGTTAATTACCTTGATTTTATAATTCAAGGCTTCATATATATATATATATATATATATATATTAATACATCATCTTTTACACCTGCAAACTATAAAATTTTGTCAAGCAAACAGAAATTAAAATGTTAAAATTTCTAAAACCAAATCAGCAGTTAATGAGCACTGGCTGCTCTTCCAGAGGATCTTGGTTCAATTTCCAGCACTCACATCACAGCTCAAAACTGTCTATAACTCCAGTTGTAAGGCTTCTGACACCCTCACACAGACATACATGCAGTCAAAACACTAATGAACATAAAATTTAAAAAATATATTAAGATGTTATAAAATAGCTGAAATGATTTTCTTGACTCTTTTGTGAGGCAGTGAATATTCTTTGAATATATGAATATAGCAAAACATATGCAGAAGAAGAGATGTTTTATCTTTATATATCCTAAAATTATAGTGTATAAATTAAAGGTACACATTAATACCAAAATAGCATGTTGTCCATTTTGCACATTTTGAGTTGAACATAGAGTAATAGGTAGCAACACACCAGCAGTCAGAAGACCTTCACTAATGGGCTGTGTCCTCTTGAATTTTATTAGTGACCTTATGATGAGATCTCAGAGCATGGCCTGATGGCATATGCCTTTAATATGAGATACTTATGAGGCATAAATAGGCGAAGGATTACCATTTCAAAGCTTGCATAGGAAACAGAATGAATTCAAGACAAGAGTGGAAACTTAGTAAAAGTTTGTTGAAAGTTTTTTTCATTTCCTTATCTTTTTTAATTAAAAGGAGAAATATTTATTGTTTTTCTCCAAATCCACATCCCTGGCTTCAGTTCCTGGTTACTTGGAGCCATTTCAGCCCCAGTGTGAAGCAACAGTATATCAGATAAAAGCTGCTCCTTTCACACCTGGAAGGAAGCAAGCAAGAGGGGCAGAGGCAGACACAGATAGATAAGATAGGGACATATACAGAGACACACAGAGAAACAAAGAGAAAAAGAAAACTAACACAGGAGGAAAAGCAAGTAGAGGAAATGAGACACCGTAGAAGAAAAGTAGAGGAAAGAAATTGGATATAAATAAGAACACAGTAGACTTCTGAAAGCAATGCTCCATTTCTTTATTTTTCTTTCACGTGAACATATTTTAATTGTTATATTTTGATTTATTCTTTGAGAATTACTTATACTATATTTTATCATATCCTTCACCTCCCCCACTTTCCTACACAATTTATTTATATTTATTGAAAATAGATTTTTTTCATTCAAAAGTACTGATTATTGTTTCCCTTCCCCTAGATCCTCTCAGATCCTTCCCAGTAACCCATACACTGAAATCCATGCCCTTTCTTTCTCTCTCAGAATATAATCAAGCATTTTAAAACAAATATAACAGGAGCTAGGGAGATAACCCAGTAGTTAAAAATAATATAATTAAATCACATAAAATAAAAAAAATAAAAGAGAACAGGACAAAACAAATGGAAAACAATAGCTAAATAAAAATAAAAATATGCACATATAGATGCTGAGATACACACACACACACATACAGAAAACCCGTAAAAACAAAATCGGATACCATAAAATATAATTAATAGACCCATAAAGAAGGGGAAAAGCTCAGACAAAGCATTTTGAGACAAAACACCTCCAAAATTACATTATAATGGAGTTCATTTTGTGCTGGCCATCTACTGCTGGGCATGGAGCCTACCCTTAAGTATGATTTTATATACAGTGATACTCCATTAGAGAAAGCAAATTTTTCCTTCGCAAGTGGTTATCACTTGGTGAGTCAGAGATAACTTCTGCGTTAGAAATTGGGGCTTATGTCTCCTTCTCTCAGCACTGGTACCCCTGTGCATACTGCCACAGTCTATTAATTTACGTATGTGTCAATTCTACTGTGTCTAGAAGGTCTTGTCACCTTTTCTCTGTCCTTTCTGGCTCCTACAATCTTTCTATTTCCTCTTCTATATAGATCTCTCAGCTCAGAGGGGAAGGATTTGATAAAGATACCCCATTTAGGATGGAGTGTTCCACTGTCTCTCACTCTCAGCACATTTTTCAGGTGTGGGTCTCTGTATTTGTTCCAATCTATTGCAGTAGGAAGCTTTTCTAGTGATGGTTGAGCAAGATGCTGATCTCCAAGCTTAACAGAATGTCAATAGGAGTCGTTTTATTTGTGTGTACCTTTAACAGAATTGTAGCATTTGTTTTTCCCCTAGGTTTCTGACTTTTCTGACCCCAGGTATATGGACTCCCAGGCAGTATCAAGGATGGGTTCCAACTAATTAACTGAACTTTAACTCCAATCAGAGAGTTGTTGTTTATTCCCACAACTTTTTTGCCACTATAGTACCAGTGTATCTTGCAGGTAGATCACCACTTTAGATTGCAGGGTTTATAGCTAGGTTGGTGTTTATTTTTATCCTCTGGTAGTGTGCAAAGTATCTTTCAGTACCATGAACAATATTCGGTAAGCATAAAGGTACTAAGTAGGCATCAGCTCAACTTCTCCATGTTCAGTGAGTTATATAGCTGCTGTCTACAGTGATAGGGCCTTACTACCAGTTTGAGAGGAGCAACCAAAGGCCTTATCAATATTGGGGTCACAATTGGCCAACAACTTAATTAGATGTAACCCATACCTAGCACTGGAGTTTTCATTTGGTGACAAGAAATGTTTAGTTGGGGCTTTGTTTTCCCCCTTAGCTTGTGATTCCAGTTTAGATTTCTTTATTTTAAGAAGCGTCTACAGTATTAAGTTTCCATATAGACCCATTAATGGCCCTTAGTTTTAGCTGTTCCTCCCTATATTCCTTCCATTATACTCTTCTCACCCTCCCCATTTGACCTTTCTGTTTCATCCCTCTTCACATAACTATTTTATTTCCCCTTCCTAAGGAGATCTTTCCCTCCCCTGGAGTCCAGTATTCCATACCTCCCTCTTTGGCTTATATTGATTGTAGATTGTAATCAAGGGATTAGCATGTAACATCTATATGTAGACAGACACAAGCCATATTTGTCTTTTGGGGTTACCTCAGGACAATTATTTTTAGCTCCATCCACTACCTGTAAATTTCATGTTTTTGTTTTCTTAACTGATGAGTAATATTCATTGTGAAAACACACATTTTATTCATCCAGTCATGCATTGAGGAATGTCTAGGATGTTTCTAAATTTTGGCTATTAGGAATAGAGTAGTAATGAACAAGATTGAGCAAGTGTCTGTGTGGGAAGATGAAGCATCCTTTGGATATATGATCAAAAGTGAAATTAAAAACAAATTATAAAGGACTGGGGATATAGTTCAGTGGAAGAGCATTCGCCTAAAATATTCAAAAGCCCTGGGTTTAATCTCAAGTACTATGAAGGGGGTAAAGCACAGAAGTTTCAAGCTCTTACTCCCAAATGATAACTCGCTATAAAGATGAATATCTTTGAACCGGGAATTGGGCTTTCTTCAGACACTGTCTGGTAGAGGCTTGATATTGGTATTCCAAGTCTGTGGAACTATAAAGATCATTCTATGTAGTGAGATAGTTCTGTGGCACTGACCACGCCCATTGGGGGTGGAGCCATGGGCGGAGTGATCTGTGGAGGGAGGTCGGAGGGGGCCAGGAAAGGCGCTCTCTTTCTGGAGGGGGCCAGGAAAGGCTCTCTCTTTCTGGCGTGACTCAGACAGGAGAGGATCGGGTTGAATTTCCTGGTGTTCATCTGTCTAGGTTGTAAGTTATTTCTCCCTGAATAAACATCTATTCGGCCTATTTGTTTATCCTGATCCTTATTTACCACGATAATTCTATTTTTTTCTGTTTTACTCAGGCCATTTTATTATAGCATTTAGAACAAACTTAGATAAATAGTTCTTGTATTTGTATTTTTAATGAAGATAATAAGATTACACCATTTCTCCCTTCCCTTTCCTCTTTCAAAAGCCTCCCAGGTACTCCCTACCTTTTTCTTTAATTGTAAAAACACACACAAACACACTCAAACACACACACTCCTAAATACATGACTACATCTTGACACCAAGAAACACCCTAATAAGAAAGGAGGAACCTCACAAGGCATCAACACTACACAATGAACTAACTACAAGGCAAGCCAGGAAAGCAGAGTAGGAGAGATAGTTCCCCAGGAAAAACAAATAATTTGGTTGTACAATACTAAATATCTAATCTTAACAACATCATCTGAGTTTTCTTTATTTCCTCTGTGGTCTCATATTTCCTTATAACAGTTCATTATCAAAAGCAGTGAGGGCAGGAACCTGGAGGCAGGAGTTGATACGGACACCTTGGGAGTGATGCTGATTACTGGCTTCCTCCTCTTTATTATAAATCTGCATGGGAGTGGCCACGAATAACCAAGTGACATAGTCAATAGTAGGCTGTCTTGCAATTCTCTCTGCCAATGACATTAATCAAAACCTCAGTTTAGCAACAGACATAATTTTAGGACCAGGGCAAAAATCTGCCATAATATTTGCCAAAATATGATAAGAACAGTCTCTAGGTCACTTACTAACATTTTTTTCTGAGTCTACATTACTCTGAACACCATTATCTTCCAGGCTCCTACTAGGATGGCCCATTGAGCCCCACATAAAGTGCCAAACCAATTTTCTAGTCCAAAGTTCTAAAATATTTCACATTCCTCCAAAGAGAAACATGGACAGGCCTATCACAGCAATATCCTACCCTGTCCCTGGTACCAACTTCTATCTTAGTCACCATTCTGTTGCTGTGAAAAGACACCATAACCACAGCAAATATTCTAAAAGAAAACATTTAATTTGTGATGGCTCACAGTTCAGAGGTTTAGTCCATGTTCATCATGGCAGGGGGTATGGCATCAAGGAAGTGTGGCTGGTGGAAGGCAGGTGTGCTGCTAGAGAAGTTGCTGAGACATCCTGATTCATATGCCAAAAGAGAGACTCTGGGCTGGGCATGGGCTTTTGAAATCTCAAAGCCCACCCTGATGACAAACTTCCTCCAATAAAGTCATACTTCTTAATCCTTTTAATCACTTCAAATATTGTCACTGCCTGGTGACAAAGTAAGCATTCAAATATATGAGCCTAGGTGGGGGTGCGGGGGCCTTCTTATTCAAACCACCACAGGCTTCATGCAGGCAGATACACACTGAGCAACACAAGCAGACAGAACAAAGAACTCACTATCTTCAAAATGCAAATTGTATGAAAAAATACAGAAGAGAGACTCATAGATCAAAATACAACATGAAATGCCAACAAAATATAAGATCCATGTCATCTGGGGCCTGAAGCAATAACTAATTATTTAAAAAAATTTAGTTCAGATGTTTAGTCCTTTTTTTCATCATGGCAGGGCATATGGCAGCAGGCAAACATGTGGATGATGACAGGTATTTGACATAAAGAAACCTTCCTGATGGGAGTGGCCTGTGCTGCCACCTTGGGCTACCTGGACAAGGACAGCTGCCAAGGGCCATGTCTGGGTCCATGGACCTACCACATCCAGGGTCTAGGTTGATGTCTCTGGCTCCTTGTACTACTGGCAGCTGTGTGCATACCTAGGGTCTGGAGACCCACCTGAGACCATATTGGTGTCCAAGAGTCTTGCAATCACTAGGATCTGGGTGGCCTGTATTGCCAACAAGGCCAGGTGACATGTAGGCCAAGATGCTGCTGAGGAGCCATGTCTGGGTCTGTGCTACTGCTGCAGCTGGGGTCTGTGATGATGTCTATGGCTTGTGTTGACACAGAGGGTCACAGTGACCACGTATGTTGAAATCTGCAGGAAAAGCTGAGCTGACTCCGGCCCTCACTGGGCTTGCTCCTTGCTGGCCACTGCAGCAGAATGTTACAGATTGTTCTTCCCATCAGCTTGGTTCTATAGCCACCTTGCCCCAAATGAGTACTCAGAGACTTACATTAATTATGACACTGTTGTTCGATAACTAGGGTTTATATTGGCCAGCTCTGTCTTAATTATTAATGTGTAACTACTAATCTATATAATTTCCACATGGTCTTGGCTTACAGGAGAATGCTGGACCTGCAACTCCTTTGCCTGCTACATTGCAATTGTTCTGGAGGGCTCTCTTGCCTATGTTTGCCAGACTTCTCCTCTCCTAGTCCTTGCTATTTTACTGCCTCATTGGCCATTGGCCCAATAGTGTTTTATTCATCAACCAATAAGAGCAACATATACAAAAGGACATCTTCCATCAGCAGAAGAGCTAGACCCACCCCTATGGAAGAGCTGACCCCCTGCACTCGGGTGAGATGGCATGGGCCTAGGAGAGCTGGTTCTGCCCCTCACCTGAAGGGGCCAGTCCAAGTGGCTTAGGCCACCCAGCTCAGCTGTAACCCAGAAATATATTCTGGCCTTGGGTTGGCCCATCCTAACATCTACCTTATCTATGACCCATGAAGGAACTGGTCCTGAAGAATGATAACCACAAAATCTCCATGAGTTGGGCAACAGAAGGATATCAGAGAGGAGTTTCGTTTTGATTCCAGTGATGATGGTGTGCCTTGAACCAGTCCATTAATCTTTGCAATGAACAATTTGTGGGTGGGGCTGAGGGGACAAAAGGGTATACTATATGACACATCGCAGCACCCAGTGCCGTTAGGATGAATAAAGAAGTGTTGGAAAGATAGAAGAGCAAGGTAGTGTTTTGGTCTGGTTTGGTTTAGCATTTAATTTTCTGGAGGAAGCTTGGCAGTGGTGGTGTACACCTTTAATCCCAGCACTAGGAAGGCAGAGGGAGGTGGATCTCTGTGAGTTCAAGGCCGGCTTAGTCAACAATGTGAGTTCCAGGACAGGCTCCAGAGCTACACAGAGAAACCCTGTCTTGACTATTGTGAAGCTTGGACTCTCTGAGAGTTTCCTGGCAGTAGGACCGTAATAAAAATCTGGTACATGAGCTAGCTTGTTGGAGCCCATTCCCTGTGGTGGGATGCCATTCTCAACCTTAATGCATGGGAGAGGGCTTAGCCCTACCCCAACCTATTGTATCAGACTTTGTTGAATCCTCATTGGAGCCCTAGCCCATGAGGAGGAGTGAACTGAAGGTGAGCTGAGGGGGAGTTGAAGGGGAGTGGGAGGAAAGGTGGGAGGGAGAACTGTGGTGGGAATGTAAAATGAAATTTAAAAGAATTCTTAAAATATGAAAGAAAGAAAAAGAAACCTGTCTTGAAAAACAAACAAACAAACAAAAAACTTTATAATTTTCTGGGGCATTTCTTTTGGGGGACATGTTTCAGGGGTAAAGGGCAGATATGGAGGTACTGGGAGGTCAGTGGAGTTGGGATGCATTATATGAAATTCCCAAAAAATAAATAATTATGTTTAAAAATGAAAGCATGAAAACAAACTGTCCAAGTGTGTTCTAAGACAATGGAATTAGCCTGGAGAGATGGCTCACAACAATGAATAATTAAAACTTCAGGGGAATCCATGGGCATCAGGCATTTACATGGTGTTCATATATAAGCAAGCCAAGTACTTATGCATAAAAGGAATGAAATACATCCATTTTAAAAGACAAAAGTATAATGCTTTAAAATATAAACACCTATTATATGTCTGTGATGACTCAAATACATGCACTGTTGGCAGGTATATGGAGATATAGGTAAAGTATTGACAGTAAGAATTCTCTTGAAGGTGTTTAATGTGGAGTGTGAGCACACTAGTATATAAATCCTCTGTATTGGTGAGGATTTCATAGTAAAATACTACTTTCCATGTGAGTTATGTTTAAAAAATTCCTTCTTTCATGCAGACTTCTACAAAGAAAAAATAAAATTTTTGTTGGACTACCAATGGGGACATTAACTTAAACATTATAAATTACTTAGAAAATGACAAAGAAAAGTAATTTTCATAGATTGTACAAATTGCTGAAAATTATTTATTATAACAATAAAAGACAGCAAAAGTAGCAATCTTATTTCCAGAGCAAGAAAGGCTGGTAAATCCAACAAGTCTAAGTAGGATTGTGGAGTTGGGATTCAGGAGGGTGTAGGTTTCTTTCCAAACTCTGATGTGTGCTTTTTGGAAATGCTACTTCTATAAAGTGTGGCTAAAGGGCTAGAGAGATGGCTCAGCAGTTTGCAACATTTACTGTTATTCCAGAGGACCCAGGATTGATTCCTGACACCCACATGGCAACTTATAACCAGTACCAATGGAGACAATGCCTTCTTATATCTTCTGTGAGCACAAGATACACACATGGTGCCCAGACCTATAGGCAGGCAGAACTTTCATATACACATAATTTTAAAAATGATAATAAAAAATTTTTAAGTGGGGGCAAAATGTGTTGATCATTAAAACAGATTTGTTACATACAGGCAAATGCACATATGTCTGTATTCTAACATCTTTGATGTGAAAATGTATTTTCTGGCAAATATCATTTATTACTGTTTAATTTTATTACTGATATGTGATAAAATAATGGTGTACCACTACAAATTAATAGCCTATTAATAGCCTCTAGGAATCAATGTAACAGTATAATTTTTGATGACATTATAGTTTCAGCTGGGCATACTGGTGGACACCTTTATTTCCAGAACTGAATATAATCAGTATTATTGCCATAAGCATTGCCATACTTGTCTTCTATGGTAAATATTTATAGTTAGAAAGATAATAGCAACTATCACACTTAAAAATAAAGTCATATCTGGCTGTGTAGAGGGTCCACAACTTGAATCTCACATTTGGGAGGCAGAGGCAAAAGTAGAAGTTTGTGATTATTCTGAATAACATGAGATTTTAAGTTTTCAATGTTTAAGCAAAATAGTTTCCATTTAATATCTAAGAAAAAAGACAAATTATTTTTTAATAATTTTTATTTAAATTTGAAACAAGATTGTTTTACACATCAATCCCAGTTCCCGCACCCTCCCATCCTCCCCTGTTCCCCCCACCCAACTCCCATCCCATCCCCTTTCTGCTCCCCGGGGAGGGTGAGGCCTTCCATAGGGTTCTTCAAAGTCTGTCATATCATTTGGGGCAGGGCCTAGGCTGAGGGAGTATCCCTCTATGTGGAATGGGCTCCCAAAGTCCATTCCTATACTAGGGATAAATACTGACCAGAGGATCATCAACTGTACAGGCCTCCTAACTAACACCACATTCAGGGAAACCAGCATAGGACAAATTAATTTTTATAAACTGTTGAAAAAAATTTCATTTTCATGAAGACACATCAGGATAAACCTAGGTAGTCAGAACGTACCCACTGTCACATGAAAAGGCATCTTTAATTTTTTTTCAAACTTTAAGTGTAAAAACTTGCATGTTTCCTTTGTCATGTTTACTCCAGTGACTATGCTTTTCCATTTGACTCTCAAAAAATTATTTCTTTTAATTTTTAGATGTTCTAATATCATTATGTCCTTGTCTCCTCTTTTCCTCCCTCCAAATTTGAATTAAAAAAAATATTCTACTTGACCAAAGGTAGGGTGCAGAATAGGGAACAGGAAAAACTGGGGCAAAGAGGAATACACCAAAAATAGTTTATAAGAATTCCATTATGGAAATGCTCACGGGGGGGGGGAGAGGGAAAGAGAGGAGAACCTCAGTTACAATGCACTAACAGGAAAGAAGGCTAGCTAAAACAAGCTAAGAGGTTTTCTGCTATTCCCTCCTCTTCTTCCTCCTCCTCTATTTCATGGTAAAACTCTTATTTATTTTAGATTATTTAAAAAGTACAATTATAGCATTTCTTCCCTTCTTTTTCCTCCCCCAACCTCTCCCAGGTTCCCTACCTTTCTGTTTCTCAAATTAATTTTTTCTTCAATTGTTGTTATATACACATTATACATTAATATCATATATATGTATACATATATCATAAGATACACATATAAAATGTCAGACATTTTGTGGATATAAGGTTAATGCCACCACAATTTATAAGAAAATTCATTTATATGTCACTACGGTTCCCTAGTGCCATGTAGTGATAGCCTTACAGCAAAAACTAGGAAGCATTCCTCACCATTTCTTACAGATAGTTCTCCAGCGCCTCAGCTGGGAGATGCTCCAAAATTCTTGTCCTGTAGGTGCCAGCCATGGTACTGACCCCACCCCACACCTCCACGAGAGGGTGCCTTCAAGCATTTGGATGTGAGCTCTCAGGAATCCGCAGACTGGCTCTGTAGGGCTCTGTAGGAGTGAACATACCTTTACTTTCACTTTGTGGCCATTCTTTCTAGCTTTTTCCACAGCCAAGCACTCAACATTGACCAGCCACTGAGTGCTTGGTGGAGCCTAGCTTGTCTCTTGTGTCTGTTGCCTTGTGCCAGCTACTGCCCCCTACTGATCTGATACTGACCTATCCGACTGATGCCAGGAGCCCACCAAAGCCGCTTCAAAGTTCTGTTCACTTATACTTTCTCTTTAAAATAGATTTGAAAGAATTTAAAAAGAACCAAAATTCCATGTGCTCCTTGGGAAAATATGTTTTCATAATGAAGGGCCAAATAATCAAATTTAGGTTGTTTTTGCCTACCTCGAAATTCATTTCCTTCCTTTCCATGCAGATGCAGGAACCTTCATGAATTTATTTTATCTTTTATATCTACTTAAAAGTGTTTTATGCTTAAGTGTATATCCTTTTAACCTTGAAGAAAATATACAATAAAATATGTATTTTACGTCATTTTCCATAGATTTCATCACACTGTGATCCTCTAAAAATCTTACATTCTTTGAAACCTATTTTACAGATTAATATAAATATAATTCTATTTTGAATTTTCATAGTATAAATATATCATATTACTGTATATGACTTCTGTAGTTCCATGTTTATGACGATTCTGTAATAAAATATTGGAGTACAATGTTTATATTTTTATATTTTCTTATGCTTAGATAAGTGATACTTAAAGATAAATGGTTGAAGACATTTGTGTTTTTGCTACATTAAAAATTATTTGACTTTATCAAATACTGAATCAAAATTCAAATAAATAGTAGCCAATTCAATTAAATAAATATTTATTAAATATGTATCATCTATTTCTACTACCCAGCTGAGTAACTAGCATACGATTATTCATTGTGTTTGATTGTTTGTTTTAGGTTTTAATTCTGTGTTATGTTCCTTCTAGGGGCTAAGTTCATCGACCTTAAACCTTGTTGGGATTATCAATTAAACCGTCGGACCACTAGGTGGCGTTTGACTATCGTAAGAGTAGGCGAGCGGAACCCAAGAGTTCAAAGTTCACACTCTATGCTGTTACTGCTCTGAGGAGAAAAGGTGGGTGGACGACGCGCAGAATGGCTATTAATTTTAGTGATCCAGCCTGTGGTTTCTACCACAGGGAAGTTGCGGCTTTTCTAAATGAACAAATAGCTAAACATGGGTCTAGTAGATGCTTCAATAGGATGCAGTTGTGTGAGTCCTGGGGCGATTTGGAAAGGGAGCTACAGGACATCGTGACTGACTCGACAATGCCAAGAACGGTCAAGAAGTCTTGCGCCTGGAGTGCCCTGGCGCTGGCGGTGGGCTTGGCTGAGAGGAAGGAGAAGGAACACAGAGAAAAGGTAAAGATGATGCAGGATCAATTGGATGAACAACGGCTGTTGATTAACGCCTTGTTAGGGATGATACAAAAACAGAGGGTTAAACATCAAACGGAAAAGGGTGTGGCTGAGTTCCAACTCCAGAAAGGATTTAGAGACCTTAATAGAGTAGAAGAAAAGCAAGATGTTCTCCCAAGTAACTCTGTTAGTGAGGAAAGCACTGAGTATAAAAATCAGGAAGGGAAGAAAGAGGAGCAGGGGGATGATACACATCCATTAAAAAACGTGCTTGATGGAGATGGGGAAGGTACCTTGACCGAGACAGAGGCACTGAAGGAATCAGGCCAAGACGCTGTTGCTGCTGCCGCTGCTACAGTTCCTTCTGTACAGAAAAACAAGGTTTCTGTAAAAGCAAATAGAAATGAGGCAGACAATCCTTCTGACCCTGAAATGCAGAAGGCTTGGTCTCAGACTCGTCCACTGAAACCCCTTAGTTTGTCCTCTAACTCAGTCCAACCTCGGTTTGTTTCCCATGTGGCGGCAGCAGAAGGAGAACAAACTCCCATGGTTCCTCCTGTACTCTGTTCTCCAGCTAGATGGAGAGGTAGGCAACGCCACTCCAGGAAGATCCTTCCTGAGAAGTTCAAACAAAGGTCTAATCCTTCCCAGTACAAAAAACGTGGCATCGCTGGCAGAGCTGGGGATTGGTATTGTGATGAGTGTAATGTGATGAATTTCTCATGGCGAAATGTATGTTTCAGATGTAAGCAGTTCCAGACAACAAAGGCAATTGAAGACTTTTTACACAGTTGGAGATATCGGTGATTTAAGGAATTTATACTCTTGAGTTGATTTTCTGCTACTGAACATTTCTTGACTATTACTGCATAAGGACAAGAAAGCAAACTTTCTGTTTACTTCTAACAATGATTTTGGCTACATAAAGAACTTTGAATATAGTTTGTTTTTATTTTTTTTTTTTTTTAGTTTTCCAAGACACCTTGAATGTAGTTCTATTTAGTAGTATACTTGTGAAAACAAAATTGTTTTAAATTGTTTATAATTTAAAGCTTTAAGTTATTGGTTCAAGAAAAGACAGAGAGTACAGAAAAAAAAACATAAATAACAGACTAAAATTCACAGGAATATCAACAATCTGGAACAGGTTTTACATACCTATTTTGCTAGACTCCTTGTGCTGGGTGGACTGAGACAGAAACATGCCACTGTCATTTCTAGAGTGAAACTAAATTGTTTATGAATCTTAGAAATCTGTTTTTTGTTTTTTATGTTTATTTTTATTTTTACTGTTTTATGTCTTCACTGGTTATCACTCCCTCCTCAGGAAGCTGATTTTTAAAAATTATTTTTGGAAAATTCCGAGGGACTCAGGAATCCATAGGAAATGCCAATTCAACTTCTCAGAAGCTATTTTAGTATTTTAATTTGTGCTTGTGTGATTTTATTAGAATTTATTCATTTATTCCTATAGTAAAATTGAATGATAAGTAACAGCAAAGAAGCAAAAATAAGAAAGTCTCATATGTAATGCCAAAAATATCATTATATTTGTTCACTTTTATTTTTATAAAGTGTATATTTACATTTTTTATTCCAAAACTTTCTTTGATATTATATACTAATTTGGTGGTTATTCTGGTTTTTTTTTTAGAGGATTTATTTTGTTTTGTTATTTTTCCCAAGTGCTGCTTTTATTTGCCATTACTATTACAGATACAGTTTTACATTAGCTTTTTGTTTTCCATTCTGTGTCCTTTTTTGAAGCTTACCTTTACATTTTCTTAGTCAGCTATTCATTTTACAGGGCATTCATTTCTTGTATGTCTGTGTGTAATGTTTAAAAGTGAGGATTTTCCATCAAGTGTGATTTTTGTTTCCTTTTGTGAGCCTAGCCTTTAACAGCTGGACCATCTATCTCTCCATCCCAGGGGTGCCTTTTCTTTCACCCATAAAAATGGTGATTTGATGTTTTAGTGTTACTATGTTCACTTTTGCTCCAGTCTTGGATTTTGATTTAGCATTCTAAACTAAAACACTAGTACTTTGGTGAGGGTTTGCTTCGTTAAAATTTTAAACTCTGGTGTGAGTAACATTTTGAAATGTGAGTATGCTGTGACTGTGGTAGCTGTGCAATTACCAGCGAATGTAAAATGCATGGATCAGGCATGGTATATTTTAATCCATGTACTAGAATTCTGTTAACATATCAAGATATTTTGTGTTTATTTTAAAAAGGAAGTATTTTTCTGATATATAAATAATTCCAAGTATATGATTTTTGTGCAGCATGTAATATAACACAAATGATTTAGAACAAGTAGAATTTACAATTATCTGTTTTACCTTTATACCACACCAAAAAATTTAAGGTATGAAGCTGGGAATGTGGCTCCATGGGAGTGCAAATGCTGTTATATATAAAGACCCAAGCTTGTCCTCCAGCACCACACAAAAGAAGCTTGTGAAAATTTATAGTAATTAATCCACAAGAATTTACTGTCTGTAAGAAGTTTACAGTTTATGATGGTAAAATTTTCTTGTTGATTATTGGTAGAAGTTTTATTATATTTCCTGATATTTTGAAGTAATATAGCACTCTGGCAATAGAGCTGCTCTATATATATCTAAGAGCTACTGAAGACTTAATGTTCACTGCTCAATCCCACCCGTGGGCGAAATAAATAAATACAGCAGTAAAACAGACTAGAAAAATACCTCTGTGCATGGGCTCAAATAAAGTCACATAAAACTCTATTGGGCCTATGAAAATGCAAATTAAGACCATTTGAAAAAGCCTTAGAAGCCAGCGATTTTCATATTTTGCCTTCAATTCATATATATTAAGCAGTGTTCTATCTGTTTCCAGATTTTTATTTCCCTTATTTCTCTGGACATAAGATTCCCTGATAATGTCCAGGGATGTCATTTAAATTTTTATTTTGGGATAAGCAGTGGACTTTTTCTTCTCTCCTCTCTGTGTATATGATGTGTGAATATATTCTAAATACTGTATTATTTTAGTTTTCTACATTGAACAGAAAGTCATACTGATTTTCCTTTCAGAATTCAAATAAGGTAGATAATTGTATAATAAAAGAACATTTGAACCTTAGCTTTTTCTAACTAAAATTTTAAATACATTGTATATGTGTATACTTATGTATGGTTTTGTGCATGTGGCTGCAGTGCCTACAGAAGCTAGAAGATGATGCTATATCCCTTGAAGCCTGAGTTACACACATCCATGAGCCTGTGAAGTGGGTATTGGCAACTTTGTTCCTCTGGAAGAGAAGCAAGTACACCTAACTGCTGAGCCACTTCTTGGGCCCCTATGTTTATTTATGTGCCCAATGTGATTGTTTCCATATATTTAATTACTTATAGTTGATTTTGATTCTGTTATTACTATCTACCATTTGCAAGTTTGAAATGTATGATATATACATACAGAATATATGTATCCCCTGAATGTCCTGGAACTTACTGACCTCAAATTCACAGAGATCCACATGCCCCTACCTCCTGAGTACTGAGATGAAAAGGATGCACCCTTGTATAATTTTTATTGATTTCTTTTTTTTTGCATCCCAACACCAGTTCTCCCTCCCTCCCTCCACTTCACCCACCTCCCTTCCTCCACCTATCCCACCCCCATCTACTGTCAGAGGGAATAAGGCCTCTCTTGGGGAGTCGCCAAAGTCTGGGATACAGAATTGAGGCAGAACCAAAGCCTTCCCCCCAACTGAATCAGATTGGACGAGACAACCCACCATAGGTAATGGGCTCCAAAAAGCCAGTTCATTCATTACATAATTTTTAACTGTAGTGCCTTAAAATGAATCTCAAATCTCTTTTTCTTTCGTTCAAGGGAATTATTTCTCCTTTGACCAATATTTCCCCATTTCCCCACCCCTAGTTTGAATAAGTACCATCACACTCTATTTCAGTGATTTTGACTATTTTAGGTTATACATATATATACATGCTTTTACACAGAATTAGACTTTCTGATCCTGGCACATCTTGAACTTTTATCATTTACAACAAGATTCTGGATTCAAGGATGAAGGACCATAAAGAAGGACAAACTGGAAACTTCTAAGCAACTATCAACAGTAAAATCTGAGTGTCTTAATTGGGTATTGACAATACATAGTTTAGTATGAAATATTATTGTTCTTAAAATAAGATCTGGAAATGTTACTTTGGAATAATTTGGAAAAAGTGAGTTTGTGCCCTGAAAGTTTTTTGCTCTCTTGTTGCAATAGCCTAAGCAGTCTTTGTGATCAACTGACCCAAAACCAGTTGCATTTTGAAAAGTCAGTGCTCTATCTGGCGCCCAGGTGTTGGCTCCTTATACTATCCTGCTATGAATAGGAACCAGGGCTCCTTGGAGGATAGCTGGTACCAAGCCTTGGGGCTGGAGAAGGTAAGATGAGCCTGGAACATCTTGCAACTTACTGAAAGTGAGAGCACTCACTGGTGCTACAAAGGACAAATGGGCTTTAATCAGACTGCCTTGGAGCAAAAGCAACAGACTGACAAATTGAAGCTCATACTCACTGGGCAAAAAATGGAAATTGAGCAAAATACTGAGCAATTATTTTGGCCAGTTGTAAGCAGTGCAACTGCTTTCACCGATGATGTTATTAAAACACTATATATTATCTTACCCAATTTATTTTACTTATACACTCTACTTTTTTTTCCATCAATGAAGCAGACACAATAGACATAGAGACTTCAGAATTAACCAGCATAAAAGAAGAAATTATTTTAAAGTAGGAGAGAGAAAAATGGGAGGGGAGGCAAGGGTGATGTTTTTGTAAGGTGCTGAATATAGGAACATATATGCAACCTGTGGGAGAAATACTTCAAGATAAAAATGTAATGACTTGAAATTTGAGATGCTATTGGATTAGAGTGTTTGTAATGGCTTTCAAAGTATTTTCTGTTGTGTCACAGAGAGAAAAATGTCACAAATTTGTGGATCTAACAGAATATTACCATCATAAAATCTATGAAAATACAAAATAGAAGGCATTGCTCCCATCGTTATTTCTGTATATTGAACTTGCAATGCTCAAGTGACTACTGCTGTTCTTTTGTGATGTTCTTGTAACTTGGGTGATCAAAGCTAGCATAAATAAACCAGTTGTGAAGCCACGTTGCATCATGTATTGCATTTGATATCACCTTGTGAAAAGAACACTTAGAGAAAGCAAGATAGGGTTCAACACATTTCTATACTATTTCTCTTAAATGCTGAACAACCATGAAATAATTTTCTGTTTCATAAAGCACCTCATGATTTTGTTTGTGGTTGATAATAGTATAAAGTGTTTATATCTAAAAGAATTTAATTCGGAAATCACTTTACCTTGGTAATTGTGCAGAGTGATACTTAGATGATAGGTTTAATGAAAGGCCATTTTAATCCTGTGAAATCATAATATTTATCTGTAGATTTGAAGCTATAGTTCTGGATTTAGGATAGTTTTTTTTTTAACTTTCTCTTTATTTATTCTTTGTGTCTTTCACATCATGTCTCCTGATCCTACCTATCTCCTTCCCACCTCAAAACAAACAAACAAAACAAAAACAATTTAAGAGAATAAAAGAAGAAAGGGAAAGTCTCATCATGGAAGCTACAGTGTGATACAGTGATTCACACAGTAAACCCCTGTATCTATACATTTTTACATGCAAGCATTCATGGCAAAGAATCATTGGTCTGGTTCCAGGTCCCTGGTCTGCTACACCATTGACACTGGACCCTCACTGGTACTCTTCCTGGACATCTCCCTTGCTGCCCTGGTTGTGGAGTTACTGCAGTCCTGGTATCCCCCCATCCCAACCCCATGATCCAGTAGATCACAGACACTGGTTCTGTACCTGGGTAATTGCAGGGTTGGTCAGCCTGCCAACTCTTCACTGTCCTCGACACTAGGGTGAACTCTCCAGCATTGCCTTGGTTAGTTCATGCCTTGTAGCAATTATTGAGGGTTGGGTCCAGTTGTCCTGTTTCATTTCACATCCTCAAGGGCAGTTCTCCAACTATCCCTCAAGGGTCAGCTCTGCTGTGTTGCCTAGGTGTGGCATAGGTGCCACTCTCCCTAGTGCTTCAGCTGATGAGAGGCAGAGACAGCTCTCCTGCTCTTATGATCTCAGGGCCTGCTCTTCTACCTCCTCAGGTGTTGGTGGGAGTGGGTAGTGTCTCTCCCCGGCCCATGCCACCACAGGTCAGATGAGTAATGGAGACAGCTCTTCTGAGCTTACAACACTGGGGCTGGCTCACTCACACCTCTGCCAACAGGGTCAGCTCTGCTGTACTGCCCAGTTGAGGTGCAGGGCTCACTTTCCTGAGTGCTGCAGCTGGGAAGGGCTAGCTCCCTGGCCCACCACAGGTGGCAGCAGGAAGGGAGAAGGCATCTTTCCCTCACCCTCAGCACCACACAGCAAACAAGGTATCCCATTCTCACACCCTCAGGGCTCTCTCACCAGCATCTCTACCTTCAGGGTCAGCTCTACAGTATTGCTTAAGTGAGGAGCAGGGCCTGCTTTCCTGAGCTGCAGTTGGTGAGGGGGAGGGTCAGTTTACTTGTCTGTTGCAGGCAATAAGGAGCAAGGAGTAAGGGGGCTGGGTGTTTCTCCCACACATATACCACCATATGACAGACCAGTAGTGTGGAGAGCTCGCCCCTGCTCACAACTTTGGGGCTGATTCATCCACACCTCTGCCAACAGGGTTGGCTCCATTGTGCTGCCTATGCAATGTGCAGGGCCTGCTCTCCAGACTATTGAACCAGGTAGGTGACAGAGAGAGCTCTTGGTCTTGGACCTCAGGGCCAGTTCTCCCACCCGCCTCAGGTATTGATGGGGGGACACATCTGTCCCTGCCCTTGCCTCCATATAGCAGATGAGGGGTGGAGCCAGATTCCCAAGATCACATTCTTTGGGCTGGCTCCCCTGTACCCTTATCAACAGGGTAAACTCTGTTGGGCCACACTGAGAAAGTGCAAGGCCTGCTCTCCAGAATGTTGCAACTGATAATAATAGGGTCAGCTCTATCCCAGCTGGAGGTGGTAAGGGCAAGGGGGAGGGCACCTTTCCCCCATCCCCACCACCACACCACAGATGAGGGAGACAGTACTAGCAATGTCCATAAGGATAGTTTTGTTTCCAACTAATTAAAACATTAGACAAGCTGGGTGTGGTGGTTTATGGCTTTAATTCCAGAACTTTGGAAGCAGAGGCAGGTGGATCTCTGTTAGTGTGAGGCCATCATGGTCTACATATTGTGTTCTAAAACTGCCAGGGCTGCATAGACATACTCTGTCTCAAATACATAAATATCAAACAAACAAAGAAATAAATAGAACAAAACATTAGACAATTCAGTAGATGACTGAAAATAAATTGGGATATATCATATTGGACTGTTCTCTGAAACAAACTGCCACCATCTATCTTTGGGAGTTCTGTAGGGTCCATTGACTTCATACAAGGAGGGTAGGTAGAATTATGGGACTCTCACCTGAGAATCCACCTACCTCTTCCAACCAGCCTTATGCTATGTTGCCTGAATTACACATAACTTTGTGGTTTGAGCTGGGTGGTAGATGATGTTGATGGGAAAAGACTAGAGGAGAGTACTCCATCTATTCAAATGTAGAAAACCATTATCCCTTCTGGGTAGAAACTTTCTAGTGTGATCTTTTCTGGGAAAGCACCCACATTCCTCTAAGTAACCCCTCATCTGTGCTCTGTAATGAAGCCGAATTAATTAATTGGTTCCTCAGAGGGAACTTTGATAGACTCTTGCACTAGCTTGTTTTTGGAATCTTAGGAGGAGGGGTAGAAACTTCTGCCTCCCCTGGAAAGAATTTCAGCAATAGAATTTCAAACTTTATTATCAATTTTTAAAACTTTTACTTATCATTATTACTATTTATTTGTGATGTGGTTGGTATGTGTAAAGAAGTGCATTGCCATGAAGTAAGTTTTGGGGATCAATTTTCTCTTTCCACTGTGGAGTTCTGGGACCCAAATTTCAGTCTTCAGGCTTGGCACAAGTGCATTTACCTTGCCAAAAAAACTGTTCTTTTTACAGTAGATGGCAACTAATACAGGCCCAGAACTACATAAGGTATTGAGAATAAGAGACTGGAATGCTCAGCCATAAATAAAACATCTATAACACACCCACATCCTCTGAAGGCACAAGTATCATGAAAGGGGGTTAAAAGAGGGTGAAAGCCAAAAGTGGTAAATGATTACAATAAAACTGTTTTCTGAATGTAATAGGGAAGTTGCATATATAAATCACAGTGGCTGTGACACCATACAGACACCTGTGCAAGCTCAAGTCAGGCAAAATAAATTCCAGGGTAGAGACAGGAAGTGGGCAAGAAGTCGCACCCCTAATGGCAGTTAGCAGTATCTGGGAGTGTGCCATGTTTTTTTTTTTTTTTTTTTTTTTTTTTTGTTTTTTGTTTTATTTTTAAAAAATAGCATGTGGTAGGCGTACTGTATTCCAGAGGATGCCACATATCCAAGAATATTTCAGACCCTATGGGTATTACAATGAAAGACAACAGAACTTGGAAGGGTGTAAATATGGGGATAAGTGTAGGAGGAGTTGGGGGAGGATGAATGACTATATTCAAATTAAGTTGTAGGGAATCCTCAAAGAATTCAAATGTTATTTTTTCAAGGAAGTCTCATTTTCACCCTGTCTCTCACAACCCCTTCCTTCCCTGCTGCAACCTGAAATTCCTACAGTTCAACACATATATTTGTAGTTTGTAAATAGTTCCATTGCTCTTCGTGTAAATACTCTCACATGTGATATTTTTCTGCTGACTCAAAAGGGCAGATCAGACCAGATTAAAGGCAGATAAATAAACAGGTTTATTGGGCATTACTTCTGGGAAGGTACCAAAGAACAGCGCCAGAAAAGTAGCATAGTGGGATTGAGACAGGGAGGTTTTATGGACCTAAGGTGAGGGGTGTTGACATTCCAGCCAGGAGCTGGTACTGTGCTCAAGTATGGTCATATGCTAAATCCCTGGACATCACTTGGGTGAGTTCATCATGCCAGAAAGGGAGGTTGCATCAGCTGCGGAAAAAAAAAAAAAACAGAACTAGGCTTTTGGTTCCATTTAGCCAAAAACCTCTGAAATCTCTGAGCTCATTGTTCAGAGATTTTATAGTGTGGGTGAGGTTGTAGGGCAGAAGGGGTTTTCCAGCTTGTGCAGAGTCAAGCAGGGGTTCCAACCTAACAACACAAATGTGTATTTTTATTTCCACAATTTCTTAAATAAAATACCTTCTGATGAAAAAAAAAACTGTACTCTTGTTTGTTTTAATTGGTAATTAGGATCCTTCCATATTACTAGAACAATCTTCCTAGTCACCCTGAAGAAATGTTTAATTGTTACCTTCATATTGACACAAATTGTTTCCAGAATTGAATATTTCATCACACAAACCTGTCCATAATACATTTTTTAATCCCTTCATATGTATCTGTGGGATAAATTCCCTGAAAGTGGATTCTTGGTTCAAAAGGTCAAAACACTCATAATTTTAGTAGCTGTTGCTAAATTCTCTACACAGCATAGTATCCATTTGCAGTTTCAAAAGTAGTGTGTTATAAAAGCACTTGTTTTCCCCACATTCTAGAAAGTGCTGACAATGCTCTATAGGTTTTCTAACTGGCAGCCTAGATTGCAGCTTTACAGCAGCTGGCATGGCAATGTTGAAGAGCGGAAGGCCACAGATTCTAGCCAGATATTTCTCCTCCTACTCTGAGCTAATCAAGAGAAATTTTAAAATAAGATGGGAGAGATTCTTTTTACGTAAAGCAAGACACTTCCTTAACATGGTCGAAGCAATGAGATAAGTATGTGCCTTATCGAAAATGTCATATATTTCTTGGAATTAAAAAAAAGGAACCCCATTAGACTCTGCAGTGTTCCATTTCCTACAGTGCTAAGTGCTAGTGCATTTTTTTTTTTTTTTGCAGTGGCCTGTGATTTTTGCTTTTCAACATTTTCTTAATACTTTGTCTGGATAATTTAACTGAGCACAGTTGGAGATGGAAAGTAGACTGGAAGTGACCTTTCAGACTGATTTTCAGACTAATTGGTACCAAAGAACATGCATTTGACTGATGTATCCATGCATGCCCATCATTAGCGAATGTGCTATTCAGGTTCTGGGGTTTGGCCAAACATTGATTGTGACACAAGACTGATTAAGAGGCATCACTGATTCTTTCTCCTCTTTCCCAGAATCCTTTCTTTTTCTGATCAGGGATCCACTCTTTCTTGAGTCATCTATACTCTACCAGCTGAGCTTCAGTCTCTTTCACAAGTTACTCTATCTACTGCTAAAGCTCTCCCACATCCTCCAGAGTTTTAAAGCATTTCCAACTTTTTACTCACTGTTATCTATGGGAGCTGATTCATTTTCCTTCCCCTATTGAAGAATTCTCTTAAAAATGAGAGAAACTGATTTACTTTAATTTTGTTGTTATTATATTTTTTATCTTTTAAAATTAAAAAATAATTACATCATTTCACCTTTCTCTTTCTTCTCTTTCCAACTCTTCCAATGTACCCAGACCACGCTCTCAAATTCATGACTTCTGGCTTCTTTTTATTTAATTATTGTTGCATATATATTCCTAAATATATAACTATACTATTCTCAATCCATATAATGTTATTACTATGTATATGATTGCACTGTTTCTCTGAGTAGCCCTGGCTGACCTGATTTACTTTGTAGACCAGGCTGGACTTGAACTCACCAAGATCTACCTGCCTCTGCCTTCCAATTTCTGGGCTTAAAGCATGTGCCACCACCACCCAGCAAAGAAAATGCTCTTAATCACTGAACCATGTCTTTACACACATGCATACCCCAATTTGGCTTTTAAATGTTCAAGGCCAGACCTAGCTCCAGTTGCATGTATCAGGTTGGATATGCAAAAAGCTGTCCCACACTGAATCCAGAAATCCAGTCAATCTCCTTTTTTAGATATTTAATTAATTGAAATTTGGAAGGCCATTTTGTTTTATTTTTGTTATAGAATTTGTATATAATCAATTCCAAAATCTTTATCATACATCTCTTATGAATTTCTTTGCTTATTTCTCTTGCTTGTACCCTGAATTTCAGCCGTAAAAATACTTAGCTGAAGAATAGCAACCTCAGTGGAGTACAATCCTCTAGTCCCTACTATCACTGACAGCTATTCTCACTTAGGTTTTCACCCCAACTATGGAGCTAATAATAGATTAATAGAAATGTCACCCATTTTGACAGCTCTGGATGTTCATGCCACTCTTTCACTCTTTTTTTTTTTTTGAAATATTCCTACTTGTGTATGCTTTACTTATTTTTTTAAGATTTAGCTCAAACATATATTTTCTGTCAACCCTGTCCACATACAGAATTGTTTTCTCTTAATCTCAGCCCATATATTTTCCTTTTAGAGTAGAGTACAAATTTCTGAGTGAAAACTTTGGTTCTTCTCTAGCTGTCCTCCAACCTTCCAGTTATTTAATCTATCTGTAAGCAATTGTTTTCAGTATGCTTGGTTTTTTAAATAATAACAATTTAAACAATTTCATTACAAAGAGCCAGGATTTTTAAAAATCTACTTATATGTTATTTTGAAATGCAATCTCTGTTTCTTTGGACATTTTCGAGTGAGGAAAAGCTACAGGATTGTAGCACACAGTTGTCCCTCTGGCTCTTGAATGTATTTTCCTCCTCACTGTTCCTTATTGCTTTTTTTTTTCTCTCAAAGTAGCAGGGCATATCATCCAGCTCTTTAAAGAACTTGTGTGACTAAACCAGGCCTGCTCAGATTATCCAAGATAATTCCTACATTTTCAGTTCCATACACTGATTTCATCACCTGAATCAATTTCTTCATAAAGCCTAATAGATTCACAGATCTCAGATATTATGTGGGCTATTGTTGTGCTTACCACACCTGAGAAGGAGAGAGAAGGCCCAAAAGCAACATGATAAAACACGGGGTTTGATAGCTTACTAATTCACTATAGCCTGGTGTGCAACATGGCTCTTATTTGGAAATAAAAATGTAAGACAGGGAGAGTGGTGGTATACTCCTTTGCCAAAATGCATCAAATTGGGCATGCATAATGATATAATATTATATAATTATTCACATACTTGCGATTGATTTTCAGAAGGCAACAATGTCCTGATAAGTGTTAGCAGGTAGAATTTCTTCTTCCACATTGCCTCTGTTACTGAGTATATTAAATTGAATACAGATTTTTTTGTACTATTCCATATATAAAAAGCAACACATAAGAAGTAAACTACATTTGGGAGGGATGGTTTAAAAATTATTGAGTTTATTTAAATATATCTTCTCTTTTTTATGTGTGTGAGTACAACCTTCCTCAGGCTGTCAATATTGAGTGTGGCCTGAGATATGCATAATGGAACAGAACTGGTCATTAGTATTCTCTTAAGGTTCTCATCCTCTCTTTCAGAAGTTTTCTTGAGGTTTCTATTGCTGTGATAGTCACCATGACCAAAAGCAATTTGGAAAAGAAGGGGTTTATTTGGCCTATGTATGCTTGATCACGGTCCATTGAGGGAAGCTGAGGCAGGAATCTGAATGCATGAACTGAAACAGAAGACATGGGAGAATGCTGATTATTAGTTTGTTTGCCATGGCATGTTTGACCTGCTTACTTTTACAGCCCTGGATGACCTGTCCAGATGTAGACTCACCCATGGAATTCTTAGCCCTCACATCAACCACTAACCATGACAGTCCTCAAAAAAATTTGCCTACCGTCCAGTTTTATAGAGGCATTTTTTCTCAATTATGAGTCTGTTCTCCTAAAAAAACTCAAGTTGACATAAAGCTAGCCATAAGAGAAGTAGTGTAAAATGATCAAGTCAGTTCTGTCCTGGTTACCATCTTTCACCCTACTTGCTAGAGGAAGCTTATGAAAACAAAACAAGATACACTAGGTCGGTACTCCTAAAGGCTCAAAATGGAGGTATGGTATAACCTGAAATTGCTCAACAATTATACACTAAGTATACAAGATATGAAGCTTGACTTTGTGTACTCAAGTATTGGATTCTATCAATTCATCAAATATTTATTTTCACATCAAAGTATGGACCTCATATTCCAATTATTATGGGTTTTATTCTCAACATATGATTTTTTTTCTAGACTACATTGGTTCTTTACTTTCACACTAAGAAAGGGATGGGTTAATCAAATTTCAAACATCTGTCTCTAGTCCAATCAGATTCTCTATCATTTTTGACAGAAGGAAAGCCATAGCCAATCTGCAATTGTTAGTTGCCAAGATGAAAGCTTATGTAAGCTTTCTGTTGAAACATAGCACACTTTAAAATCTGATATCAGCACAAGAAAAACCATTCATCAGAGAGAGAAGGCCACAAATCTGAAAACAAAGTAGAGATTGAAGAACCCCTGAGAGATGGAAAAGAATGAGTTTCTCACTTTCCAATTTTAGTTCCTGGGAGACATAGTTTTTCCTTTTGCATGAAACTGAATTGATTTCTCTTGATTTCTCATCAATTTCTTTTTTATTATGTAAATGAAATGTGCATTCATGTTTCCCTGTGTATAACTATGTGTTTGCAGTGTGTGTGTGTGTGTGTGTGTGTGTGTGTGTGTGTGTGTGTGTGCGTGTGCGTGTGCGTGTGTGTGTGTGTGTGTGTGTGTGTGTAGGCCACGGCTGATGTCAGGAGTTTGTCAATCACTCTCTGCTTAGGGGAGGGTCTGTTAATTGACCCCAAAATTTGTAATACCACTAGTCTCTCTAGTCAGTTTGCTACATGAATTTCCTATTTCTCTTCCAAACACAGGAATTACAGTCAGGCTGTCACATCTACCTGCCACTGGGTTTGGGCACACAAATTTGGAATCTCACACTACCTCAGTGAAAGCTTTATCCACAGAGCCATTTCCCCAACCCTCGAGTTCCCTTTATAAAACATGTTTTGGTGCCAATATTTCATTAGCCTATTATTATAAAGTTCTCAATGAGCTTGAATGCAGCTTGATGGTGAATATATGATTAGCATGTGTGAAGCCTTGATTCAGTCCTCAACATCAACACTTTTGCATTATTTAAGGTTATAGGGTAACATAGTAGATATATTTAGTATAGTATATGAAATTCCAGTTGGCCATGAGAGTCAGTCATTGAATATTTCAGAGAAGGGGATACTGAGATTCAACAAAGCTCACCACTTCATCCAGTCTTTTATATTTAGCAAAGCACTGAAGCCAAAATGTGAATAGAGGTAATCTGACTCTGGGACATCCTGTGCACAGGATGCTTTTTGGTTGTAGTCTTCGTTTAGATTTTCCTCTTTATCCTTGGACTATATCCATCTGCTTTCTTTTATCTCTGTGACTTATAACCTAATACTTTACTAACATCTTAGAAAACAATCCTTCCTGCTCCCATTACCTGTGTTGCTGACACAAGGGTTGAAAGTCACAATGAGATAAAAATATGGTGATAAAAATATGGTGCTCTATGACAAGAGCACATCGAAGGAGTAACTTACCAAATGACATACCACTTCCTAAGGGTTCTCACTGACAACACAGTTAGCAAATTTTTTCATGTCACATTAATGGAATTTTGACTTTAATAACTTGTGGCTTCATTACTTAAATTTCTGTTACAAAAAGCAGTTGTTTTCTATCCATTTTTCTCTTAAGAGAAAATCCAAAGCTCTGTTGGCCCAGGACTGATTGATATGTAAGTATGTATGTATACTTATACATACACACACACACACACAAACACACACACACATTTATATATATATATATACATATATATATATGTATATATATATATATCTTTAAAATTTTAACACAAGAACTGGAATTGATATGTAAATTATGACTGTTTCTAAATTAAATAAAAGAAATCTAAAAATCATTTTAATAGTTTTGTAATATTTTGTACATTATTAACGGTGGTCAAAATACTCAAAGAACTACTAAAAATACTAAAAATTTCAAAAATCTCTTAAGGTAGAATTAAATGGCATTGACTATGGTTAACAACCCAGTTTTTCTTTTTTTCTTTTTCTCTCCTTCAAGTCTACTTCTCAGGGTCTGCACCCTCCTTTATCCCATAGTTAAGGGATGACACCAATGTCCATAGTTTTTCTTTTCCTTTTCATTTATCTCACATGTATGTTTAGTCACTCACCTAGTCCAGTTGACTTTATCTTTAAAGTGTATAACTTTGAGCTACCCAATTTACTTTATGACCTCTACCAAATACCATCACCCTAGAAAGAAAATCATACTATCATCCCTAGATTTATATTCTGATCTCTCAAATTCTTCTTACATTCACTTTTTCCTCCTGCATTCACTTCTACCTCCTTCAAGCACATTTATCATACAGCTGTTAGACATCTATTTAAAAGGTACTACCTGTTGGGTAATTTTTTAAACTCATAACCAACTTGTTCTCACATAGAGGGAGCATAAATTTATTCTAGCAGAACTGATGACATTTCTCTGTACCCTGACAACTTCTGCACTTTGCATCATGTTCCAGTTATCTAGATTTATTTATAGATCTTCTGTCTCTCATATAGTTTTTACATCTACTATCTCTAATCCTTTATCTGCAGTATTTTTTACCTAAGTGAAGGTCATGTTGTATTTAATAGTATCTTAAGATGCAGTGAAGACACCATAAAGAATCCTTGCAAAACTGACTATTGTAACTGAATCAAGAACTTATGGTCTGAAGTACAGCTTATTCGGGGGCACTTGCCTAGCATATGAAAGGCCTTGGGCTTAAACCTCACTAGTACAAGAAACACATCTTCTGAACTACTTGGTGCGTTCACTAATATAGCATATCAGAGAAGATCTATGGGAAGATAAATGTAATATTTAGCATCCCACAGTAAACAAAATGTCATGACCAATACTTTGCCTCCGGATAACCTCTTGTTTTCCATTATATGAGATTCAACACGGGACCTTACAAATGCTAGGGAAATGCTCTACTAAAGAGCTGCAACCCCATCCTTCCTTTTACTTTTTATTTTGAAACAAGGTCTCACTGAGTTGTCTAGGAAGGCTTTGAACTCGTGATCTGTCTACATCAATCTTTAAAGCAGCTATGTCTGTGGTCTGTGGTCCTGTATCACCAGGCCCAGCTAAGATTTTGACATTTCAAATTAACCTATGTAAGCTTTTAAAAGCAACATTCTAGAATTATGAGAATTAATTTTAGATCTATATGTCCAAATCAGACAAAATTGTGTTCAAAGTCACATGTTAATAACAGTGTTTATTTAATTTGATTGTGTAAAAGATAATTCTGTCAAGAACTAATCGTAAGAAATATCTCATTAGGTTTGATTATGCTAATAATTTTACTGAAAGCTAAATATCCATTATCTTTCTTATTCCTGACATATGTACATGCTTAATGAATAAATACTATAATTGATGCACTATCAAATTTTATGTACAGTTTAGTACAAGTGTATTATTATAAAGTAAAGCTACTGAAACATAATGACTAAGTTAAGGTCAGACAGTATAAAGAAGCACCATATTGCTCCAGTGTGACTACTCAGAGATGGAATAACTTCAGGCTTACTTGATTCTACACTGAGTAATTCAGGTCACTCCTATGATTACTTATTGCAAATTTATCCTTTACTTCATACTGGCTTAAAACAGCTTTAACTAAACAGTCCCTGAATTGCACAGGGAACTCAAGTCCGGAATAATTTCTCACTGGGGATGTGTTCAGATGAGCAGGAAACAAAAAGTGATCCCAAGTAAGGATGAGGACTCAACATTAAGAGTACAATGCCATACTATAAACCTAAATGTTCACATCTTAATATAATAATTCAGCCAATTGGGCTACAGCTTCCTGTTACATTGTGTCTTTATAGAATCTCATTTATACATAGAGAAGAAGTTTCCTGAGTATAAAAGAAGCATAGCTTGAAAAAGAGTCACTTAATAAAGAATGTACTCTTACACAAAGAAAATTTAACATAGAATGCAATAGCATTCAATATGTACAGAAAAAATCAGTTTTGGAGCTGGAGAAATGGCTCAGTGGTTTAAGAGCACTAGCTTCTCTTCCAGTGAACCAGGTTCAATACCCAGCACCCAATGGCAGCTCACAACTGTCTGTAACTCCAGGTCCAGGTGATGTGATACCCTCAAAACAAGGCACATAAAAAAAGTTAAATATTGTGTTTGTTTTTTGAGACAGTGTTTCTCTCTATTGCTTTGGAACCTGTCTTTGAACTAGCACAGTAGACCAGGTTGACCTCGAACTTACAGAGATCCACCTGCCTCTGCCTCCTTAGTGCTGGAATTAAAAGTGTGTGCCACCAATGCCAGGCTAATCAATTATTTTTTAAAAGATCATTTCTTTGGTAGGATTCCATGTAAAATTGTTAATGTTATAAGCTTAATAATTACTGATACCATTGCAATCCATTTCCAGGGCCAAAGTAACACAATAAAATACTATTTTTCCCAAAGAATGATTTTGGGTGATGACATAGTGTTTTGTGCTTGTAAAAACTACATCAAATGCAAATTTAAGGACTTGCAAAACCATTGATTTAGAGACATTTTAAAGCACAGATCCATGTGATTATTTTGACATACATTTAAAATCAAAATTTCAAGTAATTATGTATCAAGAACACATTTATATATTATTGCAAGGTAATATATAGTATAATGTACATATATATATATATATATATATATATGAGAGAGACAGAGAGTTAGGGTTGAGTTTAAGTTTTTGTAACTACATTAAATGAATTATAGTTATTTCTTAATTATATTCTAAGAACTTTGTGTTGCAGGTAGAATGTACTTCCTCATAAAATTATACCAGATATATACTCACTCATATATGGATTTTAGATATAGGATTATCAGCCTATAATTCACACTGCCAGAGAAACTAGGGTACAAGGAGGAACCTAAGAGATTCATATAAGGTCCCTCACAGAAGGGGAAAGAAATAAGATGATGGGGCAGTAATTGGAGAAGGAGGTAGAAAAAAGAGAAGGTGAGGAGAAGAGGATTGAGTTGGGGAATGAATACACAAGAGCAAAAACAACAACAACAAAAAAGCAAAAAACAAAAATCATACCATAATAAAGGGGGCCATTATAGGTTTGAAGAGAAAACTCACTCTAGAGAATGTTCCAGAGATTTACAAGCATAACCCCTACTAACGATCTGAGCAACAGTGGAAAGACTATCTTAAATGCCCTTCCCTGATAATGAGATTGATGACTAACTTCTCTTCCATCATAGAGCCCTCATCTAGTAGCTGACGGAAACAGAAGCAGACATCTACAGCTAAATACTGAGCCAATCTCCTGAAATCCAGTTGCAGAGAGGGAGGAGTGATAAGAAAATGGGGACAAGACCAGGCTATAGAAACCCATAGAGACAGCTGACCTCAACAAGAGGGAGCTCATGTGCCACCAGACTGATAGTTGGGAATCCAGCATTGGACCAACTCAGACCCCTTGAATGTGGGACTCAAGGCCTGGGCAGTCTAAGGGACCTCTGACAGTGGAACCTGGATGGATCCCTGGTGCACAAAAGGACTTTGGGAACACATTCCCCGTGGAAGAATTATCCCTTAACCTAGAGCAGGAGGGAGGGCCTAGTCCTTATTCCAAATGACTTGAGAGATTTTGATGATCCCTCCTGGAAGGCCTCACCCTCCCTGTGGAGTAGGGGAGGGATGGGAGGGGAAGAGAGTCAGAGGGACATGGGAAGGAGGGAGAGGGAGTTGGGATCGAAATGTAAAATGAGAAAAAATAATAAATAAATAAATAAAATTATACCAGAACTTTATATTTCTGTATGTGAGGCTTTGGATTTATTCTGTTTTTTAGTGGAACTATATGAATGTGTCATTTTAAATAAATTTATTAAATTATATCTTTATAGGTTTTTCATATTGATTTTCAAATTTATTTGCCTTAAATATTTTTTAAAGATGTACTTTATTATTTATTTATGTGTTTGTGTGATTATTGTATGTGTATGTGATTATAAGTGCCAACAGAGGCCAGAAGTGGACATCTCATTTGCAGAAACTGGCGTTGTAGATCATTGTGAGTTGCCATTTGGGTGCTGAGAACTGAACCTGGGTCCTCTTCTAGAGGATCCAATGCTCTTAACCACTGAGCCGTTCTCCTGCTCCACTTTAAGATATTCTTTGATATTGGTTTGCTAACATATTTTAGTTATGATCTGACTGTGTTGTTTAGTCTGACCTTGAACTTACTATGTAGCCTCAGTTTGCAATAGATGAGATTTAAATTTTTAAAATGTATCAACAAGTAACAAGTTCAGCAACCTTTTTCTATTTCTGAAATAAATATTTTAATGACTATGTAGCATTTTTTTATTTTGGTGCTGCAAGTCAAACTCATGCCTTAGTATGGTGACATTACAGGTAATATGTCACCAAGTTACAAGTGCAGCACTTCAGTGTTATTTCTCTTCTCAAGAAAGCAGCAGGAATATCTGGCATTTATTCTAAAGTTCACTCGTGAAAACATTGCATTAAAAAAATCTGATGGCCATCATCTAGAGAAGTACTTACTTGCATATATTTATTAGAACAGTACAACAGGTAAAAGTAAGTTTTCACCAGTTAACATGTGTGAACATTATGAATGAAATAGTGCGAAAAGCAAGTTGCAGAGCATCATTTACAGAGTGGAATTTTTCTTCTTTAAATTTAGTAATTAACACACATACATCTGTGTTTTTTAGAAAACATCAATGGCAACAAGAGCAAATTCATTGCTGTGATTTCATCAGGTAATGGATAACTATTTCATAATTCTTTTTTCTTTTGCTTTTTCCGTTTTTATTTATTCACATTATGAATCCGGATCCCATTCATCTCCCTTTCCCTTCATTGCATTAGTTGGGGATGAGCTCCCCATAGTCACTTATTGAATCTCTGCATTGTAACAGTGTGGATCTCTGTAGTAGCCTCTGCTGCAATCATGTTGTTTTTTAAATGTCTTTGTCTCAGTGTGCCTGCTGACACATCAGGCTGCTGAATCCAAAAGGATAATGTGATAGTGGCTGTGGCAATTTCTTGAAGACAATAACAAAATGTCCCTTAGTCACTAACACCTCCTTTTATGACAGAGTTCTCTGAAGCGTGTGATGTGGTTTGATATCATTTTACACATAGCATACCTACTTTCACAATTGAAATCAGATCTTTCACACCCTCAGAATGTTTTATTAATGAAGCTTAGATATTTTGTGATTTCAACAGTGGACTGATTTCACTTTGTAAGACCATTCCTTTGGGTTCATCCATAAGACGCAAGTCCTCGTGGTTAAAATTTTCCAGTGAGCTTTCAGCAGGTCAAGTACAGCTCCAGGCTGCACTGTAGGTCTATTTCTTTTGTTACTTCCGCTGAGTCTGCTTCTTCTTCTGCCACCTCTACCCTCCATATCATCCACAAAGGAAGGAATGAGCTTCCCAAGTCTTGAAAATAAGAATTTTGTGACATCCTCTCATGAATTACAAATATTGTTAATGACATCCTGGATGGTGAATCCTGTCTGATGTGATTCAATTTGCTTTGCCCAAATCAGAGGAGTTACTAACTATGGCACACTATAGGCTTTTGAGATGTATTTTTTTAAATTATAAGACTTGAAAGTTAAAATGACTCCTTGATTCATGGGCTACAGAATGGAAGTTATATTAGCAAGCATGAAACATTTATCTTGTACATTTCCATCGGAGCTCTTAGGCAACTAGTTGCACTGACAATAAGCTGTGATATTATAAATGTATTTTTTCTCAGAAGTAGTTCTCAGTGGCCTTACAGTTTCCAGCAAATATTGTAAACAGACATTCTGTCATTTAGTCTGTTCTTGCATTTATAGAGAAAGACAAATTTACCTTATTTCCCTTATTTTTCTCCCAACATTTTAACCAATCTCATATCATCATAAGAAAAAATGTTTTGATACACTTCTTGTTAATAACATATATGTCTATCACATAACTAAGAGTCAGTCTATTCGTGGAAGCACTGTAGTCAGGCTTTAACTTTTTAAGAGAAATTAACTTTCATATATATATATATATATATATATATATATATATATATATATAACTAAATTACATCATCTCCTTTTCCCTTTCCTTCCTCCTGCAAACTCCCATGGTCCCTCCCTCATTCTTTCCTTTCAGATTCATGACAGGTGTCACTCTCTAGTTCTGAAAATCCTCAATGGAATCTTGCAGCTGAAGGCTGTTTCATATAGGTTGCAAATGTGCTCAGTATAGTGATCAATGGCAGTTATCTAGATATTCTGGCGATTGGCTCCCACATCAGCAATTCCCAAGACATCTTGAACACTTATGTCAAAGTGAAGACTTCTTTCTTTGAGATTCATGAACCATCTTCTGCTAATTTTGAACTTCTTCCACAATTTCCTCTTCTTACTCAGCCTTTGTAGAACCCAAAACACTTCCTTGGTCTGGATGTAGCTTTGGCCTACAAAGATATTTTAACTGATTTGGGCTTCTGTTCATATACTTAAGCATTCTCCATGTGAGCAACAAGTTATTTTACTTTCTGTGTTCATAACTGGGGCAACCCTCAATTTCCTTCAAGACTTTTATTATGAGTTCAGACAAAGCCTGTGGTGGATAATCATTGCTTTCGGCTTGACACACCTGAGAAGGAGAACTTCAGCTGCAGAACTGTTTACATCAGATCATGCTATGTACATGTCTGTGGGGCATTGTTTTGATTAATAATCAATGTGGTAGGATCCAGGAAACTGTAGGAACTGCTATTTCAGGTCAGGCATGGCTGTAAATGAATATGATCCTTGGATCAAGCCTTTAAGCAACATCCCTCCATGGTCTCTGGGTTCCTGCCTTGAGTCTCAGGAGGCCCTGCCCTCTGTCAGTGATGGATCATGACTTGACAGTTGTAAAAGGAAATCAACCCTTTATTCTTCAAGTTTCTTTTGGTTGTAGTGTTTATCACAGCAACAGAAAACAGTCTGTGTTATAAAAAAAAAAAAACCTTGTTTCAAAATAAGAATTTCCTTCACATAAGTAATGGTTTCATAGGTGAGGCTACATGTTGAGCTTTGCCACTCTTTTAATAATAAACTTGCTCATTCCTAGCTTCTGATTTAAAGTGAGAGGTGTGGTGCTATTACTGTTCTCTTGAAATTTTAGATGCCATTGGTCTGTGTTCAATATATCTGAAGAAATAGGGAGACCAGAGAAGAGTGAGAGAAATGTAATGATTGCCAATTTGTAGAATAATCAGAATTTACAGAACATCCATTGACTAAGCTTACCATTTTATAAGAAAATTATTCATAATTATTACTGAAAGCAATTATAATAGTAACATCAAAGATCAATGATTATAAATCTCAGTAGCATATTGAAAAATACTAATAAAATGTGAAATAGTCTGATAATTTACGGGTCAGAAATGTAGTATGAGTGTATGTTACTAAAAATGCCCCTAGTATGCAAAGTTACCACAAATTTTCAATATGGCTAAAAAAAAAAGCTCTGATATACAATAAAGCAAAAGAATGGTAGACAAACAGAGGAATAATATTTCTAAGAATAAAAATCTTTTGTTACTAACAGAAATTGTAGTAGATATACTGCCAACTATATAGGAGAAGGAAGCTTACTTTGACTCCTTGCTCATTTCCCTGAATACTATCACTCTGAAAGATCATGAGGATAGAAAGCTCTGGGTATACAAATACTTCTCCTTTGCATTTCAGTACCTACAGTAAAAATTAAGAGTAATAAACAAATAGCATGGATGGATAAAGAGTTAAGATTATAAGTTCAGGAATTATACACCTGAGGTTCAGAACCTCAGATTTATTACCTATTTATGTGTGACTTTGTAAAAATTAACACATAAAAAGTAGTCCAAATGGATTAAATGCTTAAATTTGAGACCTATACACAATAAAATATTAAAACTAGAAGGAGATTTTCATAATATTATCTAGGTAAATTTTATGTATGTTCATAGCATAAATGACAATAGCAAAACTAAATTTTATATATATATATTTCTACTGAGCTGAAAAGCTTCCACAGATCAATGAATAAAATGAAGCTATAGCTGTAGAATTGGAGAAAATACTACCAAAGCAAACATCATTTAAATAATTAGTGTCAAAAACGTAATTAGCTCATATATCTTTTAGCAGGAAAACAAAGCACTTAACATAGGCAAAAAGCCTGAATAAATGTTTTCTATAGATAACATACAAATGGAGACAAAGGAAATGCTCTGGATCACCGGTCACCATGGAAATACCTGTAGCAAATATAGTAGGGTATCATCTCACAAAGGGGCAAGAGTGATCAAAGGATATACATTTATAGTTACAAGATGAATTCTGAGAAGGTAATGTAATGCATGGCCCAGGGGTTTGTGTTGCATCATATGCTTGGAAAGGGAGTATTCTCATCATTTAAAAGACAAATCTGTTAGATGATGGGTATTTACACTATTTATCTTGATAACATTTCCATAATAACATTTTCAGTTGATAACTTAAATACATATAATTGTATGTATAAGTATATTTTAATAATTCTGGATAAGATAATATTTTTAAATGCTTATGTTCTCCAATAGAGACAGTTCCAAGATGTTTAATCTTTCTTCTATAACTAAACATCACACAGTACTTGGCATTTTCTAGTTAGATGAATGGATAGATCTACATTAAAAGGTGATATTATTCTTTCATTTTTGGCAATGAGATATGTGACTAAGAAGTGATATATTCTTAATGATGGTGGCAAAATTTTAACACTAACATGTAGTCATTGTGCAGTCGTAAATTTATGGCTTTAGAAAGGATACCTCAGATTTCAGAGAAAGTAAATTATTATCTTACCAGCTTTAAGCACATCTGCCCTGGGTAACCCAGCCAGTAATCTCTATAAAATCCAAATATCTGCATAAGCTCTCTCAGTCACAAGTCATTCTAGGCTTTGTATCTCATCAAAGTCATTTTCTGACATCTGTACTCCCACTACCACATCTGTTCGTAGAACTGTTTGCAAGGAAACCATTGACAGTTTATAAGAAGGCACTTAACTATTATTTATATAAAACTTTTGTACTCTCCAGCTTTGATATAAAATAGCTCCTAATATTTTCTGTTTGAGGAAAGATCACAATGTTCAGATATTAGGGAAGAGTTATAACTGTTCATAACATTTCTACTGAGCTAGCTTGAAGTTCTGGACTAGTTCTCAACAAGATTCATTTCATTTGTAACTCACATGTACTGAGAATGTATGTTTGACTATGAGGAAAGGTAAAAATAATGCTACACAAAAATTCATGAAAGAAATTATAGGCAAAACATACAAATAGCAAATATTTAGGTGGACAAGGGAAAGACAAAGACTTTAAGTTAAACCAATATTTTTTTTGAAGGTCTGGGTGTCATTTATAAACAGCAGCTTACACTGTGTTTTCTTCTTTTGATTGCTTCCTTCGGAACATGGCCCACAGCCCTAGGAAAGGAAGGGCAATCTTTTAGGGAGTGGGAAGGCAAATGCAAATATCCTTGGCAGGTGTGCTGAACCCTGGCAGGATGCAATCCTTCAAGCTGGTATCCCATTGGGCATTTGAGAGGACCAATGTGGGGAGTGGAAAGGAAGTCAACATCTCAGTCCAGGCCTCTTGTACTATTGCAAGTCCATCCCAGTTTTAGGACTCTGGCAGGGGCAGCAAAGTTAGGCCCATCTATCTTGACAGACAGATTCTTCAGTCCATGTCCTGTTCACACACACCTGTTTCTGCAGTTAACACAGACCACTTCTTCTGGCCCTTCTCAGCTGCACCTGTGTAGGTTCAAATGGTTGGAAAAATTGAGAGCTTGCTGTTCTGGTTTAACTGTGTGTACCACTGTCCTCAAATATTCAATATATGACAGAATGGAGGCTATAGGTCTACTCAGGCTGCAAGCCGTGCTAATGTCCCTCACACATACTGCCCTGCATTTCTTCAGTACCTAGGGTGGACAGCCAGGCTCCAAAAGGCTCAAAGCCAGTCTGCATAATCACTCGGCAATTCTGGATGAAAGTGGATTAAAAAAAAACAAGAACGAAAACAAGGTGGGACAAAAAAGCTTCATTTGCTAATTAGAGACCTGAAGTGATTTTGCGTTTATTTCCTTCATGTTAAGCCAAGCTTGAAATTCCACAGTGATTTCTGGGGTGGGCCAGAAGAAAAGCATATTCAGAATGATCAGCCACAGCCTGGTTAGCCTGAGAAGGTGCAAGTAGGGAGGCCTCACTGGAGAAGCTGGAGGAGCAAGGACTGCCCTACTGGCAGGTAGGTGATGTTGCAAGAGCATGAGAGCTGGTAAGCAATGTCCTCAGCAGCTTCCAGCTTGCACAGCTCAATCAGCCCATCCCCTGAAGGGGGCAGGAAGTTGATCATCTCAGCTGCCTTGGAGTCACCCTCTGCAGAGATGATGGCTGTCTTCTTCTGCTGCTCAGCCTTTTCCACCATAAATCTGGCCCTCTCTGAGCCACCTGTTTGGCTTCCACTGCTTCTGTGAATTCCTTCCCGAAGGTCAGATGTGAAAGAGACATGTCATCAAGAATGAGCCCAAATGTTGATGCTCTCTCTGTGAGGTCGTCGCTCACCTGCATGGAGACCAGTTCTTGCTGGGTGATTAATTCTCCAGCATCAAATCGAGCATCCACCGACTTGAGGATCTCTGTGGTGATGGATGGCAGCACCCGCTCATCATAGTCCTCACCGATGCTGGTGCAGATGCAAGGAAGCTGGCTGGCCACCGGCTGGAAGAGGATGCATAGTGTGATGTTGACATTCTGTAGATCTATGCTAACAGTGATGACTGGTACATTCTGTGGTCGTGAACGGCAACGGTAATAGATTTCTGTACCCAAGGGATGAGAAAGTAAGTCCCTTCCCCTACCACAATGTCCTGTAGTCCACGGAATCGGTCAAAGATGACAGCTCTGTGACCAGTATCCACATTATATAAGGCAGAGCTCACCACGCCTCCTTCAACTGCTAAAGTTAGTCTAAACTTTCCGATGGACTCAAACACTTTAGCATCCATGATTCCTTCTATTGCCCCCACTCACACCTGTTTTCACGCTGACCTCACCATGAATTCCCCAGACTCGCAAACTGCTGAAGATGACTATTTTTACAGTGGTGAATGAATATGATATGGGTTATAAAATCTTTGCTGGCAAGATTTTTGTATTATTTTACCCCAAAGTGAGGTATTTTGATTTCATTTCCTTCAGCTGTACTATTTAGCATTTTATGGTGGAAGTAGTAACTAGAAGGAGATATACATTATTTGGTTCATGTGACAGATGCTATAATAGCTTAGAATTTGGCAGTGTCCAGAAAAATGGCTTAGAAGGTAAACATACTTCCTGCCTAAGTCTTACTGAGTTCATTCTCAATCCCTGGAACCTACGTCAAGGTGGAAGGGGAGAACATACTCTACAATAGTTGCCCTTTGACTCCCACACATGTGTGTTCATTCATCCATACATGCAATGGAATAATCCAAGGAATGTTACATAAAGTCTACATTAATTTATTTTGTCATTCATCTATTTAACTGGTTTATGCTGTGGCCTATGCAACATATTGGAGACAAAATTATAGAGAAAGAACCACAGTCCCTTACTTTGGGAAGTTTATTTTCTAGACATAAAATATTTACAAAGCATGTTTATGTAAATCAAGTTAGACTGTGGAAAAGTGCTGTTTAGAAACAGAAACATGGCTGAAGAGATGGCTCCAAGGCTAAAAGAAATGGCTGCTAATACATAACATCTGGGTTCAAGTCCTAGCACTCACATGGCAACTCTTAACTATATGTAACTCCAGATTCAGAGAATCTGACACCATCTTCTGGCCTCTGCATGCACAAGGCATGCACATGAACCACAGAAATACAAGCAAGCAAAACATCCATACAAATAAAAGAAAACAAGCAATTTTTTAATAAAATTAAACAACCAGGGAAAAAGTATCATTGACTAAGGACCTGATTAATGTATTGAAGTATAGAAAGCAATATCATGTAGTTGGGAATGAAAAAAATAGAATATATATTATAGTTTTTTGGGACCGGGTTTCTCTATGTAGCTTTGTAAAGAAGGCTGGTCTATATTTCACAGAGGTGCATCTGCCTCTGCCTCCCAAATACTGGGATTAAAGATGTGCACCACCCCTGCCTATCTCAAAATAGATTTTTATTATTAATTTAATTTATTTTATTTTATATAACAAAGTCCAATTAAATGAAAACAAACATTTATACACAATATTTGGGAATTTGGGCGTCGTTCTTTCCAAACTACTTCCTGCTGGTAAGGGGCGCTGTCATGGGGGATTCGAAGAAGATTCAGAAATCCTGGCTGTAGTCTGTAAGGCTGCTTTGTCCAGCTGTTTTGAATGTAATATCACCTTGTACTCTGTTTCAGGTGGTCTGGCGAGATCAAACCACATTAGTCTGGAAGGAATCCACATCTTTTCATTTTCTGTGGAAACAAAAATAGAAATCCTTTTCCCCAGTAACTTGTCCTTCAACTTAAATTTTGGAGTCAAAGCATTTTTTTTTAATTTAATTTATTATTTTACATGTCGATCCCAGTTCCCTCTCCCTCCCTCCCTCCAACCCTCCCTCCCTCCTTCCCTCCCTTTTACCTTCTCTGCCCTCTCACGAGCACTCTAACCACCCTCCTCTCCCATCCTCCCACCCCAATTCCATATGTAGGGGAATGCCATCCAGTTGGGGTCATGTAGATCTGACAGGTCATGTGAACTAGGGACTAGGGCTTGTCTCCTGTCTCTAGATTACGGCAGTTATCCCTCCATGGGGGATATGTTCGCAAAGTCCTTTTGTGCACCAGGGATACATCCTGGCTCCACTGTCTGAGGTCTCTTAGACTGCTCAGTCCTTCTGGCTGAGAATTGGATGAGGGTGTGTAGAAGACTGCAGATAGACCCATGTCTGTCGCCATGCACAAAACTCAAGTCCAAATGGATCAAAGACCTCAACATCAATCCACCCTCATTGAACCTCTTAGAAGAGAAAGTAGGAGGTACCCTTGAACAAATTGTTATAGGAGACTGTTTCCTGGACATAAATCCAGGGGCACAGACACTGAGAGAAACAATTAATAAATGAGACCTCTTCAAACTTAGAAGCTTCTGTAAGCAAAGGACACAGTGGACAATACCAAACGGCAGCCCACAGACTGGGAAAAGATTTTCACCAATCCTATATCGGACAGAGGGCTGATCTCCAAAATATACAAAGATCTCAAGAAACTAGTCAACAAAACACCAAATAACTCTATTTAAAAATGGGGTACAGAACTGAAGAAATAATTCTCAATAGAGGAAATCAAAAAGTCTGAAAGACACTTAAGAAAGTGCTCAACATCCTTAGCTATCAGGGAAATGCAAATAAAAACAACTTTGAGATACCATCTTACCCCTGCCAGAATGGCTAAAATTAGAAACACCAGTGATGACTTATGTTGGAGAGGATGTGGAGAAAGTGGAACACTCCTCCACTGCTGGGGGGAGTGCAAACTCATACAGCCATTTTGGAGATCAGTATGGTGGTTCCTCAGGAAAATGGGAATTAGTTTACCACAGGATCTGGCAATCCCCCTCTTAGGCATATACCCAAAGGATTCACATCCATGCAACAAAGACATCTGTTCAACTATGTTCATAGCAGCACTATTTGTAATAGCAAGAACCTGGAAGCAACCTATATGCCCCTCAATTGAAGAATGGTTAATGAAGATGTGGCACATCTACACAATGGAATACTACTCTGCAGAAAAAAAATAATGGTATCTTGAAATTTGCAGGCAAGAGGATGGCACTTGAAGAACCCATCCTGAATGACTCACCCAGTCACAAAAAGAGGAACACAGTATGTACTCACTCATATATGGATTTTAGACCTAGATCAAAGGATCACCAGCCTATAATTCACATCACCAGAGGAACTAGGATACAAGGTGTATTCTAAGAGATTCATATAAAGTCCTTCACAGAATTGGGAAGGGACAAGTCCCCCAGAGCTCAGGTGAAGTGGGGGGGGCAGCGAATGGAGAGAGAAGTAGGAGAAAATGAGGGGGAGGAAAGGAAAACATGTGCGACCAGGAAGATTGAGCCTGGTTAGGAATAGAAGATAAAAAAGAGAGACACAGAGAGAGAGAACATAAAAGAGGGAGCCAATATTGGTTTGAAGATAAAATTGAACACAAAGAAAGGTCTAGAGAACTACGAGACTGCTCCCAACTAACAATCTCAGCTTCCATGGAAAGGCTATCATAAATGCCCTTCCTGGAGAGTGAGATCAACAACTAACTTCTTCATGGAGCCCTCAACTAATGCCTGTTGAAAACAGGATCAAACACCCATACATAAACACTGAGTCAAACTAGAACCCAGATGCAGATGGAGAGGACAAGACCATGCGGCAGAAACATATACAGACAGCTTACCTGTACAAGGAGGAGCTAATGGCCACTAGACTGATAGCTGGGAAGCCAGCATGGGACTGACTCAGGCCCCCCTGAAAATAGATTATTTTTAAGGTGGATTTTGCCTAACAATTTGATGATGTAATGGGTGAGTCTCATTTAATTATTTAATTTTAGGATACTGAGCATTAGATAGAATGCAACTTTGAGCAAAGACCTCTGTATAACATGAGAACATTAATGGATTACATTCATCTCAAGGCATATTCAAATGAAGCAAAGTTGAAAAATGTAAGGTGCAGATATAAAAATTACATGGAACTACATTTCCTTGTGCAGCCAATGACAGCAAGCCCTTTAGCTGTTTTATGAACACATACAAATTTTATCCATTTAAGGGTATTTTTAAAGTTGTGTTTCACAAGTAACAATTGTACGTATTTGTGAGCTAATGAGTGCTACATTTATTCATGTTTACACTATACAATGCCTAGGTCAGAGTAACTGCTATAGCCATATAGCCATCACCCTAAACATTTATAATTACTTTGTTTGGGGAACACCAAAATTCCTTTATAAAAGTCATGTTGGAATGTACTAAAAATTATTTCAACCATAGAAATCTTAACTTAATAAGTTAAGATCTCAAGTAGACACCCATCTTTCCTGTAAGCTAGCTATTTTGTAACTTTGATTCCCAAGCTCCTATTGTTTGGTCTCCTGATCTGAAACTCAGCGATCATCTTAGAGTCCTCTATTCTTTTTCCTTTTGTGTGATTATCCATGGGAATTTTGCGAAAGTTCTTATATAGACCCTCAAACCTCCATAGCAGCTAACTTTTTACCACCACTCTATAGCCACAGCTCACAGCCATAATTCTTTTTCTTTTGATAAAGAAACATGACTCTCCCTTACTTGCTCATTGTCCTATATCTTCATTACCACTTGTTATAGTCCAGAGCATTCTCGTCATTTGCTTGACCTGTGGAAGTGACCTCTTTGACACCTATATTACCTCCTCTAATGTATCAACATATTGCCAGCTGTTATTGTTCAATAACATAAATCTGATCATGACTTGATTAGAGACAATGATATACAGGAACAAGCTCAATGTGTTCACACACACACAAAAATTTCCCATTGTCCCCTTATGGGTATTTTTTGTATTAATACCCCCACAGAATTCCCATGTTCCCTTATTTATAAAACATACAATAATATTTGAGGATATATGATTTAGTAAGAAAGGAAAATATAAATTTAATTTTATAATAATTCTGATGCTTGTGTCAGGGTAGATTCAGCCAGAATATCTGTGGCTAGAAGAAAAAGAATGAAAGGTTTCACTCACATAGCCAATATCAAGATTCATTTTTTGTGGTTCTTCTCAAGTCTACTTTATCCCTATATGCTCTTTACACAGTTGAATATCAAGAGTAGAAGTACAGCCACAAAGGATAACAAATTAATTTTCTATTCCACAGTTTTAATCCTTAATGTTTCTTAAGTACCTTCTATGAAACCATATGCAGAACATTGTCTTAGATATGCTATGGCCATTGCAGTCACTAACACATTGTAGTTTTGAGTACCCCCACAAGGCCTGAACACACACACACACACACACACACACACACACACACACACACACACACACACGACAAAAACTCACTGGAAAGAAGATCATCAGGAATGGGATGTATAAAAGTGTTATGGAGTGAATATAAACACAATATATTGTCTTAGTTAGGGTTACTTATGCTGTGATAAAATATCATGACCAAAGCAACTTGGGGTAATAAATGATTTATGCAGCTTACATTTCCATTTTCATGTTCATCTTCAAAGGGAGTCAAGACAGGAACTCAAGCAGGGCAGGAACCTAGAGGCAGCAGGTGATGCAGAGGCCATGGAGGAGTGCTGATTACTGGCTTGCTCCTCATGGATTACTCAGCCGAATTTCTTATTCAACCCAGGACCACCAACCCAGGGATGGCACCACTCACATGGGCTTGGCCTTCCCCTATCAGTCACTATTTAAGAAAATTTCCTCGTGGTCACACCATTGTGTGTGAAGCCTTACACATCCAGCTCTGTTCTCCTCTAGTATCTTCCCATTGGAGTTGTGCTTGATTTTGTAACAGTTTTCATCCAAATCTTTTGGGGAATGGGAAAATATTGCCTTTGTTTCTGAAAGTGTCATGACAGGACATGGTGAGAAGCTGAGTTAGGCTTATGATGCATGATGGCAGAAAAAAGGGAGAAGGGCTGTTTTTTTTAATTATTATTTTATAGGCTCTCTAACATATCATTGGCTAAGTCTAAACAGGCAAGCAAGTAGATGCTAGAACACTGAAAGTCTGCTCAGGGGCTGGAGAGATAGATGGCTCTGCACTTAAGATTATTTGTTGCTCTTGCAGAGGATCTTCTCTGAGAAGCTGTTTTATATTGTATTTACAAATGTAAAACTCACATTAAAGCACTTTGTCTTCTATTAGCAATGAAAGGCAGGAGATTCTTGAGAGGATTCTGAGTGATGCATTTTATGAAAACAAAATCCTCATCTGTCAGAATCCCATCACTGTGGATAATGACCATATGTCTATAAATATATTACCAGTGCAGAACTAGAGAAATCACTATCAAAAGTCTTAGTCATCTGTCTATATGAGGTCAAATGTAAAGTGAACAGTCTGAATAATTCCCATAATACTCCATTCTATCTTATATGTGTGGGGCAGCCAAAGAGATGCATTTCCTTTCACTCTGTTTTCTTTCATCTTGAAAAATGGTCCATTAAATTTAATGTACTGTTGAGAAGCTCAATAATCTCTTCTAATTTCCTCATTTTGACAGCATTCACCAAACATTTAGTTAGTGCCTACTGTGTGCCAGGAATGGCATTCTAAAATTTGAGTGAGTCAGATTGAATATTTAATAGTGTGTCTTCATGACTTTATACCTTTGTCATACAATTACAAAGGCACATATTTCATTGAAAGGTTCAGGGAATCCTAACAAGCAAACAATTTTCAACCAGCTGTGTGGAAATTAAAACTGAATTTGATTCTATCAAACTTGGCCCTTACATGGGGAATGCTTTCTATCTTTCTATGCCAGGATATAAGCCAGAGCTGAATCTACTAACTCTGAACTTCTCTACCTCAGGGATAATTGGATACTGGGACTTTTGTCTGAAGCTCTAGAGTCCATTTTACTATTGAATAAATGATGGTGTTATTTTGTCTGAAATTTTTGCTGTTATTCCACAACTAAGAAAAAATAGATACAGGAGAGCACCTTGCTTGTTTGACACCTGTTTGGTGTTGGCAATTTTTCGACTTCTAAATGATTAATACCCTATGAATTCCTAATATTGATTTATTTCACCATGCCCTGTATTCTCTGGCAGCTGTGGTTTCAGTTTTATTTTTTTGTTTGTTTGTTTCCTTGTATATATGTTTTGCAATTTGAGATCCCATTCATCCAATAACCTTATGATATATGCCATTTAGCATACCAAATATTAGGTTTTATGTTATTGTCAAGGAAAATTTGCTTTTTTAAAATTACCTTTCCTAACTCATCTCCACCATACATCTTCCTACTCTGGTGCCTTTCTCCTGGAAATAACCTTTCTATTTTCATGTGGCAATGGTTAGATTGCCACTCCCATTTCCTTGTCCCCTCTTTCCACTTCCCTTTAATTGGGGCCTTTTTTTATATTATCATAGGCTGTTCCCACATTCCAACCTACTTATATGCTTACACTTCAACATGAAAATCTAGGATCTGCATATGAAAAATATACAGCATTTGTCTTTCTTAATCTGAGTTATTTTTTTAATAAAATATTATCCAGAGTTATTCAATTTCTTTCAATTTTCACAATTTCACTTTCCTTATCATTTAATGTCCATTGGGTGTACATTAATCTGTAGATATACCCTGGTTTCATTTCTTTGTTACTGTGAGTAATACAGCAATAAACATAGATAAGTAAGTATCTGTATTGTAAGATAATGTATTGGATGTATGCTCAGGAGTGATATAGCTGGGTCGATAGGAAAGTGCATTATCCAGGTGCCTATACATCTAAGTTGTTTTCCATACAAGAAACCTGTACATTCATTTCCAGTGACTATATGAGTTTATATTCCCACCAGAAGTGAGTAGGAATTCTCTTCCCAACACCCTTCAGTAATGTCTCGTGTTTATTTTCTTGATGATAGGTACTCTGATTGAAGTGAAATGAAATTTCAAAGTTGCTTTAATTTGCATAGAAAATACACATTTAATAGGATAATTTTACCATCAAGAGATGAGCTAATAATCAACAAGCATGTCATTCAGGCACTCCATACTAATATTATAATTCTTAAGGAGAATTCAAAGTAAGGACAACACACAAAACCCAGAAAAAAGGAATTGGTAGACCACAATTAGTGTTAGGACATATTGTGGACCAGTAAACTTCTGATATTCATAGAGAAGAGACTTATATAATAAATTAAACCCAGAAATATTTTAACTAATTATTTAATTACAAAATGTCATATGGCTACAAAGGAAAATATATCAATATATTAGATAATAGATATAAAAAGAATATGTATATACATAAAATAACATAAACACTAAAATATTATCATTTCTTTGAAGTTGCCTCTATGTTGCAACTAAATGTTTCCCTTTCTTCCCAGAAAGAAATCTAATATATTGAATTACATATTCACCTTTACAATGTTTTTCATATTTTACAATATGCAAATGTAGTCATTAAAATTTAGAATTGAATATTTTACATCTTAGATGTTTATAAAGAGACTTATCCTTAATATTTTCTTTTACAATATTTTATGCTTTTATTTTTAGTATCATAATGTAATTATATCATTCTACCTTCCCTTTCTTTCCTCCAAACTCTCCTATATAGCCCTCTTTTTTGCTTCAAATTCATGGCCTCTTTTCTCTAGTTGGTGTTACATATATGCAGATATGTTCCTAAATACATAATGCTAACTATATTCTATTTGTTCTTATATCTGAAATTTTTATAGTTTGAGGTATTTTTGGGGTGTGTGTGTATATGTATTATAGAATTCCATCATGTGACATTATGGTTTAAATGTTTATAGTCCGAGATTTTCTAGGCCTTTTTATCATGAAGAGACTGCTGAATTTTGTCAAATGCTCTTTCTGCATCTAATGATGTGATCATGTATCTTCTGTACTTGAATGTATGTGGTAGATTTCATTTATTGATTTATGTATGTTGAAGCATTCCTGAGTTTCTGGGATAAAGCCAAGTTCATCAAGATGGGCAATCTTTATAGTGCATTCTTACAATCAATTTGCAAATATTTAATTGTGAATATTTGCACACATGTCAATCGGAGACATTGACATATCAGTTTCTTTTTATGTTGTTAATTTTTTGTCTTGTTTTGGTATCACGTTAATACTGACTTTGTAAAAGTAATTAATAAAAGTACCTTCCTTTACTAATTTGTGGAATTATTTGAGGAGTATTGCAGTTATGTTTTCTTCTAAGATTTGATAGAATTCTGTTCTGAACCCATCTGACCTTGAACTTTTTAAATTAAAGACATTTTATTTCATAACGAAAACAAACAAAAATAATTGGTTTTGGTTATCAGCATAAAAATGTTGAGAGGTTTGGCCTGCAAAATATTAAGCCTTGAATGTAAAGATCTCGTGGATGAATTTGATGGTTTATAAAAGGGTTTTACAGAATGTTTGTCATTTTTCTTCTTCCACCTTCTGCTACATGAGAAAACAACATTGCTCACCCCTGTAGGACACAAGATATTATCTTAGAAGCAGATGGCATCCATTATCAGACCACTAGACATGCTGGCACCTCTAGTTTCCAGAGTTGCTAGAATATAAATAGATGTTCCTATGTTTGCATATAATTATGTATCAGATTATTTTGGGGGGTTAGATGTTTAAGCTTTTTGTGTGGCTTCGCACTATGTTTCAAGGTGCATGTTTCTATCGTTTTGTCATAGTATGTGAAACTCTAATTTCTAAGGAACAGTAAGCACAAGTGCTCCCCTACTTAGGACTACACTACCTTACTAATGGAAGTGGTTTTCTACACATTGTATCAATACACAACACATTATGATATAAAGCAAAACGTTTTAACGCATCCTTGTGGGAAAGTTTTAATTATGTTACCCCCAGTCCACATTGAATAACAGAGTAAATTACAATACCCAATTGTCTATCTGCATTCACAAAGTGCTTTGTTTTAAATTACCTGATTACAGTGTTAGCCTAAGGTTCATCATTCAGGAAATCTCACAGAATAAGCACCCATAAAAAAGAATTATTTATTTATTTTTGCCATAACATTTACAACGTATGAGAAAATGGCAAAGGTATGAATAAGTACAACTGTTGGCCTGTTACTAGAGTTTCTTATTAGCTACCTCTGTCTTAAACATTAACCCATTTCTATTACTCTAAGTATTTCCATACAGTCTTATCTTACCAGACAGTGGGTCCAGACCTCTGCTCTCTTGGTCCTACATGTTGACTTTCCTATTACCTCTCCCAGAATGCTCCTTGCCTTCCTATTTGCCAACAGTGCTTTATTCATTAACCAACAAGCCAATAAGAGAAACATATTTACAGAATTACATCTGCCATCACTGGATGAAACTAGCATTAGCACCCCACACACACTTTTTTTGTTTTGCCAACCTATCCCTTTTGCAAGGCAAGGACACAATGTTCATATCTTCTAGCAAATGTGACAAGAAGGCACCATCATGGAAGTGGAAACTAGGTCTTTACCATTCACCAAACCTGAAAGAACCTTGATCATGGATTTTCAGTCATCATAACTGTAAGGAATGTATTGTTTACATTAACAGATTATCCAAAATTATTACATCAGGTAACAAATGCACAGGTTGTTTTTGCAATTTAGTTGCAATTTTTCATTAAAAACCCTCATTTCCACATTTAAAATTTTGTCAGAAAATAAACAATGCACAGGTGAAATCCAACTTATTATACATATATAAATGAATCTCCTTTGTCATTTTCCTCTCTAAAAGAAAGCTCTCTCCTAAATGTATGTCAAACCTTCCTTTGTATGTGCTCACATATATTTAAATGCCTATATATAATATATAATATTTACATTGATTTTAATGTTTTGCATATGGCATCATATTCTAGTTTCCATTTGGTGACATATTATTTTTCCTTTTGCAAATTATTTATTAGTTAATGTCATATAATATATTTTGGTCATTTTTACCACAGCTCTTCCCAGAGCCATCCACTCTTTCTTAACCACCTTATATTGTTTGCTTTTAAAACCAAGCCAAACAAACAAACAAACAAAAACATTGAGTCCAGTTCACACTTCCAATATGCACCTGTGTGTGTATGGCTTTCCACTGGAATGTAGACAACACATCCAAGGCCACACACTTTAGCAAACCTCCCTCTCTTAGCAGCTGCTGATTGTTGTTAACTCCTCAGCTGGGGTGGGACATTGTGCCCTCTTTTTCTGTATGTGTTATAATTTGGGCTGTGCTGAGCTTGCCCAGGTCTGGCACAACTTATATAAATTCATATGTACAAATCACCTGCTATGTCTGTGTTTTAGTTAGTAATATTACTATGAGGAGTCACCATGACCACATTTAATTGGAGCTTGCATACAGGTTCAGAGTTTTAGTCTTTTGTCATCAAGACAGAAATCATAGCAGCATGCAGACAAACATGAGGCTGGAAAAGGAGCTGAGAGTTCAACATTTGGATCAGCAGGAAGAAAGAGAATCCACTGAAATCTCAAATTCCATCCCCCAGTGACACACTTCCTCCAACAAGGCCACAATTACTCCAACAAGTACCACTCCCTATAGCTTTATGGGGGTCATAGTCATTCAAACTCCCACAGTATGAAAACACCAGTTCCTTGTTATGCACTGATTCTGGCTCTTATAGTCCATGTATATCCTTTTCTGCAATATACCCTGAGCAGGAGAGGAGGAGGAATGTAAGATAGATGTACCATTTAAAACTTAATGTTTTTCTGTACTTGACCAGCTGTGAATCTCTGTGTTAATTTCTATCTACTTTAAAAAGAAGCTTATCTGGTATATTCTTAATTCAACATTTGTTTTGTATATTTGTTCATGTAATAAATCATAACATTTTGTCATTGCCTATATTTTTCATTATTTAAGTAAACCATACTTTATTTTAACCTTATTGCCCTAATTTCACTGTTGTAACACCACAATAACAATACTAGGATGTACTTCCATAGATTCATGTATGTGAACATTTTCAACACAATACTCAGACATGGATGAGAGAGTATAGATGGTGAATATTGTCTACTTTGCTACCTATTGCCATATTTGTTTGACAGTGTGTACTTTGTCTAGCAGTATGTGAATATGTCTCATTCTTTCTCCTTCTTGAATCTTAATTTTCTTTATAATAGTATAGACTATCAGAGGGGAGATAATTTTAAAAAGTTTAGAAATTATTCATAGACCATAGAAGAAACTTAGAATAATATATTGAAAATTTTTCATCAGAGAATATCTCAACAAAATTTATGTTTGGAAAGATCATAGGTTTTGATATGATAGATGGATTGTAGTAAGGAAAGCCCTAGTAAAATGTAGCAAATGCCACTCTGATTTTAATTTTACTCACTTCTTTTTTGAATATTTTTTATTTAAATTAGAAACATCTTATTTTACACATCAATCCCAGTTTCCTCTCCCTACCACCCTCTTATCCCCTATCACACTCTCTATCCACTCCCCAGGGAGAGTGAGGCCTTCCATGTATCTAGGCTGAGAGAGTAACCCTTCATGGGAGAATGGACTTCCAAAGTTCATTCGTCCACTAGGAGTAAATACTGGTTCCACTGAAAGAGGCCCCATAGATTTCCCAGGACCCCTAACTGTTATTCATGTTCAGGGGTCCTGGTTAAGTCCTATGCTGGTTTCCCAGCTGTCTGGCTGGGGTCCATGAGCTCCCCTTGCTCAGGTCAGCTGTTTCTGTGGGTATCCCCAGCATGGTCTTGCTCCTTTGCTCATATTATTGCTCCTCTCTCTCTACAAATGGACTCCAGGAGTTCATCTCAGTGCTTAGCTGTCAGTGTCTGCTTCTGATTCAATCCACTACTGGATAAAGGCTCTATAATGTCATTTAAGGTAGTCATCGATCTCATTATAGGGAAAGGGCATTTAAGGTAGCCTCTCCACTGCAACATTTGTCACCTCATTGACAGCCAGGGTTGATTGGGCTGATCTGATTGGTTAGGCAGGTGTCCCCTTCCTCCCTCACTCCATGTGGGTCCCTCCCAAAGCTCCCTCTCTCTCAACCCCCCCACCTACCTGAACAAATTGATTTTCTCCCAGTGGCATTTCAAGGTTATGTAGCTTTAAAGAGAGAGAACTGGATTTGCATCCATTGTTTGGCAGTTTTCTAAAGAACAACATACCATGCAGAAGAGACATACAGCCTCTGTCAATCACACAAACCAATAAACACACCTTTGTTGCTAATTACCATTTTCTTTTTGTGCTACTGTTTGCCAAATGGCATTGAAAACTGAAGCACAGATGCTCATTAACATCATTCTTGATTTACTGATAATTCAGCACTGACAGTTTAATAAGTTTAGGATGCAACCCAAAGATGATATGTCAACACATTTTTGGGGATATGTTTTTCTCACCTCTTTGTCTGAATAGTTTGTTCATTTTGTGAAAATTGTACCAAGAATAGGAATACTTTAAATTTACATTTAATATTGTCATGAGTAGTTCAAAAGTGTCCCACCCATTCTTGAAGATTCATAGTACAAACCCTTATGGTGGTAAGGAGGAACTACAAGGGAGATCTCAGTGATGCCTAAATTTATCCGAGCTGCCTGTATTGGCATATAGAGACTGAAATATTGATTTACTCCTCTGAGGAAAAATAAAGTTGTTCAATATGCATTTGAATATGTAGGTATATTCAGTGGAGAAATGCTAAATGTGCTGTAAAGAATGCTTCTTAAGTTCATCTTAAGTGGTTGGTATTTGGTGAGACTTACATTTATTCATCTTTCCCAGGGAAAGATGAAACTTCATAACCGTGACATGTTACTAGGGGAAACACAAACTAGTTATTTTAGACATAAATAGAAATCTGCCAGCCCAAACTATATCTTTTATATGTTCACTGTGTTAGAATTTGGTGGTATTTTCATATAACATATTATTCAATATATGGTTAATTCCTCCTGGATTTGGTCAAATTGAGATTATTGAACTTATATCTCTAGGGCAGGGTAATCTAAGGAATGCTAATACTTCATAGTTAGTTGTGTTATCTAAGAATTAAAAATACTAAATATATGCTTAAATCATATCGGCAGTTATGTGTACCAGGGTAGTATGGTGGTGACATTAAGGGTGACTGACTTGTAAGACATTATTTTTCTATAATGGAATTCTGTGAGTATGGCTCTGATTTAGACAATACTTTTTAATAAATTTTACTGAGGGAAATGAGAAAGAATAGATAGATCTGCTGTAACCAACAATGAACATCTACAGCAGTCCTTCAATGTTCCTTGCACTTAACCTACTGAGGAAGTAGGTAGGAGGAAGATTGGTTCTGACCCCTGAAAATTAATCACTCAGAAGCTACTACTAAGCAAATTTTGCTCAAGAAATAACCTGAAAACAATATGGATGATTCTGAAAAGAAATATTCAGAGCCATATTTGAATTTATCATTGATCATATTGTGTAAGTTTATTCATCAAAACAAAACCAAATGAAATCTTGAAAGCATCTAGTATTGATTGTGTAGGTATGATATCACAATTTTATTTAAAAAACACCCTAAAATGTAATTCCATTTACTCATTTCCTCCTTCCCCTTTCCACCTCAACTCTTTCCATGTAACTGCATGCCCCTGAACTGTTTTACTCTTTTTTCTTTTTCAAGAATGACCACTTGGCATTAGGAATTAGGGAACTCACTCCTGGGGATGCTCAGCACTACTTAGCAGCCTGTGGTTCTTTTTCTAGGCTTGCAACCTGTTCGTTGAACTACTTTTTGTCTTATTTAGGGATATATATGTTGTCGTGATATCATGGGTGAAGTTTCCCTTTCTTACAGCAAAATTCATACTGGTCCTCTGGCTCTTATTACCATTCCACTTGCTCTTCTGGGGTGTTTTCTGAGCCTTGGGAACAGGCATTGCGTTTCAGATGTATCATAGTTGGTATTGCAAACCTAGCCACTTAGCCTGGGTCTTTTGTTTTCCATATAAGGTTGAGTATTATTCTTTCAAGGTCAGTGAAGAATTTTATGGGATTTTGATGGTGATTGCATTGAATCTGTAGATCGCTTTTGGTAAAGATTGACATTTTTACTATATTTATCATACATATCCAATAGCATGGGAGGTTTTTCCACTTTCTGATACCTTCTTTAATGTCTTTCTTAAAGACTTAAAGTTCTGATCATACAGTTTTTTTCGCTTGTTTGGTTAGAGTTACCCCCTCCCACCAAGATATTTTATGTTGTTTGTGGCTATTGTGAAGTGTGATGTTTCTGCTTTCTTTCTCAGCCAATTTTTCATCTATATATAAGAGGCTACTGATTTTTTTCAGTTAATTTTGTATCCTGCCACTTTGATGAAGGTATTTATCAGCTGTAGAGTTCCCTGGTACAGTTTTTTGGGGTCATGTATGTAAAGTATCATATAATCTGCAAATAGTGAAAGTTTGACTTCTTCCTTTTCAATTTGTATCACCTTGATCTTCCTTTGATGTCTTATTCCTCTAGCTATAAAACTTCATGTACAATATTGAAGAGATATGGAGAGAGTTGACAACTTCTCTTGTTCATGATTTTGGAGAAATTGCATTGAATTTCTCTGCATTTAGAGATGTTAGCTGTTGGCTTGTTGTACATTGCCTTTATTATGCCAGCACCATTTGTTGAACAAGCTTTCTTTGTTCCATTCTATAATTTTAGCCTTTTGTCAAAAATCAGCTGTTCCTAGGTGTGTGGATTAATATCAGGGTATTTTATTCGATTCCATTGGTCCCCCTGTCTGTTTTTGTGCCAATACCAAGCTGTATACTATAGCGCAAAGTATTGTGTTCTGTCTTGCTTAAGAACCAGAAAAATCTCAATGTAAGAGAAAATCTATCTAGGAAATGGAAAACTGATAAAGATTAAATTGAATTTTTATGAGAGAATTTTAAACATGCTTTGCATTAAAATAAATTAATTTTCCATAAATAATCAAAATAATAGGAAAATAATAACAAGGGAATACAAGATATAAAATTTTGTCTACATTTTTGCTGTGTCTACAGGATATATTACACAACTTTGAGTGACATACTTCTTTTTACATGCTTTTGCCTACCTCCATGTGTATATAATTAACATTAATTAATAATTATTTAATATACAAAAGCAGATTGGAGGTAAGAGAATAAATATTAATGAACTTGGTGATAGGACAGTAAAAACAGAGGAAACAAAACAAGAATGTCTCAAGAGTGTGTAACAGTATAAAATTAGATGTTTTTGTATTTGGCATGGCATCTTGGATACAGAGACTAAGGACTAAAATATACAGAGCTCTTAAAATATTTGAAACAATGGCTAAACTATCCTGAATTTGATAAGAGACACAAACTACAAATGAAAGAAGTCAACCCAACCTCTAAAATGGTAATAATAAAGTCCATACCACTAAGTAAATTCTAACGAAATCCCAGAAAGAAAATTCTTGAGACAATGATAGAAAAATAGAGTGACCAATACTAATGATAAACAATTTCTCATGACTAACTTGAGAGGCTGCAATATTTTGCATGTAGTAAAATAACAGACATAGAATGCTATAACTATAGAAAAATATACTAGAAATAAGGAAATACAAATATTCCCAAATAGTAGGAAACTATTAAAAATCATTGTCAATAGTAGAATTATTGATAAATAAAATAGAATGTCTCTCCTTGAAGTCTCTAAATGTACTTGATGGCTGATGTGAAGCAAGGCTTATACATGACCTGTTTTTCTACATTGCTAAAAACTTAAAGGCTTCTTACATGGAGGTAGGCAAAAGCATGTAAAAAAAAATATAACAGGTACATATCACTCAAAATTATATGGTATCACTGACATAGGAATGTATATGTAAATATATATGAATATTTAAAGAGGCAGATAAGAATATATATATACATATATATATATATATATATGAAATTAAATAATTAAAATGAATCATACATATCCTGGGGTACCAAATAATCATACTCCTGAAGTGTACATGCAAAAAAACAAAACAAAACAAAACTTGAATGGAGATAGATATCTTTAGGGACTTTGTTGATAATAATTAGACTGAAAAAAGCCTCTTCTAAACAGATTTTTAGTTATTGTTGTTTTGATTTTTTCAAAGGGAAAATCAACTTAAGAGAGGAAGGCTTTCATTTGGAGTATGGATTTAGAAGCTCCAGTTCGTGGTCTGGCTCCATTGTTTTTCACTGAAAGGAGGTAAAAATGTTATGATGGAAATAGCATGATGGAGAAGAGTGCTTGACTAATGCCATCTCAGAAGCAGAGTGGGAGGTCAAGATGAGATATAGCTTTCAAGGTAATGCCAAATCCTAGCACTTAGGGGGCAAAGCTCTTAGGTTGAGGTCTACAAAGAAAGTTCCGAGATAGGCAGGGCTATCTCCACAGAAAAACCTTCTCTCAAACCCACAATTCCTCACAAAAGAATGAATAAGGGGTCCTTGTGATAGTTGAAAAATTCTGTATCTGGACCTTCATGATACTTGTGTATAATAAAATTGCGAAACGCCAATAAGAATTTTGGGTTTGACATTTAATGTGCTCACCTGAATTGTAGTTATTTTTCAGAAGTGTGAGAAGTGTGTATGAGATTTCTGTCCAATGTCTTTGAAATTTTCTGTGAATATGATAATTTTCTAGTAGAGATATTTGCAAATGCCACACCAAAATTAAAATGAAATAAATAAATTCTAAAAAATTATAAGGTATTTTTCTGAAATATTGTTAATTGAACTTCTGTTTTAATTTATATACATGGAGTATTTAAATACAGTGTAACTTCATGTAAAAATTTTTAAAATTATTCAATCATGACTTAATCAATTAACCACACTTGAATATACCTTGTCTCTTCCATTTGCTGTAGTGCATGTATGGGTATCCACTGGTTTTGTTTTTAACTTATAAACCACTGATATACAGACTAATTAGTATCTTTAATTCAAGAATGTATAGACAGTAGATATTGTTCAATACCTCATTCAAACTAACAAACACTTTATGTCGAATGAAGGGGGTTAAATGTTATATTTACTCTGAGTGGTCAGTATAACATCACCAGGTGGCAGTAGAGTATTATGACCACCAATGTAATATCTATATTAGACTCAAAATATTCACAGGAAAAAAATAAAACTCCTCTGTAGCCCTCATATGTTTAATATCACTGATTTACACTCACCAATTTTAATTGAAAGCATGGCTGAAGAACACAGAATTGACTTATGATATTTGAGGTTGGGAATTGGCTTTGGTCATTCATAATTAAATTGATGGGATTTTACATTTTTATCCTGAAGAGTATGTATACCTCACATGAACCTCATACCTAATTAAAATAATTGATTCTTATATGCCACTAACACTAGTGTCTTCTGTGGAAATTAAAATGTAAAGCTTTAAATATTTAACACCATGACTTTTTTATTTTTATTTTACATGTTGATCCCAGTTCCCTCTCTCTCCCTTCCTTGCTCCCTTCCACTTTCCCTCTCTCCCACCCACATATGCCCTGCAACCACCTTCCCCTCCCCTCCCCCCCCACTCCACAGGGAGTGTGATACCTTCCAGGAGGAGTCATCTAAATCTGTCAAGTCATTTGGAGCAGGGACTAGGCCTTCTTTCCCATCTTTAGGTTAAAAGGGAGTATCCCTCCATGGGTGATGTGCTCTCAAAGTCCTTTTCTGCACCAGGGATACATACTGGTTCCACTGCATGAGGTCCCTTAGACTTCCCAGGCCTTCTGACTGAGACCCATGTTCAGGGGGCCTTAGTCAGTCCCATGCTCGTTTCCCAGCTATCAGTCTGAGGGCCCATTAACTCCTCCTTGCTCAGGTCAGCTTTCTCTGTGGGTTTCTGTAGCCTGGTCTTGCCCTCCCTCTTTGCATCTGCATTTCACTACAGCTCAGTGTTGTAGTTTTAGGTGTCTTCTGTTTCCATCAGCTACTAGATGAGGGCTATATAATGGTGGATAAGTTATTCATTGATCTTATTATCAGGGAAGGACATTTATGGTAGCCTTTCCACTGTTGCTCAAATTGTTAGTTGGGATCAGTCTTGTATGTCACTGGACATTTCTCTAGGTACAGTTTTCTCTTCAAACCTTTAATGGCTCCCTCTCTTATGGTCTATCTATCTATCTGTCTGTCTGTCTGTCTGTCTGTCTACTGTATCTCTCTTTCTCTTTTTTATCGTCTATTCCTCCCCTGACTCAATTTTCCTAATCCCAAGTGCTTTCCTTTCCTACCCTTCTCTTTCTTCTAGTTCCCTCTCTACTCACTACCCCCCCACAACCCCCATATGCTCAGGAGATCTTTTCAATTTCTCCTTCTGTGAGGGACCTTATATGAATCTCTTAGATTCCTCCTTATATCCTTGTTCTTCTGGCAGCGTGAATTATAGGCCTGTGATCCTTTGATCTATGTCTAAAATCCATATATAAGCAAGTACATACCATGTTCCTCTTTTTGTGACTGGGTTACCTCATTCAGGATGGTTTCTTCAATTTCCATCCACGTGCCTGCAAATTTCAAGATTCCATTTTTTTTTTCTGCAGAGTAGTATAACGTTGTGTAAAAGTGCCACATTTTCTTTATTCATTCTTCAGTTGAGGGGCATCTATCTTGCTTCCAGGTTCTTGCTATTACACATAATGTTACTATGAAAATATTTGAACACAAGTCTTTGTTGCATGGATGTGTATCTTTTGGGTATATGCCTAAGAGGAACATTACCAGTTCCTGTGGTAGACTGATTCCCATTTTCCTGAGAATCGCCATACTTATTTCCAAAATGGATGTACAATTTTGCACTCCCACCAGCATTGGAAGAATGTTTCACTTCCTCCACAACTTCTCCAGCATAAGTTGTCATTGGTGTTTCTAATTTTAGCCATTCTGGCAGGAGTAAGATGGTATCTCAGAGTTGTTTTGATTTGCATTTCCCTGATAGCTAAGGATATTGATCAAATTCTTAAGTGTCTTTCAGTCTTTTTGATTTCCTCTATTGAGAATTCTCTATTCAGTTCTGTACCCCATTTTAATAGGGTTATTTGGTGTTTGATGACTAGTTTCTTGAGTTCTTTGTATATTTTGGAGATCAGCCCTCTGTCAGATACGGTGAAGATCTTTTCCCAGTATGTGGGCTGCAGGTCTATCTGCAGTCTTTACACACCATCATCCAATTGTGCCAGCACCATTTGTTGAAGATGTGCTCCTCCTCCCATTGTATACTTTAAGCTGTTTCTTCAAAAATCAGGTGTACGTAGGTGTGTGGGTTAATATCAGGATTTTTTATTTGATTTCATTGGTCTACTTGTCTGTTTTCATGCCAATACCAGGCTGTTTTCAGGAATATAGCTCTGTAGTAGAGCTTAAAGTCGGGAATGGTGATGGCCCCTGAAGTTCCTTTGTTGTATGTGGATGTTTGGCTATCCTGGATCTTTTCTTTTTCTGTATAAAGTTTATTATCATTTAAATATCAGTGAAGAATTGTGCTGGGGTTTTAATGAGGATGGCATTGAGTCTGTAGATTGCTTTTGGAAAGATTTCCATTTTTACTATGTTTATCCTACCTATCCAAGAGCATGGGAGATCTTTCCATTCTATGGTATCTTCTTTCTTTCATTAAAGATACAAAGTTCTTATTATATAGGTCTTTCACTTGTTTGGTAAGCATTACCCCCAAGATAATTTATATTGTTTGTGGTTTTTGTAAAGGGTGATGTTTCTCTGATTTCTTTCTCATCACCTTTGTCATCTGTATGTAGTAGGGCTGATTTTTGGAGTTTATCTTGTATCCTGTTAGTTTGCTGAAGGTGTTTATCAGCTGTAAGAGTTCCATGGTCGATTTTTTTGGATTGCTTATGTAAACTATCATATCATCTGAAAATAGTGAATTTCTGGTAGAATTCTGCACTGAATCCATCTGGCCCTGGACTTTTTTTCCATTTTTTTATTTTTATTTATTTAATTTTTTTGGTTGGAAGGTTTTGATGACTGCTTCTATTTCATTAGCAGTTATAGGTCTATTTAAGTTGTTTATCTCTTTTTTTATTTAATTTTGGTAAGTAATAGTTATCCTTAAATTTGTCCATTTCCTCTAAATTTTCAAATTTTGTGGAGTACAGGTTTACAAAGTATGACCTGAAAATTGTCTGGATTTCCTCTGTGTCCATTGTTATGTCTCTCTGTTCATTTCTGATTTTGTTAATTTGCATGTTCTCTCTCTGCTTTTTGGTTAGTTTGGATAAAGGTTTGTCTATCTTTTTTATTTTCCTGAAAAAACAACTCTTTGTTGCATTGATTTCTTTTTGTATTGTTTTCCTGATTTCTACTTTATTGATTTCAGCCCCCAAATGGATTATTTCCTGGCATCTACTCTTCCGGAATGAGTTTGCTAAGGCTTTCAGTTGTGCTGTTAATTCTCTTATGTGACTATCCTCTGTTTTCTTCATATGGGCACTTAGTGCAATGAACTTCTCTTGTAGCACTGCTTTCAAGATGTTCCATAACTTCTGGTATGTTGTGTCCTTATTCTCGTTGAAATTTAGAAAGTCCTTAATTTCTTTATTTCTTCTTTAACCCAGGTATGGGGCAGTTGCTCATTGTTCAGTTTCCATGAGTTTGTCAGGTTTCTGCAATTTGTGCTGTTGTTGAATTCCAACTTTAAAGCATGGTGATCTGATAAGATACAGGGGACCATTCCATTTTTTTTTAATCTATTGAGGTTTTTTATATAGCCTTGTATGTGGTCGATTTTAGAGAAGGTTCCATGTGGAACAGAGAATATGGTATATTCTTTTGTGTTTGGATAGAATGTTCTATAGATGGCTGTTAAACCCAGTTGAGACATAATTTCTGTTAGTTCTTTTGATTCTTTGTTAAGTTTCTGACTCGTGGTCCTGTGTAGCAGTAAGAGTGGGGTGTTGAAGTCTCCCGTTATGAGTTTGTGAGGTTTTATATGAGCTTTGAGTTTTATTAGCATTTCTTTTATGAATGCGGTTGCCTTTGTATTTGGGGCATAGATGTTCAGAATTGAGACTTTGTGCTGATGGTTTTCTCCTGTGATGAATACGAAATGACAGTCTTCATCTCTTTTGATTCTGGTGGTGTCATGCCTGTCTTTCTATTGTTAGGTGTTTCTTGTATTGATATCTTCCCATTGCTTCTTCCAGTGGGTGCAGGTGGGGTCCTTCTCTCTCTATGCTACTCTCCCGATGGGATTAGGTGGGTCAGAACTTCGATGTCTGTAGCTCTGGGTGGTCCAAGCTCTGAAGAAGGTCTCTCCTCAGGAAGGGGCCCAGTGATGGGGCTCAAATATCCAGTAGTCAGGGACTCACAATGGTCTCTTGGGGATAGAGGGATCTCTGGACAGGACCCAGAGCTCTGGCAGAGGACCAACGGTGGGGGGCAGAGATCAGGTAGGCAGAGATTCTTGGTGTTCCCATGGATACGTTGGTGTAGTGTGCTCAGAGCAGCTCTAGGAAGTTCCCCGAAGGTGGAGCAATTGTTGTGTCTGCCCTCTCCAGTGGAGGCCCAGTGATCGGGATCAAAGACTCAGCAGTCAGGGACTCAGGATAGTCTTGTGGGGACAGTTGGATCTCTGGCCACGGCCTGGAAGTCCAGCATAGGACCGACACTGGGGGCTTAAACACCATGATATAAAACTAAGTTTGTACACAAGCAGATGATTAAGCCATAAGTTTTTCTTATGCTCCAGTATGTGAAATGTAATTCTGTGTCAACAACTAAATAAATGATGTTTAATTAGCAAACCACGTTTAATTTTAGAACAAGTACTTGACAATGAATCAAGCATACCTTGTTTTGAAAATGCTCATAAAATAATAAATTGCATTAATGGTATGTAAGGAAAAGTATGATTTTATTAGCAAAATAGTATTAATTTTTCATATCTAGAATGCATTTTAAGAAATGATGGCGAGAAGTTATGGAATGTACATAAAGGAAATAAATTATTTGTTTTCCAAACAAAATAAACACATATGCATATGTAGAAGATGTTAATTTTGCAAGAAAGGACTCATTACATAATTTTTTAAAAAGTCAAAAGAATTTGAGGTTGGTGGCCAGAGTAAATTAAATGAATGGATGAGTTTCAAATGGTTAATAACGGAAAACATTCGTTCTAAGGACCGTAGAGTTTGCTTGAAAAGTGGTAAAGTCCCTCTTTTGTGAGTTTTACAAAGACATTCAAACTCTACCTTCCTATCAGTGATACCATAATACTAAAATATTCAGATTTAATTTGATGTTTTTATTATTACATTTATATGTGTGTGTGTTCTTCGTAATGAAAGGTGCTTATTTAGTGTTTATTACCTATTGAAAACTTATATTAAATTTTTTAATATTTACAATTATTAAATATGTACTGGACAGCTGTAAGGTACTAGGAACAGTTTCGGTACAAAAGATATAACAACACAAAAATCAAATAAAATTTCTCTCATGACCTTATGTTCTACTAAGGGAAATAGAGTTGATAAATAATACATCACAGATTGAGAGAGACATGAGGAAAAATGGAGCAAATCAAGGGGCTACAGAGTGGTGGGCAGAGAGATGAATTACATTGGATAGTTAAGGAAAGAATGTTTGATAAATGGTATTTTAGGCTACAATGAAGGGGGAAGTGGAGCTAGAGAGAGAGAGAGAGAGAGAGAGAGAGAGAGAGAGAGAGAGAAAGAGAGAGAGATTGGAATTTTAGAAGAGGAGACACATTTAATAGAAGGAATAACAAATGCCAGGGTCCTGAACCATGAACTTGGAATTTCTTTTTCCTCCCCCTCCCTCCCTCCCTTCCTTCTTTCCTCCTTCCCTTCCTCCCTCCCTCCTTCCCTCTTTCTTTCTTATTTTCTCTCTTTCATTCTTTTGTGATCAAGGAATAGATTGATTGCTGATTAAAATAGTATCTTACCGCAGACATTTTCTCCCATTTGATAATACTTTACCCTTCCTTGGAGGAGGATGACAATTGAGAAGTAGAACTAGAAGGTGTGATAAAGACACCATTGTTCTTGGGAGGCTCTGCTAACAGCTCTGTGTTGTAGTGTTCCTCAGTCTGATAAATGTCTCCCTTAAAAGAAAGACAGCATGGAAATCATAGGTCTTAAAATCTTGTCTATTTAAAGGGGTGACTTTATATTTGATGCTGGAAATTATAGCCTATGATTTTCAGCCAGTGCCTGAAATAAGATGTGAGTGTGGCCATTATTGATGGGGTATCATTTTCTCAAACACATCTGAGATTTTCAGAGGTTAAGTAGTTGAGTTATCTTCCCTTCCTTTCTCCTAGAGTGATTGTGAACACTCCTTCCATGCATCAGATGTCTCCAAATCATTTTAGTCACAATGTTTTCCCCTCTACTTTAACTCATGTGGATATTTTCCAACATATGGCTTTGAGATCATAAATGTGTGTCTGGAGGCTAATATTTCCACATTCTAGTAAGAAATGGTAATTTAAAATATGTTGCTTTTATTACCCTGTGGTAAATGAAAGAAAACACAGCCAAATAATATCAATTCTTTTTCTCACTCAAAGGCAGCTGCCTATCAGTTTGATTCTCAGATAATTGTGGATTTTTTTTAGTTGGCTAAGTCCATGCATAGTTTGTATTCTTTTTCACAGAGTGTAAGTCACAATGCTAGGGAGAACTTTTTAGATCTAATGGTGTCTTGCACTGGATATATTATTCTTAAGAGAATTTATTCTTTATTTGGGTGCCAAAGAGAAAGTATGATTTATTCTCATCAGTTTCATAGATCTGGCAAAATAAATAATATAAAGCCCAGTGTAGTGCCACTCATCTCAAAGACTAAGCAAGAGGATCATTGTAGCCCAGGGCTTTGAGAATATAGCAAGATCCTGGCTGAAAAATTGCACATATATCTGATAAGTTATATATGTATTATATATATTTCACATATGTAAAATACATATGGCAATCTCTCTTTTTATATGTATGTCTATAAGTATGAACATAATTTATATACTCTAAACAATAACTTTAACAGTGATGAATACTCAAGGCAGCTAATCAATATAAACAAATGTAATTAACTATATAACTCAAGTCACACTAAGTTCTTCAGTAACATTGGCAAATTTTGCTATTTAGCGAAGCTGCAACAGAAATTATAGTGAGCTTCATAAAATACTATAGTCAAGTTAACTTTACACCATGAATAACAAATTGCTTTCACAATAACAAGTAAGGAAAGGGCTGTATTTTGGTGGATGTTCTTATTCAGAGCTCTCTTGAATTTAGGGAACTTACAGAAGACATCCTATAAAGGAACCTTTTCCTTTAATCCCAATATTTAATCTATTTTTTATAATCCATGCTCAACTGTGAGAAGAAACTTCTGAAAGCTTACCAGCTTATCACTCCAGAGTTTTAATGAATTTGTTACATCATTTCTTAATATTTCAATTTTTAGAACTACTAAAGAATATAAAAGAATGAGTTTGAGTGTTCTGAAAATAGAGGACCTTAAAGAAGAACACTCTGTGTGGAACTGTGTGTACATGCATGCGTGTGTTTTGTGTGTGTGTGTGTGTTTGTGTGTGTGTGTGTGTGTGTGTGCGTGTGCATGTGTGTGTGGTTATGTGTATGTGTGTGTGCGTGCATGCATGTGTGTTATTCAGGACTGGCCTGAAGTTACTCTCAAACAACATAGAAAAGATGTGAAGCAAGTAGTTGGATATCCTGTTTTTGATTAAAAATATCTGGGATGAATATTGTTTCTTTCACTTGAGGATAAGTGCTAATTGAAGCCATGGGGAAGATTATAGAATGGGAAACCAGTGGAGTTTATGAACAAACCTTGATTATGTCTGACATATAATAGCTGGGAAGAGGAAGATGAGCCTCAGGGGAAGAGAGATGGGAAACAAGATTGTGCAGTGGTAGCTAAAGGAAAATAATGTTTCAAGTTTTGTAGAGTTTAGCAATGAATCTCGCAGACAAGAGATCATATAGTAAATTTGATGTCTATTTTATTTGATGACAGTAGTGATGTTAACCATATCTGTTTTACTGGGTGTATAGAGCATAAAGCTGAACTGAAGTGGCTAAGTGGGAAAATAAAGACATTAAGACTGTGTATATGGGTAGTATAATGTGGCAGGATTACCCTGATTTTTTCCTAGTTGAAGAAGATAATTCAGTCTCAGGGGATCCAAAAATATGTACCTTTTGTGCCGAGAATGAGAGCATTTTCTTTTGATGTTTCTTTCTCTCTTCTAATCGGAAATCTGTTACCATCACCAATTTCTGCATGGGCATTTGTTCGTGAACCTCACTGTCATCTCAATCTATAGTCATTCTTGTGGCCTCAATTAATATATACTCAAGTGAATACCATATTTTATATTCAGCTGTAACCTACAGTAGGACATTCAACTATCTGTCCAACATTTTGTCTAGATTGCTTTCAACATATTTCAAGTTGATGAACGGATACAGAAATTTAAGAATTAAGAGGGAAGCTTTGAAATTGTGCCCTGAACTGACATGTAGGAGGGACACTGGGTATTGTCAATTATACTGGAAGTAATCAGTTTCAGATTTTTGAAATGATGAGCCATGAAGTCTGTGCTGGATAACATGACAAATAACAAAAGGAATAGCTGAATGAAAGGGGGAGAGTAGAGAGTAACTGAATTGTTCAAATGCCAAGCTGAATGAATTTGAGGCTGATGTCAGAAAAAATGAATTGAGGGTGTATTAGAATGGTTATGAATGATACTAAAGTGCTGATAATAATCCTGCAAATGATTGACCCATATAGACAGGAAAAATATTGCTGTTAATCAAAGACTTAGTGTTATTAAATGCATGATTCATGTAAGCATAAGAATCAGCCAGTATGAAAGTAGAGCTTCTGATACAACAAACAACAAACAAACCCAAAACAAAAGCAAGCAAGCAAGCAAACAAACAAACAACAACTACAAACCTGGTGTAAAAATGTAGGTCAGTTAGTAGTGTGCTGAACATATATGAAACCCTGGATTTGATGCTCAGCACCACACATGCCCTTTCATACATAGATAGCACAAGCTTATAATCTCAGGAAGAAGAGACAAGAGGGTCAGAAGTTCCAGGTAATGCTCAGCTACATTAAATAAAAGAAAAAAAAAAATGAGGCCTGCCCAGAGTACATGAGACTTTGTTTCAAAAACGGAAAACTATTAACACAATGGCTGTTTTCACAGAATGAAGGATCATAGCAGAGAGAGAGGCTTTTGGTAATATAGATGGCAATGGCTAGAAATGAAAATTTCTACAGTAGATCAACAAAATATGCAATAGAAGGTGACTTTTTGTAAAGTTGTTTTATTTAGTTTTTGAAAAAGGTTTAAAGTCATAATTGAAAGCAGAATCGAGTGCAAAGATGGAAAGTCAATGAGCAGTAGCAGCAGCAGCACTGCAAAAAACTGAAATTGTGAATTCAAATGAGAGCCACGATTCAGTTGAGATAAAACAAAAATGTTTGTAATGCTTGCACTTATTCTGAATATTCTCTGTAGACTTGTTTGATAAATTCGGCCCAAGAGTATTTATAGAGTGCTTAGTAAACAGCTCTTAGAAGGGCAACAAGCTCTATCAGTCATGAGCAAAGTATATACACCTTATCCTAACATTTTGGGTGTTGATCTGTGAAGATGGGGCTATGACTGGATGCTTGGCATTATAATTTTGACACTAGTAGCTTTTGGCATTCAATAGGTTTAAGTGAGAAACATTTGAGAAATATATCGAATGTATTAGTCCTGAATATTTTGTTTACTTTTATTTTTGTATGTAATAATTCTCCTACATATAAGGCTAGAAACCTCAAACTCTAGGTTGTGTGAAAATTTCTTTAGGAAATAATTGGTGAGCCCGGAGTCTGACATTACTTATTTATTTACTTACATTTTTCTTTCTTCTTATTATTTTTTCTGTTTTGATTTTTCAAGACAGGGTATCTTTGTAATGCCATGGCTATCCTCCTCATGAGCCATGGCACCTAGCAGGATTTATTCCTAGAAAATGTCCTGGAGGGCTGTGTAAAGACACTTGCCACCACTAAAGCTGGGATCTGAGTTTGATTCCTTGAACCCACACAGCAGAAGGAAAGAGCAGACTCCCAGAAGTGCAGGTTATCCTCTGACCTCCACACACTCACCATAACACACACACACACACACACACACACACACACACACACACACACACACAAGCAACGAAATAAGTAAGCATAATTAAAACATATTCTTTAATAAGGTTCCTCAGGGAGATTGAGATTTTTTTTTCACTTCTTTCACCCCATGTGGATAAAATGAAAAGTAATCTCACACCTTTTTGTCCATGTGATGAAACACTGAGAAGTAAACATCTGTGGACCAGAAAGTAAGTTCTCCCAAGCATCAAATCTCACTTGATCCTGGACTTCTCAGAAACAAGAGTAGTTAAGAAAAAAATGTGATTTATAACCTACCCTATTTATAACATTGTTTATCAGTCCAAACATACTACCACTAATAATAGTAGACTTACCAATAAATGGTGAAAGACATGGAAATGTCTGTTCCATCAAACATCAATCTTTATTCTCTAATGCCTATGCAATCATAAGCATAGGGAAAGCCAGCATTTTCTTCATTATTTAGGAATTCATATCTGCCTAGTTCTCCCATCATAACCATCTGGTAAGGCCCAACAACTGAAGGCAGTACACTAATGGACTGTTTGATGTAGAGAAATATTATACTAAATAGCTATATACAATATCTTCTTTAATCATCCTACTAACCCTATTAATGATCAAAAACATATGACTGCTCACAAACCCAAGGTCTACTAGATGGACATCTTGTTAAATTGCCCTCTAATTTGTATCACTATGCATGTATATGTCAGTGCAGCTCTCCAGTCACATTAGAGAAGGTTTTGTGCAATGGATAACAGTTTATACAGAAACCGATAATTAATTGGGAATACAGAAAATAAGTGTTGAAGTGCTTAGCTACATATGGAATATATGTAAGTTAATTATATAAATCAGCACCTGCTAAGGATCAGGGACCACCCAGGGAAAGGGGAGTCGAAAGAATTTAACAGCCAGAGGTTGAGGGGGATTGAAGTAAAACAGTATCTTCTGGACCTGACAGGACCAATACATTCATGGTTGTCTGTACAAGGTCAATCCAGTCAACATTCCATTGAAGTGGAGAAGGGTTCTCACAAGCTCCTAGCCTTAACTTAAGAACTCTGGATAGTAAATGGTTTCTTGCAAAAAGCAAGTTAGTTTTATTTCAGAGTGTGGCCTCTGGTATGTGGGCCATGCTCCAGTGAATGGCCCCATACATGGCAGTATATGGGTAGCATAAGTTGGAGCCAAGTAGCTCTTTAAAAATTAAAAGAACATAAATTGAAGAGGGTAGGGATGTGGGAATGGATCTGGAAGAAGTTAAGGGGAGTAGTTGAAGTAAATATGACCAAAACATATTGTAAGGCATTCTCAAAGTATTACTAACATATTTTAAATAAACCTCAATGTCATGTGACTAAAATACTGCCCACTCATATGCTTGCATATTGAAATTCTTGGTCTCCAGATGGTGGAACTGTTTGGGAAGGATTAGGAGATAAGGCCTTGTCAGAGGAGGTGTGTCACTTAGGGTGAGCTTCAAAAGTCCAAGCCAAGCACAGTTAATGCATTAGTGCTCTCTCCCTATCCCTATCCCTCTCCCTCCCTCCCCACACTTTCTCTCTGCAGCAGCCAGTTTATTGTCTCAATGTGAAAACGTTCAGATGCTGTTTCTGTTCCAGAACCATGCCACCTTTTTGCTGCCTTTCTCCCCACCATGATGATCAGGGTATATCATTCTGAAAGGTAAGAAAATCCTCCAATTGGATGCTTATAACTTGCCTTGGTTGTGGTGTCTGTTTACAACACTAAAAATGTAACTAAGACAACCCTATTTAATTGCAATATTTATCACCACTCACTTTAGAGATGAGAAATTGAACCCTAAGATGAAAGATACTTTTCTATAATTACTATATCCAGCAAATCAAGACCATGACTGTAGTTCTGGAGAGTCTAATTAACTACTATATTGCATGACTTCCCTATCATTCTTGAATATGTTTATTCACTACTGAAATTATCTACAATATTATATATTCTTCCCTATAAACTGAATCTCACTTCATGACTAGCATTTTTTGTGTTTCCCCATTATTCCATCAGTCTTAAGCCTTCCTTAATTAGATTTGTTAGTTATTAATTTTATGATAATTTTATGTCATAAGCTTATCTACTGTTTTATAAGTAAAAATTATGGAATAAATTTTAACTCCTTTATTTACTTGTGTTGGTTTTCTTAATATACATCATATTTCAAAACTATCTTCCACTTGGAAGGAAAGAAAACAATGAAAATTATCAGCATGTAGATGTGTATTCATACTTATTTTTATAGTACTGAGTACCCTGTTACTGAACTACACCCCTAGTTGGAAATTGTTTTTACAAAATTAAATACAAATTTTTCTTTTATTCCCTATCCATGTTTGGCATGCCATTTGGTGTTGTCATTGTTGAGGTTTCATTTAGACAACCATATTTTTGAGATGTCATGTGTGCTACTTTGTGGGCAGAGAGAACTCTTCAGGTTTGAACTTTTGTTGCCTAATGCCAGAAATGCTCCAACATTATCAAGGAACTAGGCCTGGCATACTTTTGTCCTGTTGAGGACTGAGAGATTTGGAACCCAACTTTGTGCTTCAAGATAGGTCATCAGAAGTCACAGGGTTTCTGTGTTTCACCTCAAGCCCCTGAGTACCCTAGGAAATTTGCCTTTCACATTTTAGCTGTTGAGATTCTTCCTGCTGATTACAGTGTTTGCAGAGTTTTACTTATGTTGTTTAGACATACATTGGAAAGACAGATCAATGCCATTTTATATCTGTATTTATTATTTTAAATATTTGTATTTTGTTTTCAAAATGGTCAGGCAACATATTTTACTCTTTCTCAGAAATGGACATTATATCTCCTTAAACACTGAGCCAGCAATGCAAACATTATCTAGTATGTTCTTAATATTCTTATGTTTTTCATACAGTTATTATAATATAATATCTATTTTAATCAAATCAATCTCCTTAGTAATTTCTCTAAAATCAATCTTTTTATTAATTTCTCTCATGCATTTATATCACTATGACTTTATTAAAGTTACAGCTGTCTGGAATGTTCTTTATTTCCTAATTTATATTAAGTTTATTAAGAAAAAACTAATTGTTCCGGGATAGATAGATGACTCCATGATTAAGAACACTGGTTGCTCTTCAAAGGAACTACATTCAATTACCAGCACCCACGTGGTGACTCACAACCATTTGTAACTACAGAATTTCAAACATCTTCTTTTAGCTCCCAAAGGCACTACTTATAAACATTGTGTACAGATATACATGCAGATAAAACAATTACACACACATAAATTTCAATTAACTAAAAGCGAAGAAATATAATTATCAAACATCATGGAATTCTCCTTCATTAAAACAACATATGCTTAATTCTTAGCATCCCAATGAAACCTGTTACTCAGCATTTCTTTTAAATATTTTCTTCTTTTTGTAAACTACTTTCTACATGTTCTTTCAAAATACCTAGAATACTGAGTACAAAGTGTCTATTCATAATAATAATGCAATGATTTTAATTTAATTATATTGGTGTAAGGCTCTCAAAAATTTATGCTTTATATTTATAAATATTTTATACATTTCCTGCATTTTACTCAGGGGTGGCAACAATGACAGGAAGCATAACAGCTAGTAAGCCAGTACAACAGAGCTATGAAAACGAATAAATCACAAAATAGACAGACAAATAAAAAATGGAAGAGAGGAATGGGATGGAGAGATGACAGATTTAGTTCTAACCATACCAATGAAAATAGTGATTGTAAATGGCCAAATGCCTTAATTACATGGCAGGTCTATCAGATTCAATATATCACAAAGTACAACACATGCAGCCTTGCAAGAAAATACTATATGAAGATGTGAATATGTTAAATCAAAAATGACAATGGATATAGCGGCCTAACACAAATATAAAGCTGGAGTGGTTAAAATGCTATGCAACATAGATTTTTAACTAAAGAATACTATCTGGCATAAGAGGTTTCTTTCAGTTAATACAACTGAAGGACATAACAGCACTATACATTTGTGTATCTAATAGCTTGACTCCAAATATGTGAAGCAAAACAGGAAAGAACTTTTCAACCATGTCAAGATGTCCTTGGCTATTAAACTTTTCTTAATTGAATATAAAAGCAAAGTTTTAAAGTGATACATTCCAGATTTATGGGGTCAAACAGAGTCTAAAGCAGGATGCCAGTTTTATAACTATTTGTTTTCAGCTTTCACTTCTGAAATAAGGAAGAAACAAAATTTTGTGCTGCATTTAGATAAACTTGAGCACATCATTAAACATTTGAATCTCAACTTTCTCGGTTTTAGTAGTATGACTATTGTATATACTAGATATGTCTTCAAGAATTATCATAAATATTATGTCATATAATGATATAGTTTATGACATTGTATACAATGTTCACATTGATATTATTGACATTAACTGATCTTTTAATTGTTCAACAGCTTTGTTGGATTATAACTTTATGTTCCTGCAATATTTCATTTCCCCAAGACATTGTGCTGTAGATCTCTTGCACAGTAGTAATGTGTAGTTCATTGATGAATAGTGAGAATCACTTTAATTAATTGGCAAAAAGTGAAGCTTAAGGACTACTAAAGTGCAAGTAGACTTAAAGTCCAAACACAGATATACAACAATTACTTACTCGCAACAAGGTTTCTTAAACCATATCCATCCTTAGGTATGTACTTTTTCTATGTTTTATTCTAGTTAATTTGTTTAAAGAAAAAAGTTATGATCATCTGTATAATAACACTTTTGTTCACTGTGAATATGTGTTACTCTTATTGGTTACTACAGAGATGACAGATGGCTTGGCAGGAGTTTTGGGGCAGGGGGCAACTCTGGAAAGTATAAGGGTGAAGTTGGAAGAATCACAAGGAGATGTTTAGAGAAACAGATGAACTTACTGTACTGAGAAAAGGACCAAGCCATATGGCAGAGCATAGATAATAAACATGAGTTAATTTAAAATGTAAGAGTTAGCTAGAAACAAGTCTGAACTATTGGCCGAGACTTTTTTTTTTGTATCCATTATGATTTATTCTCTACAATACTTCATTCAAGACTGATGGCTTGTACTCAGAAGTTGTATAGCCAAGATGAAACCAAGTGGATTATAAATAATTGGTCTGAAGTCTTTGCAGTGAAGACCATATAGTCTCTTGCTTCAAGGAAACAAAATAAAAATAAAGTAAAAACATAAAGAACACCTAATTTTTTAGACTTCAGAAATCTCAATAGAAAGTAACACCAATTGTAGATGTTAACATAGTGTGGAAAATGCATCTTTTGCAAAATATTCCAATTAACACCCAAGACTTGTATAGATGATTTTTATTATAAACAGTAAAATATATGTAACATCTCAACTGTGATGTAGAAAGGGTTTCTAACTTGAGTTATTTTAACATTATGAAGTGAAAAAGTTTTAAGAACCTCTCAGTGGAAAAAACCCAACACTGACAAACTCTAGTGATCAAAGATATTCACTTTTAGCTCAGGAAAACAATGACAATTCATAATTACAGAGTGTGTCCTAGCTGTGGGTATGATAAAACAAGTCAACTTTCCCAGACTAAAAGGCACTCACAGCTAGAGATGAAACAAATTCCAAACCAAGTCAGTAGAGTCGGGCTGGTTTTTTGATAACAGTGGGGGCCTCTGTTAGTTGGAACAGCCTACAGTTAAAGGAAAAACTGGGCAGGAAATGGTCGCTTTCCTCAAACATCACTTAGTATTCCCATACTGGACACCCTCACCACTGCTCTGGTCAACGTGTAAAATGCAGCTGAGTTCTAGTTCAGAGTATCACCTTTCAATGCAAAACCCCCATGTGGAAAATCTACACTTGCTATTATTTCCTACTTCTTGATACACTATCTTTTATAACCAAATTCTAAGATACTCTAGCATATAAACCTACCTAGATACTCTAGCATATAAAGTGTAGTACAACTTGCCCCAGAGAATTTTCATCTTGGGAAGAGAAGACTATCAATATCTGCTATTGCTTTTGTATTGTAATTGGCAGATATTTATTCACTTGTGAGATATTACAAAATGAGAAACTTAGAACACATAATCATTGCTTGAATCCCATTATCCAAATGGCATGTGTTACTAATTTGAATTGAGCTATTGACTACTAAAATAGCAGTCATCAGAAGAAGCAATTTTTAAATTACAGAGAATCAAATATAAGTTCATTTTATATTGCAAATTAACTAAAGGATAAACTTATTTAAAATTATATTCTGATATCTTTTAAAGCATGAAATATTTTCTGCTAATTATTTCAATACTAAAAACATCATTCACTGAGAAATAGAAATAAAGTTTTGATAAATCGAGTTCACTGAGCAAGAGACTTCTTCAAATATTTCAATAATATATAACCCTGGAAATTGTATTATGTTCCAAATGAAAAATGTGGTTCTGTCTCCTAGAAAATTAATAGTTTGTTTATTTTTGGACAGTTGATGAATCCCTTCATTAAACTGAAATGCATTCACACAAAACAACACATTAAAGTTAAAGATGTCTTTTAAAATTTGCAACATGTCATAATATTCCATACCTATGCCTAAACAGTGAGGACACCCACTGCTTTCTGATACTTCTATAATCTTGTCTGATAATATTATTATATTCTTTCTTGCCAGGCATTGGTGGCACAGGCTTTTAATCCTAGCACTAGGGAGGCAGAGGCAGATGGATCTTGGTGACTTCAAGGCCAGCCTGATCTACAGAGCTAGTTCGAGGACAGGCTGCAAAGCAATACAGAGAAACCCTGTCTCAAAAAATTATTATATTCTTTCTTGATTATTGAAGACAGCAGCTTCATATTTTAATAGGAAATATATACAGTATGACACCATTTACTTACTAACACTAGATACTATATGGCATGAAGTTTCATTGAACTCTTATGTGACACATCACTATCCATTGAATGCAAAGGGTCCTTTTCCTTTTCCATGTTTCAGGATTAACTGGGTGAGGTCTTGCCCTGAGGTGCTACTTTATTCTAATCAGCATCAGGCCTTTCTTTAAACTGCTCTTCTCTCCTTGAGCACAGGACTTGGCCCAACATCAAATCTTCTGGAGTTTTATCTGTCCAACTGTTTGTTTATTTGTTTATTTATTGTGGCACTTGCTCTTTTTCATCATATATTTGCATAAGGCACACCAGAGTCAATATTAGGCTGTCTTGAAATCTGTTTAAAAAATGTTGTCCATTTCTTTTCAGTTTATTTTCAGGCACATTATTAATTAGTACAATGGCAGGAAGCAGCCATATTCTTACTCAAAATATCACAAGAATGGTCTATAACACAATTGCTAGTATTATTCCACTCTGAAACCTATTGAGTAGGGCCACCACAGTCCACATGGCTCTCAATACTGGTATCTTCCAAACTTCTACTAATAAGGCCTGTCAAGTCTCACAACATTAAAATGTTTTTCCAATCCAAAGTTCCAAAGTCTTCCATAGTCTGTCAACAAGGAGCATGCTCAGGCATATAACAACAATACTCCAGTGCCTGATACTAACTTCTGTCTTAGTTACTTTTATTTTTCTGTGAAAAGATACTGTGAAGTCCATGTGGATTTTCATGGTCTGGTGCTGCCACCTGAAGTCATGTTGATGTCCACGGCCTGTGATGTCACTAGAAACTATGTGAAAGTCCACAATCTATGCTGCTAATGTCTGTAAAGGGTAAGGAAGTTACTTTTGCTGTGGTATCTATGACTGAAGTCTCACAGTTAAGAACGAGAGACATAGGAATACTTCTGTGATGACCTCTGTCTCCAACCATTCCCCACAAAAGAAGCAATCTAGCCAAGAAGCCATTGAAGAAGCTCTTCAAAAATTTTTGATAGGGTTGCCATAGTGTAGCTTTTCAGAGTTGATGGCTTCTGGCATGGATCAAGTTGGGGAAGAACCCAGTTTTCTTTAATGGACTGGCCGGTGAGAGTTGACCATGCTCCAGTGAGTATGAGTATATGGGCAACACAAATTGGCTTTAGTAATTTTTTTCTTTTCTCCTTTTTCTTGTATGTGTGTGTGTTTGGATAGCTGGGTGGGTGGGGAGGGTGTCACAAGAGTGTTAGGCCTTAAAGGATTAGGAAGTGATTGGTCATGTTAAATGAAACCCCCAATTAATCCATTAAAAATTGTGTTGTAAAAAAAAAAAGAAAGAAAGAAAGAAAAAGAAAAGACACAATGAGCAAGACAACTTATCAAATAAAGCATTTAATTTCGAGCTTGCTTGCCGTTTTAATAGGTGTGTCTATGTGTACACAGAAGTCTTGCCTGCCGCTACCAAATAAACACACTGATGCTTGTTATAATTATTATAAAGGATTGGCCAATAACTCAGGCTTGTTACCAGTTAACTCTTACATTTAAATGAATCCATATGTCTCATCTATGCTTTATCATGTGGTGTAAAAACTTTCCTCAGTATAGCGTGCTCATCTTGTTATGCTGTGTCACCTCAAAAATCTCTTGACATTGCATTTCTTCATTCCATCATCCTCAGTTTGATGGCCTCACCTATGCTTTCAGCCTTGCTATAGGCCAGTCAGCATTTTATTAAAATAATCTGAGTGAGAAATCTTTCCAGTCTCCAAAAGGGTTGTTCCAAAGCACCCATGACTATAATAGCAGGGAGCAGGACAGCAGGTGTTTGAAGCTTCCATCCTGATCTGAAAGTTGGAGGCAGAGAAAGGGGGTCTGGGTCTGGCATGGGCTTTTGAAACTTCAAAGGTGACCTCCAGTGACACAGCTCCTCCAACAATACCAAATCTAATTATTCTTAGTCAGTTCTACCATCTGGATACCAAGAACTCAAAAATATGAACCTATAGGGCCATTCTCATTCAAACTATCACAAGGGAACTACCTGAAACATTCATTCCTCTGTTTCTACACACCCACACACACACACACACACACACACACACACACAAACACACACAAACACACACAATTCTAATCCAAATCTTCTCTTACTCTTCATCAAATAAGTCCAATTCTTTCAAACAGGGATATTTCTCATAGTACAAACTTGCCAGAGAAAAAGAGCTAGTGGGTGTGTGCGTGTATGGCTATCTCTTCACTGTTCGTTTCATACTGGTTCATTTCCTTCTTGAAGATGTATTAACATCAAAATGCTAGAAATGAAATGTAAACTGTCATTCTAAATTTTCATTTCACACACTGCATGTGCATGTATTTAAACATGTTTCAAGAGAAAGCTTGGGTATCTTGCCTACTTTTATTGAGGAGAGCATATGCCATATCTCCATTTGCTGGCATTGATTTCATCTTATGTGAAATATATTCAATGTATGTTACTCTCTAGTAGCTAAAGTTCAGGCCAGTGCTATATGCTCTAGAGACCAAACTTACTCAATTTATATTTCTGCCCTTTGACTATGTGCTTTCATTTTCATATCATACATAATCATTGCTAAAACCTCAGTCTGTGTGCTTAATACACTTGACCTTAGCCAAAAGGCCAGGAAAGGATTTAATAATAAAGTTAATGGCTCAATTTGACCAGATTGAAATAGTAACTTTTTTCACACAAGCCAAATTGTATGTATTTAAAAGAAAGGCTTTTGGCATTAATGTCATATATTCTTTAGCAATATATATTCTTCATGTAGTAAATTCTCAGTAATTCTTCACTGAATTAATGAAATGAATAACTGATTATTCAATGTTTTCAAAGCTTGGAAAATAGGTTACACAGAGATGTAGCAAAACATACATCATTGTTTTAAAAGTGTATGGTGAAAATGATATTTTTAGACCTGGAGAGGTTAGCAGCTTTTCCTAATAGTAAAAAAAAAATAAACAATGGAAAGTTAGATGTGAATGTTCATAATGCATCTTTCAGGACATGTACCTTTCACCCAGTGGATGACCTAATGTCTATTTAGCTGATCCATGACCAAAGAGTTCCTCAAATGTGAAACTTACTTGTAGTGATTGACACCTTTATGGCTCCTGTTTGACTTGTGTCCTATTTATGGGATCCTGACTTTGTGTTTACCTTGGTGTCCTTGGAAAAACATAGCATATACCAGTCTCTCATTCATCAAACAGAAGGCAAAATTTCAATAGATTATCACAATAAGAAATAAGTTAGGAGATTTTGATATAAAGTTTCTGGGAAAGTAGGACTTTGTGTATTGTGGTGACAGTCTTACGTTTAAGGTTACATAAGGCAAAAATGAAGACTCAATCAAAGAAAGGAGTATGTTAAAAGTATTAGTGTACATAAGGGTATTGATCAAAGTTCTCAGGTAAGTAAGCAGACACATAAGAAAATAAATAGCCAATTTAACATTAGTATAGTGAAAGTGATAATCACCAGGTCTGGTGGAGAGGGAACAATTACTATGTTTTTATACCTATCTGCCAAGTTGACCCATTTGGGTGTGTTGTAGACCGAGAAAAGTATATCAGTGTGACTTAGTCATTGTTTTGGTATGAGAAAGTTTCACGTGTATCCAAAATTGATGCCAAGGCAACCAGAAATTACAATAATTTGCTGTAGTAACCGCCCTCGTTTTTGCTTTATGAGATGTTTAACATGTTATTCTTGATGACTGAGTGGTTAGGCAATGAACAGTGTATGTAATTATCTTGTTGCTACTGTCATCACAGCATCATTATGCTTTCCTTAGACATTTGGAGGTTTATCCTGAGCTTGAGCAAAATATGAATGCAAATAACCCCAACGTATTTATAAAAATATTAACTTAAATTGCTCCTACCATGACTTAAAACTGGACTGCATGCCAAAGCATGTTTATAAACACAAAGCAAACTTCTAAAGATTTAGTAATCACTAAGGAAAACAATTGTCACTGCCCTTTGAAAGATGTGACTCTCATTTCCTTTTTCGTTGGATAATCCATCACTACACAGAACTAGAACACTACTTGTGTCTAATACTTTATATTTTATCCATTTACTTAGCCAGGTATTACCATTGTGGACTTCACAAATACATGTAGAGAGTTTACATAACTGATCTTTCTGAAACTTTATCACATTCAGTGTCTAAAGACTGTAATCAAATTATCAATGAGTAAGACTCTGCATGTTCTTCTCCTTTCCTATTCTTTTCCATTTCCCTTCAAACACAACAGTATTTCAATGGCATCCCCCAGTAAACAAAATTTCATGACCAATACTCTATCTCTGGATAGCCTCTTGTTTTCCAGGATACGAAATTGAACATGGGACCTTACAAATGCTAGGCAGATGCTCCTTCCTTTTACTTTTACTTTTTATTTTGAAACAAACTCTCACTGAGTTATCTACACAGGCCTTGAACTTGTGATCTGTCTACATCAATCTCTAAAGTAACTGGGTCTGTAGTCTGTAGTCTTGTGTCACCAGGCCCAGCGAAGGTTTTGAAGATATTTCAAAATAACCTATGTAAGTTATTAAAAGGAACATGCTAGAATTATTAGAATTGATTTTGATCTATATGTCCAAATCATACAAAATTGTGTTAAAAGTCACATGTTAATAACAGTATTTAATCGATTTAATTGTGTAAAAGATAATTCTGTCAAGAAATATAATCTTAAAGAAATAAATATGTCATTAGGTTTGTTCATGCTAATAATTTTGCTGGAAGCTAAATATCCATTATCTTTTTCATTCCTGACATATATACATGCTTAATGAATAAATACTATAATGGATGTAGTTGATCTAATTTTAGGTACAAGTGTATGATAAAGAGAAGCTGCTGAAACAGAAAAGAGGAAATCAAAAACCTAGATCGCAATGACTATGTAAATTCACACTGTATAAGCAGGGAGAGGGGTTGGTAATTATCCATTTAATTTCTCAATTCAAACATTTTAATAAAGAATAGCAATGAATGAAGGGCAGACTAAGATAGTAGATGAAGAAGGTCCTTCCAATAACCATGTATTCACAAACACACCAGATTGAACAGGTGGGCATGTACCAAAATGCCTTCAGGTAGCAAGTGGGGGAACTTGGTATTTGATTATATTATAATAAGAAAGGCACATTGAAAGAGTCAGACCAAAAAAAAGCACACAAAAATAACAAAAAACTATCACTCCATCTACTCCTAGCTGGCACACAAAGGACTGCTTTCTAAATCACCCAGTACTTGAAACTTTCCAAGTTTTTGAGCACCCAGGAGCAACCGAAACCAAGTAGTAGTTTACAAAAGCCTCTTTTCAGAATCACTTCTGGCAAAAAGGCAGGAGCAGCCATCCCCCAGTTTCTCCCTGGAAATGGTTTGTCTGAAGTCTTTTATAGCTATTGTAGAAAGGTTCAGGCCTACAAGAAGCTGTGGCTGACAGCTGATGGAGTGGAGAACTGATCAAACATCCAGGAATGGAAATAAGAATCAGGGAATCAGGCACTTCAGATGTCTTTCTTTTCCATCTTATTCTAACAGGGAGACCACACGTTCACCTTGTCTCTGGAAGTAAGTGGTTCACATATCGAACAACACGACTTTATGTGTCCCTACAAACACCATTCCTATGTTCCCATGTGGAGACCAGAGGATTGTACATGAGCCTCTGGAAATGGTACAACAGGCAGTTATTAATATCCACTTGTTATGAGTGTTGGGAACTGAACCTGAGTCCTCTGGAAGGGCAGTATGGCATATTAATGACTGAGCCACATTTCCAAACCTAATGTACTATTTTTCAGATTCACTGAGTCTGTTTAATGCTGTCATGTGTTCATGAATATGGGGTCATTAAGTGAAATATCAGGGGCTTTTATCCCTTAAGTAAACTTACTCAATTCAGTAGCCATCAACTGCCAATAGATCTTTAGCTATGATGGCCATGATCAGAGAAGTTTTTGTTTTGTTTTTTGTTTTTGTTTGTTGTTGTTGTTTTTGTCAGTAGATAGATTTTAGTAGAGTCTCATAACTTCAAAGAAGAAAGAATAAGGGACCGTGTGACACTAAATGGGGACATCTATAACAAATCCTCTCCCACCAAGGCTCTGGGATCTTTGTGGAAGTGTGGAAAGAAGAATGTAACAGCAAATATCTCCTTTCATTTTTTGTCGTGTAGGCTGGTACAGTTAGAACATTTGGTAATTTCTTTATATCTAGTTTTGGGATTCTTGTTTGAAAATCATCCATAATGTTAGAACTAACACTCTCATAAATAATGTAGAAGCTGCCTTTTTCTTGAATCCTCTTCGATGGCTATTGATTTTGCAAATTGTATATACGTTTGAACAACTCCTGGGTGCAAAAGGAAGTCAAAATGGAACATAAAAATATATTGACATAAACAAAACTAAAACCATAACACACAAATATGATGTACAAATATATAATAAGTATTTATACTAAATAAAAGAAAAATCAATTGAACAACATAACTTTACACCCAGAGAACTAGAAAAAAAAACCAATAAGGTAAACTCAGAGTGTGCTGAATGAAATAAATAATGAAAAATAAAACAAGAAATGAACAAGTAAAGAAATCTATAAAAAGCTCAACAAAAGCATGAGTGCACTCGTGCGTGTGTGTGTGTGTGTGTGTGTTCATGTTAAAGGGAGTTAAACCACTTGGGATCAAATTGCTTCCCATAAGGCCAATAGCCTAACATAAACCCTGGTACCAGGCATGAGAAACAACTCTCCAAACAATATATACCATACCATGTATCCCTTGGCTGTTTCTCATGGGTGGGCCTTTATAGCAGAAGACACCACACATTCAGGACATGCGACTCAGATGATGCAAACTGGACTTTATCTGGTACCTCTTTTGTGGTACTAGAAAATACTGCATAAACTGCCAAGGGAGGAACAATCCAGCTACAATAAGCAGCATGGCAGTATCTGGAAAAGTGCAGTACGTGGCACTAACATGTTGGTGGTAACCACAACTGTCTAATTTGACCCAAGGCCTATTCAACAGAAGAGCAAAAATATTCCATTTTGATAAGGTCTAACTAATGAGTTGTTTCTGTTATAATATAGGCTTTGAATATATCATCATTAAAAAATCTTCAAAACTAATATTACCTGTGATTATAACCCTCCTGCCTCAACCTTCCAAGTACTAGGAGTGCAAGGGTGAGTTACAATGCCCAGCCCCTCTTTAATTCTATGTATCAGAAATTCACATCTTCTTTCTACACTGGCTAGAAACTCATTGATTTTCATTTATATTTTTCATTAAAATAAAATTTCTTGTATTTGATTTCATTTGTCCATTTTTGTCTTTTCCTCTATTTTGGTTCAGCTTAAAATATATCCCTCTGATGGGAGATGCCATTATGTATATATGTTTCTCATACTGGTTAATGAATAAAGCACTGTTGGCCAATAGGAAAGGAAGATAGGAGGGACTAGAAGATAAGAAGGAAAGAGGAATGTGGAAATACATAGAAATGGGTTAATAATTAAGACAGAGCTAGCCAATAAGAAACTAGTACCTGGCCAACAGCATTATATCAAATACAGAGTCTCAGTGTGTTAATTGGGGCTGGCACGGCGGTGGGACAAGACCAGGCAGAGGGAGGAAAAACCTTACTCCTTAAATCCCTCTGTTTCTTTCAAAAATATTTTAGGTATATCAGTGTTTCCTATTTTATCTGTGAGATGTAGAAATTACTAATGTCTCCATGTGAATATTGAATTTTGTTACTTCTTTTAGTTAAGTCAGTTTTGATTCATTGTATTCATGTGTATAAACACTGACAATTCTGGGGGTATTTGTTCTGCTGTATTATTATTTCTTATTTAAATTTGCAACAAGCTTGTTTTACATGTCAATCACAGTTCCCTCACCCTCCCCAATTCCCATCCCATCCCCTTTCTGCTCCCCAGGGAGGGTGAGGCCTTCCATGGGGGAACCTTCAAAGTCTATGGTATCATTTGGAGCAGGTCCTATGCCCTCCCTCATGTTTGTAGGTTTAAAGAGTATCCCTTTATGTGGAATGGGCTCCTAAAGTCCATTTGTATACTAGTGATAAATACTGATCCACTACCAGAGGCCCCATAGACTGCCCAGTCCTCCTAACTAACACCTATGTTTAGGGGGTCTGGGTCGGTCCTATGCTGGTTTCCCAGCTATCAGACTGGGGTTCATGAGCTCCCCTTTGTTCAGGTCATCTGTCTCTGTGGGTTTCTTCAGTCTGGTCTTGACCCCTTTGCTCATCACACTTCCCTTTCTGCAACCGGATTCCAGAATTTCAGCTCAGTGTTTAGCTGTGGGTGTCTGCTTCTGCTTCTGATTGAAGGCTCTAGGATAGCATATAAGGTAGTCATTAAACTCATTATCAGGGAAGGGCATGAATGGTAGCCTCTCCACTATTGCTTAGATTGTTAGTTGGGGGTCATCCTTGTAGATCTCTGGATATTTCTCTAGTGCCAGGTTTCCCTTTAAACCTATAATGGTCCCCTTTATTATGGTATCTCTTTTCTTGCTCTCCTCTTTTCTTTCCCTGACTCAATTTTCCTGCTCTCTAATGTCCACCTCTCCCTCTCCTTTTCTCCCTTCTCTTTCTCTTAACTCCCTCTCCCATTACCCTATAATTCCAGTTTCCTTGTCGCTTCCTGCTGGGGGTATTTTTAATAAATTCATGCTCTTATGATTGTGTACATCCTTATTTGTTAGTAGCACTTATGCATGTTCTAATTTATCTGATATTAACATATTTATTCAAGCATATTCTTCATTACTGTAAGCATGGTACATCTTTCTCTATCTGGTATATGTTATATGGTATTTATCTTTCACTGGGGGTCTCTGCATGTTATTTATTTTTTATGTGTATGCATGTATTTGTTTGCCTGCATACATACACACCACATGTATCCCTGGTGCCTTTGGAGATCTGAAGAAGTGTATGCGTCCCCTGGAACTGGAGTCACAGATGTTATGTGTTATTATTTGAGTGCTGAAAATTGATCCCAGGTTCTCTGGAAGAGCAGCCAGTACTTTAACCACTGAGCCAACCCTTGAGACCACTTATGTTTTATTTGTTTGTTTGTTTTCCATCCTGACCACAGTTTACCTTCCTTCCTCTCCTCTCATTCCTTCCCCTTACCTGCCATCTATCCCCCCTTCAATCTGCTCTTACTCTGTTTTTGTTCAGAAATGAGCAGTCATCCCATGAATATTAGCAAAGTGTGCATATCAAGTTGCAGTAAGACTAAGCATCATCCTTATTTTCAGACTGAGCAAGGCAATCAATCCACCATGAGGCATAGATTCCCAAGAGGCAACCAAAGCATTAGGGACAGGCCCTACTCCCATTACCAGGAGTCTCACAAATAGACCAAGCTACAAACAACTGTCCCATATCTGTAGAGGGCCTAGGATGGTCTCATTCAGGCTTCCTTGTTCGTTCAGCCTTTGTGTGTAGTGGCACACGCCTTTAATCCCAGCACTTGAGAGACAGAGGCAAGCAGATCTCTGTGATTTACAAAGTAAACCTGGTATGCAGAGTAAATTCCAGGACAGATAAGAGTTACAAGGAGAAACCCTGTCTCAAAAAATAGAAAAGAAACAAATAATAAAAAGCCACAGATGGAGAAAATTTGTATACTGTATGGTATTATATTGTCTTTGTATTGTTTGACTGCTGAGGAAACAACAACTGTTAAAGGAAATGCTGCTGGATTAATTCAATTTATATATTTTAAAAATGCTTTGACTCCAACATTTAAGTTCAATGACAAGTTACTGGGGAAAAGGATTTCTATTTTTATTTCCACAGAAAATAAAAAGCTGTGGATTCCTTCCAGACTAATGTGGTTTGAGCAAGCCAGACCGCCCGAAACAGAGTACCAGGTGATCCTACATTCAAAACAGCTAAACAAAACAGCCTTACAGACTACAGCCAAGATTTCTACATCTTCTCAGGATCCCCCATGACAGCGCCCCCTGTCAGCAGAAAGTAGTTTAGAAAGAACGATGCCCAAATTCCCAAATATTGTTTATAAATGTTTGTTTTCATTTAAATGGACTTAGTTATAAATGGTTAATGATCATAGCCAATTCTTTTTAAAGGTAAAAAGGGAATTATGGTATAGATATGAATACTTTGTTTTGGAATGGATTTTCATTTATTGATACAATTTAAGGTCAATGTTGTATATGTATATTTCTCTTCTTGTTTAAGTATTGTGTTTATATAGCTCATTTAAAAATGTAATGTATAATTTAGTACAGATTTTAGATAGTTACCTATAATAGTCAAAACATAGCTAGGTGAGTTAGGTTTTCTAGATATGCAGAGATGTATTTGAGATAGATAGATAGATAGATATTCTTCAAATCTTTCAAAGACCTACAGAACATGGCATTTAAAATGGTTTAGGGTTTTTCTTGACAATGAGACATAATTGTTCCTGGCAACACCACCTGCATCAGAAAGGAAGATGAAGATGGACATTGAAGAAACTCATTATGGAGTTTACTTCCAATATGGCAAGACTAGCCATTTGGACAAGATACTGCTCTTGTCTGGACTGTTTGACTTTATGCTGTATATACTGGACATGCAGGGCCCACAAAAAAGTGACTGCTGATTCAAGATGAACATCAGAGATCCTGCTTCATGGAAGAGTCTTCGAGACAGTATGCAGGACACAGAAAAAAGTGACTGACAAACTGCCAATACAAGAAGACAGTTTAAAGTTTTCTACTTTACTAGAGAGTCTGTCAGACACACTATGGCCTATGGGCTGAAGATGGAAGATTACACAAGAACTTCGGGTGACTGAAAAGGCAAGATATCTCTGTCATTTCTTGAGCTTATATACTATCCTTCTGTGGTCTTTGAGGGAGTTGAAGACAGATAGTTATGGTTATAGTTTTCCTTAGTTAGGCTTACAGATAAGTTACATATAGGACTTTGGACTCACAAATATAGGATAGATGATAGAATAGTTTCTTTTAATCTTGCTAAATGTTAATGGACTAATTGTTAACTGTGATTCTTATTTGATAACTGATGTGTTATATATTTTGCTATGTTAAGGTTAAAACCCTTCTTTTTATTTAAACAGAAAAGAGGGAGATGATGGGAGATGCCATTATGTATATATGTTTCTCATACTGGTTAATAATAAAGCACTGTTGGCCAATAGGAAAGGAAGATAGTAGGGACTAGGAGACAAGGAGGAAATAGGAAGTAGTAAGGAGAGTCAAGATGGAGAGTCTGGAGAAAGCAGTATGCCGCCGGCTCCCCGGTAAGAGAAATACATAGATCAGCAGAAATGGGTTAATACTTAAGACAGAGCTAGCCGATAAGAAAGTAGTAACTGGCCAACAGTATAATATCTAATACAGAGTCTCTGTGTATTATTTGGGGCTGGCGCGGCGGCGGGACAAGACTGGCGGCAGGCAGAAAAACCGAACGCCTTACATCTGTGAGTTCCTGAGAACTAGGTTAGTTGTTTCTGTGGGTTTTCTTGTGATGCCCTTGAGTCTTCTGGCTCCTACAATCCTTTCTCCCTCTTTTCAGAAGGGTTACCCCAGCTTGGCCTAGTGTTTGACTGTGGGTCTCTCCATATATTTCTATCAGTTACTTGAGGAAGGCTCACTGATGACAATTGGAGTAGTCACAGGGAATAATCACAGGGAATGACTATGAATCCACTATTGCTAGGTTATTCTTATAGATTAATGGGTATTTCCATTGCATTTTGTTTCAACTTAGTAGTTGTGTGACATAAAATAAAAAATTGTATTATGTCTCAGGCACTCCAAACTTGTGTCATACTTTAGAACATTAACACCATTTAAAGTTATTGTTTTAAATTAATATTATCTATTCAACAGTTTATTGCAAAAGGCTGATTATTCATAATTATCTATATATTCAACTAAAACAATTCATGTAATTTTGGTCTGGTATTTTCTTAATATTTCAAATGTCATTCTTTTCTTGTTTATGTGGTTTTATTTTACTGGTTTGCATGTGTATGTGTTTGAGTGCATGCATGTTTGGAGTTATATATGTATGTGTATGGTAGTGCATGTCTTGTTGTACATGTGGAGACCCAAAGTTGAGGTCAAGTGGATGCCTTTCTTGATCACATCACACCTTATTCATTGAGGCAACATCATTCAGTTGAATATAAGAGTTCACTGATTTTTCTAGTATGGTATGCTCTGGGAATCCCTTGCCTTTGACTTCCAGTGCTGGAATTAAAGGTGCATCACCATGGCCCCTCAGCGTTTAAGGATGTACTGGGGATATGAACTTTGGTCCTCATGCTTGTGCAGTAAATGTTTTACTTGTTGACTCATCTATCCAACCCTTACAAGGTTTTTGATGGTAAGTAGGTTCATTTTTCTTTCTCTTCTATATGATTAATGAGGCCCTGCCTGTGACTTTATTCAATGAGTTTTACTGTAGCTTGAATGGAATATATTATATATGTTTTAACTTCCTCACCTTGGTGTTCTCTGAGCTTCATGATTTGGTGTAAATCATTTATTCTGAAAACTTCTCAGCAACTACTGAATTTTCTTTTTCTCCCTCTTCTCGTTTTATTACAGCAATATAGTGTAAAAGTTGTCTAAAAATTCTTGTAATTTCTATAGATTTCCTGGTATTTTCTCTTTTTCATTTCAACTTAATATTTGTATTAACTTATCGTCAAACTCAATGATTCCTTCTCTAGCCATTAGTGTAGCAAAGGTAGTCTAATATATTATAAATATTATAAATTATCTGAGCATTTTCTGTAATTTATTTTGAGCATATTTACCTTCCCCTATTCCACAATATCTGCTCACCATCCTACACACTCAACTTTCAGATTTCTTTTCTTTCCCCTATTGATTCCACTTTGTGTTATTCAGTGAGCCTTGTGAGGATGGCCTGCCCTGTTGTGTGGTGATCTTACTGGGAACCACACCATTAAAGAAAATGGACTCTTCCCTTATACGCTATCACATGCTATCTCTCCTCAGTTAGCAGGGAAATTGTTTTGTGCTTAACTTCTGTGTGCTGGAGCTTGTGTGCATGTTGTGCATGCTAACATATCACTGTGAGTTCATATCTGCAAATACCCTGTTTCCTCAAACGCAACTACTGCCTCCAACTTTTACAGTCCTTCTGCCCCCTCTTCCAGAAAATCCTTGAACCGTGGGAGGAAGAGTAACTTCTGCAATAGTGATTTGTTTTCTATCCTATATCTAAATTTTCCTTTGAAATTTTTAATATCTCTCTCTCCTTATAATACCCATCTCTTTACTGTTCTCTACATTTTCTCTTAAAGCCTCCTAACTTAAATAACACTGATGGGAGATGACATTATGTATATATGTTTCTCATACTGGTTAATGAATAAAGCACTGCTGGCCAATAGGAAAGGAAGATAGGAGGGACTAGGAGACAAGGCGGAGAGAGGAAGTAGTAAGGGGTCAAGATGGAGAGTCTGGAGAGAGCAGAACTGCCGTTCCTCTGCTCTCGGTAAGACCATATGGAAATACATAGAAATGGGTTAATACTTAAGACAGCTAGCTGATAAGGAACTAGTACCTGGCCAACAGAATTATATCTAATACAGAGTATCAGTGTGTTATTTGGGGCAGGCGCAGCGGCGGGACAAGTCTAGGTGGCAGGCGGAAAAATCATACTCCTTACATAACACTGCTATTTTAAATTCTCTATATTGTTTATTTTCTCAAAACATCAACTCTTTGTTGCATTGATTTTTTGTATTGTTTTCCTGGTTTCTATTTTGTTGATTTCAGCCCTCAAGTTGATTATTTCCTGGCATCTACTCCTACGGGGTGAATTTGCTTCTCTCTGTTCTAAGGCTTTTAGTTGCACTGTTAATTCTCTTATGTGACTATCCTCTGTTTTCTTCATAAGGGCACTTAGTGCAATGAACTTCCCTCGTAGCCCTGCTTTCAAGGTGTCCCATAAGTTCGGGTATGTTGTGTCCTCATTCTCGTTGAATATTAGAAGTCCTTAATTTCTTTCTTTATTTCTTCTTTGACCCAGGTGTGGTGCAATTGCACATTGTTCAGTTTCCATGAGTTTGCAGGTTTTCTGCTATTTGTGTTGTTGTTGAATTCCAATTTTAAAACAAGGTGGTCTGATAAGATACAGGGGACTATTTCTATTCTCTTGTATCTGTTGAGGTTTGTTATGTCACCTAGTATGTGGTCGATTTTAGAGAAGGTCCCATGTGGAGCAGAGAAGAAGGTATATACTTTGGTCTTTGGATGGAATGTTCTATAGATGTCTGTTAACCCCAGTTGAGACATAACTTCTGTTAGTTCTTTTGTTTCTTTGTTGAGTTTCTGATTTGTGGTCCTGTCCAGTGTTGAGAGTGGTATATTGAAGTCTCCCACTGTAAGTGTGTGAGGTTTTATATGAGCTTTGAGTTTTAGTAGCATTTTTTAACGAATGCGGGTTCCTTTGTATTAGGGGCATAGATGTTCAGAACTGAGATTTTGTGCTGATGGATTTCTTCTGTGATGAATACTTGCGATAAATTCTCTAATCATTGAAAGTTCTACCTTGAACCTAATTCTGATTCTATTGCTTAATCTGTTTTTTCAGAATACATATTTCCTTTCTTTTTTTAGAAAGCTCTGTATCTTGTTGTTGTTACTGTTTTTGAACATTAAACATGATTCATTGAGCCTTTATTGTGATAATTTATGCTAATATGTGTAGAAATGGATTGGGCTTAATGTTTTGTTTATAAATGATTAGTTCCTCAATTGCCTTTGCTTTTCTTTTTTGTTGTTGTTGTTTCCTTTGGTTTGAGATCCCTGTGTACTTCTCCTCAGTAATCCTTTATACAGTGACTGCTTCAACTGTACCCTACTCTTTCACACTGCAGCATACTGTACGCCAGCCTATTGGTATTGTAAGGTGTAAGAAGATACAGGATTCAAAATATTCCACTTAAATAGCAATTCTTCCATGAAGATTTTCTTTTGGCCTCTGATCTACATTAGTGTTTCCTTTTTACAAAGTTCTTATTTCTCTTTAGTGTGACTATAAGGCTAAGTGAGGGACTGGGATGGAAGATATGTCATTCTTCTGAATGTATTATAATGCCGTTTTCTTTGGAAAGTGTCTTTTCTTAAAAAAGAATCATATAGCTATATTGCATTGTCACCTTTCTTTTACTTTTATTCAGATCATTGTAGGAATTTTCTTGGCTCTTCAATATGAAATAATAGTGAGGTTCCTTTCCTAGATAAGAAGTATATGAATATATGCAGGGCATCACTAAAATTATGATTTCCATTTGTTTCTCTTTCTGTGACTGGGTTACCTCACTTAGAAAGGATTCTTCAAGTTCCATCCATTTGCCTGTGAATTTCAAGATTCCATTGTTTTTTTTTTCCATTGAATATTACTCCATTGGGTAAATGTGCCACAACTTCTTTATACATTCTTCAGTTGAGGGACATCTAGGTTGCTTCTGGGTTCTTGCTATTACAAATAATGCTGCTATGAACACAGTTGAACACATGCCTTGTTGTGTGGATGTGGATCATTTGTGTATATGCCTTAGAGTGGAATTGCCAAGTCCTGTGATAGACTTATTCCCATTTTCCTGAGGAACCGCCATACTGATCTCCAAAATGACTGTACAAGTTTGCACTCCCACCAGCAGTGGAGGAGTGTTCTCCTTTCTCTACAACCGCTCCAGCATAAACTGTCTTTGGTGTTTTTGATTTTAGCCATTCTGGCAGGAGTAAGATGATATCTCAGAGTTGTTTTGATTTGCATTTCTCTGATGGCTAAGTGTATTGAGCACTTTCTTAAGTGTCTTTCAGTCATTTTGGATTCCTCTATTGAGAATTCTCTATTCAGTTCTATACCCCACTTTTTAATAGGCTTATTTGGTGTTTTGATGACTAGTTTCTTGAGTTCTTTGTATATTTTGGAGATCAGCCCTCTGTCAGATGGGGGATTGGTAAAGATCTTTTCCCAGTCTGTGGGTTGCCATTTGGCCTTGTCAATTGTGTCATTTGCATTACAGAATCTTCTCAGTTTCAGGAAGTCCCATTTATTAATTGTCGATCTCAGTGTCTGTGCTACCAGTGTTATGTTCCAGAAGCAGTGTCTTATACCAATTAATTCAAGGGTGTCTACCACTTTCCCTTTTAAGATATTATGCTGGTGGAATTGATGTTGAGGTCTTTGATCCATTTGGACTTGAGTTTTGTGCATCGTGGTGCCAGTAACATTTGTTGAAGATGCTTTCTTTGTTCCATTGTATAATTTTAGCTTCTTTGAAAAAAATCAGGTGTTCATAGTTGTGTGGGCTAATATCAGGGATTTCAATTTGATTCCATTGGTCTACTTGTCTATTTTTGTGCTGATACCAAGTGGTTTTCAGAACCATAGCTCTATGATAGAGCTTGAAGTCAGGGATGGTGATGCCCCCAGAAGTTTGTTTATTGTACAGGGTTGTTTTGACTATCCTGGGTCTTTTGTTTTCCATATAAGGTTGGGTATTCTTCTTTCAAGGTCAGTGAAGAATTTTGTGAGATTTTGATGGTGATTGCATTGAATCTGTAGATTTCTTTTGGCAATATTGCAATTTTTACCATGTTTATCCTACCTATCCAAGAGCTTGGGAGATCTTTCCCTTTTCTGGTATCTTCTTTAATTTCTTTCTTTAATTTCTTCCTGAACATAACACTGGTAGCACAGACACTGAGATCAACAATTAATAAATGGGACTTCCTGAAACTTTCTTATATAGGTCTTTCACTTGTTTGGTAAGCATTACCCTAAGATACTTTATGTTGTTTCTGGCTATTGTAAATGATGATGTTTCTCTGATTTCTTTCTCAGCCCCTTTATTGTCTGTATATAGTAGGGCTACTGATATTTTTTGGGGGGTTAATCTTGTATCCTGCTAATTTGCTGAAAGTGTTTATCAGCTTTAGGAGTTCCGTGGTACAATTTTTTTGGGGGGGTTGCTTATGTAAACTATCATATCATCTGCAAATAGTGACAGTTTGATTTCTTCCTTTCCAATTTGTATCCCTTGATCTCCTCTTGTTGTCTTATTGCTTTAGCTAGAAATTTCATTACAATAGTGAAGAGATGTGGAGTTGGCAGCCTCTTCTTGTTCCTGATTTTAGAGGAATTGCTTTAAGCTTCTCTTCATTCAGTTTGATGTTGGCTGTTGGTTTACTGTGTATTCCTTTTATTATGTTTAGATATGTTCCTGTTATCCCTGATCTCTCCAAGACCTTTATCATGAAAGGATAATGGATTTTGTCAAAGGCCTTTTCAGCATCTAGTGAGATGATCATATGGTTTTCCTTTTTCAGTTCGTGTATATGGTGGATTACATTGATAGATTTTCATATGTTGAACCATCCCTGCATCCCTGCATCCCTGGAATGAAGCCTACTTGGTCATGTTGGATGATTTCTCTGATGAGTTCATGGATTTGATTTGCTAGTATTTTAATGAGTATTTTTACATCAATGTTCATAAGGGATATTGGTCTGCAATTCTCTTTCATAGCTGTGTTTTGTGGGCTTGGGTACCAATGTAATTGTAGACTCATAAAAAGAGTTTGGTAATGAACCTTCTGCTTCTATTGTGTGGAACAATTTGAGGAATATTGGTATTAGCTCTCCTTTGAATTTCTGGTAGAAAATTCTGCACTGAAGCAATCTGGCTCTGGGCTTTTTTTGGTTGGAAGGTTTTCGATGACTGCTTCTATTTCATTAGGGTTATAGGTCTATTTAAGTTGCTTATCTGTTCTTGATTTAATTTTGGTAAGTGATACCTATGCAAAAATTTGTTCATTTCTATTAAATTATCAATATTTTGTGGAGTACATGTTTTCAAAGTATGACCTGAAAATTCTCTGAATTTCCTCAGTGTCCTATGTTATATCTTCCTTTTTGTTTCTGATTTTGTTGATTTGCATGTTCTCTCTCTGCTTTGTGTTTAGTTTGGATAATGTCTATATTGTTGATTTTCTCAAAAAAACTAACTCTTTGTTACATTGATTCTGGGTATTCTTTTCCTAGTTTCTACTTTATTGATTTCAGCCCTCAAATTGATTATTTCCTGGTGTCTACTCCTCCAGGGTGACTTTGCTTCTTTTTGTGCTACAGCTTTCAGTTGTGCTGTTAATTCTCTGTGACTATCCTCAGTTTTCTTCATATGTGCACTTAGTGCAATGAACTTTTCCCGTAGCACTGCTTTCAAGGGGTCCGATAATTTAAATTCTAGGAAATCTTTAATATTTTCTTTGACCCAGGAATGGTGCAATTGTGCATTGTTTAGTTTCCCTGAGTTTATAGGGTTTCTGCATTTTTTGTTGTTTTTGAAATCCAACTTTAAAGCATGGTTGTCTGATAAGATACAGGCAACTATTCCAATTTTTTGTATCTGTTGAGGTTTGTTATGTCACCTTGTACGTGGTCGATTTTAGAGAAGGTTCCATGTGGAGCAGAGAAGAAGTTATAATTCTTTTGTCTTTGGATGGAATGTTCTATAGATGTCTGTTAAACCAAGTTGGTACATAACTTCTGTTATTTCTTTTATTTCTTTGTTAAGTTCCTGTCTGGTGGTACTGTCTAGTGGTGAGAGTGGGGTGTTGGTGTCTCCCACTATGAGTGTGTGAGGTTTTATGTGAACTTTGAGTTTTAGTAGCATTTCTTATACAAATGTGGGTGCCTTTGTATTTGGAGCATAGATGTTCAGAATTGAAACTTTATATTGATGGATTTCTCCGGTGATTAATATGAAATAACCTTCTTCATCTCTTCTGATTGATTTTGGTTTGAAATCTAACTTATTAGCTATTAGATTAGCTACACCTGCTTGCTTCTTGTGTCAATTTGACTGGAAGATCTTTTCCCAACCCTTTACCCTGAGGTAACCTCTGTCTTTGAAGCTTAGATGTATTTCTTAAGTGAAGCAGAAGGATGGATTCTTTCTTTGTATCCATTCTGTTAGCTTGTGTCTTTTATAGGCTAGCTAAGACCATTAATATTGAGGGAAAGTAAGGACCATTGATTTTTAATTCTTGTTTGTTTTAGTTTTGTTGTTTGTGGTGGTATTATGAGTATATTTGTCCCCCCCCCCTTTTCTTTTGGGTTCTAGTGAAGTGGGATTATCTATTTCCTGAGTCTTTGTGAGTGTAGTTATCTTCCTTGGCTTGGATTTTTCCTTCTAGAACTTTCTGTAGGGCTGGATTTGTGGATATGTATTGTGAAAATCTGGCTTTGTCATTTAATATCTTGTTTTCTCCATCTATAGTGACTGAGAGTTTTTCTGGGTATGGTAGCCTGGGCTGGCATCCATTGTCTTTTAGTGTTTGTAGAATATCTGTTCAGGACCTTCTGACTTTCAGTGTTTCCAAGTAGAAGTCAGGTGTAATTCTGATAGTTTTGCCTTTATATGTTACCTGGCCTTTTTCCTTCACTGCTCTTAATATTCTTTCTTTATTCTGTATGTTAGGTGTTTTGATTATTATGTGTCGAGGGGTACTTTTTCTTTGGTCCAGTCTATTTGGTGTTTGGTATGCTTCTTGTACATTCATAAGCATGTCCTTCTTCAGATTGAGAAGGTTTTTTTTTTGCAATGATTTTGTTGAGTATGTTTTCTGCACCTTTGATCTGGGCTTCTTTGCCTTCTTCTATGCCTATTATTCTTAGGCTTGACCTTTTCATGGTGTCCCACATTTCCTGGATGTTTTCTGTTAAGGATTTATTTGATTTAAGATTTTTAAGGTTTTTTTTTTCATCAATGAATCTATATCCTCTAGATTACGTTCAGTGCCTGAGATTCTCTTTTCCATCTCTTGTATTCTGTTGTCTGTTGGTTTTGCTTGCATCTGTAGTTCCTGATCCTTTACCCAGTTCTTCTATTTCCAGCATCCCCTCAGTTTCTGTTTTCTTTATTGTATCTATTCCAGTTTTCAGGTCTTGAACTGTTTGAATTGTTTACTTCACTTGTTTGATTGTTTTTCCTTGACTTTCCTTACTTTCTTTAAGAGGTTTGTTCATTTCTTTCGTTTTTGCTTCGTCTTTTCCTGTATTTCTTCCAATTTTTTTGTTTGGTGTTTCTTCCATTCCTTTAAGGGATTTTCTCACATCATCTTTTAGAGTCCCTATCATTTTTATAAAATTATTTTTTAAGTCATTCTCTTCTTCTTCCTCTACTTTGGTGTGTTCAGGTCTAGTTGGTGTAGAGTCCCTAGATTCTGGTGGTGTCTTGTCTTTCTATTGTTGGGTGTTTTCTTGTATTGGCGTCTTCCTATCTCTACTTCCAGCGGGTACAAGTGGAGTCTCTCTCTCTCTACCCTGATCTCCTTGTGGGTGTAGGTGGGTCAGGAGTTCAATGTCTGTTACTCTGGGTTATCCAAGCTTTCTTGGAGGTCTCTACTCTGGCATAGGGCATTTGATGGGGTCCATAGATCAGCCTAGTTCAGCCTCAAGGTGGGCCATGTCGATATGCAGGTCCAGTGTGCACAGAGCAAACCCAAGATGTTCCACAGAGGTGGAGGGGTTGATGGACCCACTATCTGTCCCAATGCTCACCCATAGCAGCGGGCAGGACAAAGGGTGGGGAGAAGGCAGGCTCTGGGTGGTGTATGAAGCAGAATACTAGGACTGTACTATCCATGGCCAGGATACAGGGGGGACTGAGATGCAGAGTTAACCCAGGGTGTTCCCAGGGAATGATATGTGTGGGGGGTAGGGAGGAAATTCGGCCTGAACTGGTCCCAGAATCACCTCTGGCAGAGCAAAGAAGGCGATGGGACCCAAAGATCAGGCAAGGGTAACATCAAGATAGTCCTGGGTGGGTTGGCTGAAAGCTAATTGTTGATTCAGAGAATATTTAGCTTGAAATCCCTGTTTTGTCTCATGCAATGCCAGGAATTTTAAAACTTTTCTATTGGCACACACTCGTTTATGAGTTTCATAAAGATATTTTATCCTAGTTTATCAGCTACTTGACTACATTTGCCACCATAGCCATTCCTTTTCTCTTAATGTACATCAAATATATGTGAACTATTTCATTTACCTACATAGAACATGGGATCTACAAATGAAAGGAGACATGTGACTTTAGCCTCTCTGAATCTAGGTTATTCGTGTAAATATGATCCTCAGTTGCAACTTTTGTTTTGCTTACAGCTTGTTTTAGTGGATTAGTCCCTGATCATGGCAGGACGAAGACAAATATGGTGCTTGGGCAGTAGCTGAGAGCTTTACATCCTGATCCACAGGCAGCAGACAGAAAGAGGGAGAGGTGGGGACTGGAAGAAGAATGCACTCCTGGGCCTAATATGAGCTTTTGAAACCTCGAACCTCACCCCCATGACACATTTCTTCCAACAAGGCTATACCTTCTAATTCTTCACAAACTGTTTCATTAGCTGGGAACCAAGCAATTCACACATATGAGACTACAGGGGCTATTTCTCAATCGAACCACTACACTATGTTCTTAGCATATTTTTTAAAGTGACAATAACTGTCTGAGTTTATGACTATGTCTTCTATTTCATGGGCCTCCAGTCTGTTTTCATGTGAGTACCATGCTGTGTTTGTTATGATTATACTTGCAACAGGGTTCTTTTTGCTCAGGATTGCTTTGGCTATCATGACTTCAGTATTTCCACATGAATTTTAGGAATATAATTTCTTTTCCTGGAAAGAATGCCATTGAAATTTTGAATGGTATCATGAGTTCTATAGATTGCTTCTCCTAATGTGTCCATTTTCATGATACTCATTCTGTTGATCAGAAGCAGGTAAGTGTAACGAGTACAGGTTTTTCTGCCTGCCGCTGCCCGGTCTTGTCCTGCTGCCCTGCCAACCCCAAATAACACACAGAGAGTCTGTATTCGATACAATACTGTTGGCCCGGTTACTTGTTTCTTATCGGCTAGCTCTGCCTTTAATTATTAACCCATTTCTGCTGATCTATGTATTTCTCTTACCGGGGAGCTGGCGGCATACTGCTTTCTCCAGACTCTCCATCTTGACTCCTCCTTACTACTTCCTATTTCCTCCTTGTCTCCTAGTCCCTCCTATCTTCCTTTCCTATTGGCCAACAGTGCTTTATTATTAACCAGTATGAGAAACATATACAGAATGACCTCTCCCATCAGGTAAGTTATCTTTTTTGTTGTTGATTTTGTTTTTCTCTGGTGTCTTCTTTGTTTGTTCGTTTGTTTGTTTTGGAATTTTAACATTGTCACAGCAGAGATCCTTTTACATGATCGGTTTGATTTCTTCCTAAGTATGTTTTAAGGTTTATCAAATATATATACATATGTTATATTTTGTGTGTGTGGGTAAGTATGGATGTACATTCATATGAGTGTTTTGATTATACCATGTGCATGTCTGGGACCATGAAGGCCAAAAGTGGATATTGCATCCATTGGAACTGGAGTTACAGATTGTTGAGAGCCAACATGTGGGATCTGTTTCTCTGCCAAGAGAAGTCACTGTTCTTAATGACTGAGTCATCTATCTAGACACATAGGTGTTTTTAAGTGCTTGCACTTAAAAGATATTTTTGGAGACCACAGCACAAAGGTCCTTGCACCTTCAGATCTCCAGAGAAATCAGGAATTTTATCATGTACAATTTCTTTCCAATAGGAAAGTTATAAAAACCCTGTTTTTCTATCCAGAAAGCAGAGAACTGGAAGTGATTAACAGCATGGGGATCTGTGGTATATGTTGGGCAAAGCCATGTCAAGCTCCTACAGCTTGGTCCAGAAATGCCTAGTAATTTAAATGGCCCTTCCAGTCAGGGCCTCCTCAATCTCACAACCAGGACTGGATATACATAATAGGCTAAATGATTCTGACTTTATCTGTACAGCCCGAGTCTCCTGCAAGATCCTACAACCAGGACCAGAGGTGACTAATACACAAAATGACCTCTGTGCTACCTGTATGACTGAGACCAGGCCAGATCCTCCCTTGGGCTCTAAAACTAGTATAGGTAACCTATTTCTGTAACCTATATCATGGAAGAAATGACTTGTAGTATGGGTTTTGATATAATTATGCTTCCTTGTTTACTGGGGATTGTGTTATACAAGGAAAACTATTTCCTGGATATGCTCAGTTGAAATTTGTTGGTATTAAAGCCTGGCCTCAGACTCTTTAGAAGTCTTGATCCAGGTTGACAAAATCTGTATGAACCAAGTTTTAGCCTCATCTATTTGTGGTTTGCTTTCCTGCCTGACACCCACAGAGACCCCCTCAAATATTGTTTTCCTGATTTTGTTTCTCAATGTGATTGTGATTGGTATGTATGTAATGTACATATTTTTATATGTTGATTTTGAAAATCTGGCTGTTTGTTAAACATGCTTGCCAGTTCCATAAGTTTTATGCTAGAGTCTTCAAAAAATCATATTTATAGGAACATATCATAGTTTTAATGGTTAACTGAATTTAGATTGTTTTTAAATATATATCTTGTCCTTGTTTGCCGGGGAGTTTTCTTTCTTGTTGTTTTTATTGTGTCCTTATCTGTTGTGGATGACAAGGTGATACTGGTTCTATAGTATGAATTGGTTGGCTTTATTTCCCTTTTTATTTTATGAAATTGCTTGAAAAATTACCATTTCTCCTGAATTAAGTAATGACTTCATCTGTGCCTGGATTATTTTAGTCAGAAGTCTTTATTACCATTTTAGCCTCACTGTCATAGATTTGTTAACATTCTTCATGTTCTTTTGTTTTAGTTTTGGCATTATATACACACACACATACACACACATATACATATATACGCACACACTACTTGATCTTTCTTTTAGACTTTTAAACTAAGGGAATATAAGTCTTCAAAATATACCTTAACAATCATCCAAATATTATTGCTATCTCTAATGATTTCCTACTTTTCTTGTCATATTTAAAAATTGCACCTTCTATCTCCTTTAGTTGCCTGAACATTTTTAAATCCTGTTCATCTTTCCCAAGAATTGCCTTTTTGATTCATTAATTTTCATAGTGTTGCTCTTGTTTCCAATTCATTAGTCTTTACCCTGATTTCTATTATCACTCTTTACTGATTTTCACTTCTATTTCTTTGTGGTTTTCTAAGACTTTGACATAAATCAAGTTAATTATTTGTGAATCTCTTATTTTTAAACTTATTTATTTGTGTGTATACATTTATGTGTGTGTGGTGAATGATATATATATATATATATATATATATATATATATATATCATATATATGGGAGAGAGAGAGAGAAGCATGGGGTGCATGTGACAAGGTATTCATGTGGGTCAGAGTATGAAATATATTTTATAATGCAATAACTTCCTAGATTTTGAATTTGTGTTGGCTCTGTTGTTATTATGAGTGCTTTGGTTTCATATTGATTTAGTTCTTTTCTCTTACAACCTTTGATACTTTTTAGTTTTCAAACACATTGTCTCAGTTGTCATGGTATGGGGAGGGTTACTTCTACTCATTCCTGTTTGGTATCCTACATAATTCTTATGTCTGAAAGTCTAACTCCTTCACAATATTTGGAAAAAAGTTATGATATTATTAAATACAGTTTCAATGCCTTTCACTTATATTTCTTCTATGTTCATATTGTCATTATGTTCATTTGCCCTTTTAAATTTTTTTGCAGTGCTGGATATAGAACTCAAGGTTTCTCTCAAGTTAGGTTGTCTATGTCCTCAATACCAATATTTAAATTTCAGTGGTTTTACTAAGACATAAGTGACATAGTACAAACTGAAGACAGCACAATTATATATTTTTATATTAATCTATCAAAAACACTTCCATAAGCATCACTATAATCAGGGGAGTCACATAATCGTTAGCTTCAAAAGACTTCTCTCCTTTGATTTTTGTACTCCTTTCTCCCACTCTTAAACTTCTCTTTTGTTGCAATTTGGTTTCTGTTTTTCCAATTCTTTTAAGTTGTATGGGTTTTATATAAATGAAATTGAACAGTATAGTCTTATTTGTGTTGGGATTTTTCCTTTCAGCTTATATTTCTTTGAAGTTTATCTATGTTGTAACTATACATAGATCATATTTTTATTGCTAGCATGTTTATTTTATCGCATTAATATATTAAGAATTATTGTTTCCCTATTGATTGACATATTGTTATTTTATAGCTTATGGAAATGTTGAATAAATCTTCTTTGAATATCCATGTAAGCAAGGAAATAAGCATGTGTTTCTTTTGGGTAAATATTTGGGAGTGGGGTTACTGAATTACAAGATAGACATGTTTTGCTTCCAAAACCTAACAAAATGTTTTCTAAAGTTGTAAATTTTTACATTCCAGCTGGTAAGTGTATGGGAATTCTTCATATCCTCTGAAAAACTCAGTATTGAACAGAATTTTAACATTAACTATTCTAATAGATGTAATTGGTAATCTCACTGTGGTTTTAAACTATACTTTCTTAGTGACTGAGGCCAGCTACCCTTCATGTTATTGGCCAACTGTACAGATTCTTTGGTGACTAGTATTGATATTGTACTAAATCAATTTGGTATGTTTTTAGGATTTTTTTTAACTTTTACAAAATGAAAAGCAGATACATTTCTATAAAACCAGAGTCTTACAATGGCAAATATTCCAAAGCAGATAAAGAGCTTGATTTTTGTGAATTTGATAATTACATATATTATATAATACATATACCTAAGCATGTAATTTCCCATGACAATGCCATCTTCAATGAATTATCTACATTGGCTCTTTGGACATATATAAATGAACCAGTGGCATGTCTTTTATTTTTTCTTAAGTGGGTAGCTTATATCCTCCTTACTGAGTTTTACTATGATATCCTGGATAGAGGTCTTCTGAAAGATATATTGTTTGTAAAACTTTTCTCCTAAACTGCAGCTTATGTTTTCATTTTCTTGGAAGTATTGGAAGGCTGAGTTTTGTGTTGTTGTTTTGTTTCATAACCCAACTTGTCAGTTTATTTATTTATGGATTATGCCTTTGCATCTGTACCTATTGTCCCCCCTAATCCAAAGTCTCAAAACTTCTCTCTTTGGCTTTGTCTTCTGGAATTTTTATAGTTTCAAATTTTAAATACAACTGTGGTCTGTTATAAGGTGTTTATATTATAAAATGTTAGATATAGAAACAACAATTTACTAAAACACTACCACATTTCCAAATAATTAGCTTTGGCACACAGGTCTGTAACAGAGAGAGAGAGAGGCAGGGGAAGTGTGAATTTGAAGCCAGGGTGAGCTTCTTCACTCAGTTCACATAGAGCACTGTCCCAGCTTGCAGCTCAACAGTGCTTGCCTCAAGTCTACAGGACAAAGGGCAGTGTGTATCTCTGCATCTGTGAACAAGTAGAATCAAGTAACCAGTGCTCAGTTGCATAAGTATTTCAAGGTCTGCCGTAGAACCAAGGTCAAATGTTCTACTTGTTGAGTCACGGATTTGCTTAATTCCAATGTAGAAAGTTACTTCAAGATCTGTTGCCTTAACAAAATCACTCTTGGAAATCCAATAAGATATGAATTACAGACCATTTTAGAGTCCACACCTGGGACTGAATTTAACATGCTTGTGACCAGATGTGGAAGTCAGTGTCCTTCTCCTAGGTCCATTGTTGGATGGTTATGGCAGTAGAAATATGGCCATGTTTTGCTGTAGTCATTTCTTTAGGGGGTTGAAGCCATCTGGGGGTTTAGAATCAGGGCTGTCTTTCGAGTGCCTTCTCAAAATGGCTTTCTTGGGCTCTGCCAGTATTTCATCTGAAATAGAAAGTGTTCACAGATGCTATTTTTCTGTAGAAACCTGAAGATTACTGCCGTTGAGAGAATAAAAATGGGAGTACCACATATTGTGTCATCATCAGTTATCGATTAGGTGTGATGACAATTGAGATGTTTTATGTTGCCATTTCTCAGTTTGATAAAGTTTTCTTCTATTCCTGTATCTTCAGATTTTTTTAATTATCATGAATAAGTGCTAGATTTTAAGTTGTTCATCTGTGCATGTTGAAATAAACTAATGGTTTATCATTTTTAGTTTGTTAATGTGATGTATTCAATTTCTTTCTCTCATACTCTATTAACTATACATTTGGGAAAAAACTCCACATTGTCACCATCTATTATCTTTTTATGCTTTGCTTGATCCTGTTTAATAAAATTTGTTTACATCATTTAGCTTTACATTTCCATTGATTATGTATGCTGTTCTTTAGTATTTTTTCTTTTGAAGTCAGTATCTAAAGTGATTTCATTATAGCATCTTCATAAATATATGTCATTATACTTCGCTCTTACTCGTCACCTCCTTCATTGTCACCAGCTATTATTATGCTTGTGCAGTGTTGGTTTTGCCTCATATCAGACTAAATATAAAGAAAGAGTTCTTTTCAGTGTTTTGGAAGACTATCAGTGTGCATAAGCCATTTTATATCTTTTGTAAATGCTGAACCTATCTCAGGCTTGAAATTTCTTTGTGGAAACATAGTTCAAATTTAACTTCAATACCTCTATACAAACAAGACTGTTCAGAGGGTAGATTTCTTTTTCACTGAACTTAAGTAATTTACAACTTCAAGAAATGTGCCCAATTCAACTAAGTAGTTGAATTCCTATGAATAAATTTGTTCATAATATTTACTTCTTGACATTGGAAAACTATGCTTTTCATTTCCTTCCTGATCTGTCCTGCTTGAAATTGATAACTATGGTTAATCATTTCAAAGGGTTTAGTTTCTACTGTTTTACTGACAGTGGTTTTATTGAATCCTCTTTTACATTTTATTGTTCTTTTTGCTTACTTTGTATGTAATTTTCTTTCTCTTTTACAGATTATTTTAGTGTATAAAATTAGTCTGGTGGTTTATTATTTCCTAATGTAGTAATGGAATGCTGTACATCTCAGTATTACTGATTTGGTTGGCTTCCACAAAGATTTTAAGTAACTTTAAATTCTGGCATTGCTTCAGAGAAATTTGATTATGATGTCTTAACATACAAGTTTCTTTGTATGTCTTAGATATGAGATTTCCTGAGCTTGTCAGGCTATCACTTTTCACCAACCTGAGGAAATTGTTGGTCATTTTTATTTTCAAACATATTTTCTCAGATTTTTAAAACTGAAAATATAGGGGTTTCTCATACAACATATTCAGATTATGGTTTCCTCTCCTTCAGCTCCTCCGAACTCCCTACCCACCCAAATCTAAACTCTTTCTTTTACAAACATATTTGATCACTACTATTTTTAGTGAGTTTAATGATGCAGATGCTAAGTAACTTAAAATTGTCCAACATTTTTTGGATTCTGTTTTTAAAAAGAATGTTACTTTTTAAAAGGCTGTTTTCTCTCTATTTTAATATTGTGTGATTAATATCATTGTGTCTGTTGCACAGTCTTATCTATTGTGTTGTTAAATTTATTATCAAGCCATTATAGGTTTAAAGACAAATCTGGCACTATGGAAATGTGCAGAGACCTACAAGGATGGCCCTGACTAACAATCTAAACAGTAGTAGAGAGGCTACCTTAAATATCCTTCCTTGATAATGAGATTGATGACTACCTTCTATGTCATCCTAGAATCTTCATCCAGTAGCTAATGGCAGCAGAAACAGACACCCACAGCTAAACACTGAGCTGAACTGCTGGAATCCAGTTGCAGTGATGGAGGAGTGATGAACAAATGGGTCAAGATCAGGCTACAGAAACCCACAGAAACAGCTGACCTGATCAAGGTGGAGCTAATGGAACCTAGACTGATAGCTCAGAAACCAGCATCAGACCCTACCCAGGTCCGCTGAACATGGCTTTCAGTTAGGCAGCCTGGGCAGTCTAAGGGACCTCTGACAATGGAAACAGGATGTATCCCTAGTGTAGGAACAGACTTCAGGCACCTATTCCCCATGGAGGGATACTCCCTTAGCCTAGAGACACAACAATGGGGAAGGCCTAGGCCCTACACAAATGATTTGATAGACTTTGATGATCCCCCATGGAAGGCCTCATCCTCTTTGGGAATTGGATGGGGGAATGGGTGGGGCGGTCAATGGGGGTCATGGAAGGATGGGAGGGTGAGGGAAATGGGATTGATATGTAAAATAAAAAATATTAAATAAAAAAGAGATTAAAAACGAGAAATGCATTTTGCCAAAGGGGAAAAAATTTCTTATCAATCCTTTTAAGTACTTTTTCACCTATGATATTTTAGTTTTTATTGCCATTTATGTGAATCTCAACTTTGAGCAGATGGTGTAGGCTTCAATTCTAATGGCTACTGACTTTTACATCTGTGTCAGTCTAGATCAGTGACTTAATGAACATGTCTAATTTTTTGCATAATTTGTAATATTTGGACATCAGACATTGGGATTTTTATTTCTGTTGCATGCCATTTTTTTTAATTTAATTTAATTTTTTGCAGCCTGATAAATTATTCTTGAACTTTGCTTGGGATACAGCTGAAACACTTGAGATGAGTCTCTTCCTTTGGAGTTTGTCTTTTATGATTTGTGGAATAGGACAAGGGCAGAACTCATGCTACACATGATTACTTCCCTGTAATTCAGAAAACTTAAACATTTCCCTTGGATCTTGTTTTGCAATCTAGCCAAAGAGATCACACATAGTTGTGAGCTTTCTTTGCCCTCAGACCAATCTTCTCTGATGTTTTAGGATCTTTTTGTCTTAGCCTCAGGGGTTTTCTGTACACATATGTGCTAATTAGCTTTCATTCAATGTGACTTGGTGATACTTCGAATTCTAATTAACTTGTCTTTGAATTTTCAGCTCCTTCTGGAGTCCTGAGATCATTCTACCTCTATACTGAAAAAGAGCAGAAACTCTGAAGGTAGCAAGTCATCACAGTATTTAATATAATAGTTCCCTTTCTGTGTAGGGTCACTTTCTTTCCTTGATAGGGAATGACTTGAAAATTAGTTTCACAATTTTTTCCACTTGAGTTTTTTTGTTGTTATTTTCGGAGGTGAATTTGACTCTTGTCATTCTATAATATTCAGAAGATGCATTCATTATTATTTAAAATTATCATAAGATTTAATAAACAGTAATATAAAACATTAACCTTGAAGTCAGAAAAATAGGGGAGAATTCCAACTACAATGCTAATGTGATATTGAAAAACACTTATGAAGTGTGAACAGTATAAACAAAGATTTAAAACTCGAAGTAGCATTACAAGCACATCTGGAAAATCTCAATTGTCACAGTGTAAGAGCACGCTATTCATGGCATTATAACATGGCAATCTGTGTCCTTAGCTGCATGCTAGATCTCAATGTGGACAGAAAAGATTTGACCATGAATAACTACTTTCTTCTTTTTGATGGGAAGAGATGGTAACAATAGGAAGGAATTCCACATGGAAATATATGGAGTACTAGAAGGAATCTTCCTAAACCAATCAATTATTAGAATGAACATAGATTGGAATGGTCTGATTAGTGTTCAAATGGAATTACTGGCATAACTTCCTAAGGTTCAGAAAGAAGAACTACTGATTGAACAAAATATTCTTAAGACACATTCACATAAGCAAGAATATTTTAAAAACTAAAAATAGGATTTTCCATTATATGTCTACTATTTGATAATGAAACATTAACTCTAATATCACATCCCCCAATGAGATCTTTTGTATGGATGAGATAATTCATAATCCCACAAATAAAACTATGAAAAAGTAAACTATTGAAAGAACTGAAGATGATAATTCAGTGGCAGACCACTACAGGACCCCTTAGTTTGAGTACCAACACACAAACACAAACACACACACACACATACACACTTCACCTTTACCTAAGGCATGATAGCTCATGGCTGCAATCTCAGTATTGAAGAGGCTAAGAACCATGGAGATTGAAGCCAGCCTGTATTACATAGAGAACTACATGACATTGAGAGGCCAGGTCTAGTTAGGAACAGAGTCAGACCCGATTTCAGAAGAAAAGGAATCAGAAGATAAATGAAGAGTGAAAGATCTGAGCATGTGAGAGGTAGTCATTCTGTGATATATAAAATTGCCATCCTCTTTTTTTTGCTAGGGAGGTGGTTCTCTAGGTAGTCTGTCCTCATTTCAAACTTTTGATCCCTCTGCCACTGTGTCATATCAAATCTAGCAAAATGACTCATTGGGTACAGATGCTTGCCACACAAACCTGACAGATTGAGTTTGATCTCTAGATACCATGTAAAGGTCAAAGAGAGAATTACTTCTGTAAGTTGTTCTCTAACCTCCACATGCATGCTTTGTCACGTGTATCCCATCCTACACGCACACACACACACACACACACACACACACACACACACACACAGTAAGTAGAATTTAATTTAATTAAAACAGCAAATGTACATTGTACTAAGATTCTGACAGGCAATCAGCTTCTAAAGAAACATCCTGTGTACTGAAGCATGTAATAAAGTGTCAAGAAATAAACTGAGTTAGCAAGTAACCTTTTGCAAATTCAATTGAAATATACTTGATAGTTTGAAAGTTTTCATTAAATAAAGAAAAAAACCCTGCCCTTTCATAGCATTTGTTCCTGAGTTAGACTCAGGTCAAAAGTAAGCAAAATTTTAAATAGGAATTGTAATTTCTAGAGTAAATAAACGCATTGCATCTATGGCTTAGTATCTGGAATTTTCTTGTTATTTCTACAGTCAAGTAAGAATGGCAAATATTTCACATTCTTGCTATAGAATTAACAGGCCAATGGTAATAAAATTATTATTCACTAAAAGTAAGATCAACTTGGCTTTTATACTTGCATTTAAGCTACCATCATAGTAAGGCCTTTGGAAACATTGAGTTTTCAGTGCTCAATTCTAATTTGCATATCAACATTAATATCTCCATTTAGAGAACAATGCCTTTAAAACTGTCAAACAGTGTCAGGTGATAGCATTTCTACTATGTGCTATATCTACAATAGGTAAAATACAGTTTCTATCTCAAAGGTTCTGGACTAGTTAAATACAGAAACAACAACAAAAATACTTAATTACTCTTTTATCTTTGGTTTTCTGAAAGACTTAAAAGGGAGTGGTAAGTACAAGTGAGGCTAAATAAAGGGGTTTATGTGGGAAATGTCCTCAATGAATAAGTAGAAATGAGATCATGACAGAAAGGAAGACTTTTCACTGCATAAGAACTGCATGGCAACAAGCAGGGCCTTATTGTAAGGGAAGAACAAATCTGGCAGGGATGTTATCAGGGATGTTGACAAAAATGGCCATATCGCATCTAACGTAGTCAATGACACACTCAAATCTGAAAATAATACATATAAATTTACTCAAGACTGAATATAATATACTGTTATTGAATTCCATGCATAGTAATATGCTAAAAGTTAGCATTTTAGAAAATTAAAAATGTTATGTGAGGGGGAAAAACAAAGGAAGGTAAAAAGGGAGGATGCTATAATTACTTAGTGTTGGAACATAGCAGAGAAAGTATAGCGAATTGCATAAAGAAGACTAAAAATCCAAATTCATACCCAAGATTTTGGGACAAACCATAGTGAAATAGAGAGATGGCATAACACAACAAGCAACAAACAAGAATAGGAAAACAAAACAGAGATAACAAGTTAAATCTAGACAGTTTAAATCTGTACCCATTGTTAGAATATACATCCATATAATAACATTGACTCCATGTAGATAAAACTATCTGAAAATGAGACATGTAATGTACTTTTGCTCATGAGTATATAAAATTAGATGTTGACAAAAGTAGCACAGCCATTCTCCATACATTTAGAAAATAGTAACAAATAGAATTACAGACAGCTTATGTTTTAAAGAACAAAGCATTGTAGCAATCAGAATTTTTTTTTTTAATCTCAGCAACAATTAAGATAAATGCATTTCACACTGACGGTGAAGCTAAGTCTAACTCAGGACAGAAAAACACATAGTCTTAAAATCTTTTCACCAAGTTTAAGATTTGAAGAATGAAATCAGTATTTGTAAGAGTCTGTGAAAGTCTAAAGAACTGGAAAAAGAAAAAAATAAATGCATGGTATTGCATTAGTAACAAATGGGAGAATCAAGAGAACCAGTCTAGTTCTCCAAAATGGTCAGTAAAATATAGAAATCTCTATATGATTTGGCCTGTTGAGTACAAGTTGCATTTGTTATTTTAATAGTATTTACAACACTTTATCTCTAGAGCATAGTAAAGAACCTGGAATGTCAGGGCCCATAAGAATGGCCTTACTTCATCTTGGCTTAAGGTCAAAGAGTTAAAAACTATCCTTACTCTTCCAAGGTTAAAGTCAGAAGGTCTAAGGTGTGGCTACTATAAGATGTTTGGGCTTAGATGTGGATGTCTAATCTAAATAACAAAAGACTTGATCTAAGGCATGGATACTAAATGTTTGGAGAATTAAGGAAGTCTGCTTCTTACTTATATCTTGATAAAGAAATTTTTTGCCATTTTCCTGTTTTTGGTTGGGACATACAAGAATGTTTCTCTTATTGGTTAATGAATAAAGTCCTGTTGGCCAATAGAAAAGCAGGATAGGTGGGACTAGGAGGCAAGAAGGATTCTGGGAGATGTAGTGGAGGAGAGTCAAGATGGAGGCCAAGGGAGAAGTTCATGTGAAAATACTTAGATTGATAGTAATGAGTTAATATTTAAGACAGAGCTAACCAATAAGCAATGCTGGTAGCAGGCAAACAGCTTTATAACTAATACAGTGTCTCTGTGTGTTATTTTGGACTGGCTGGTGGGAAAACTTCTCATAACACTTGGCATGTTCAGTATTCACTGGATTGCCCTCCTGTTCTTCTCTCTCCATCCTCCATCTTGGATCTCCTCCCTACTACCCCTCTCTCCTCCTAGTTTCCTAGTCCCACCTATCTGGCTTTCCTATTGGCCAATAAGAGAAACATATTTACAGAATTACATCTTTCATCAATTACTCCTTGTCTCTCAGTTCTCTGACTGAACCTGGATCTGCAGTTTACATTTTTTTACACGTATATCATGCACTTAGTTAATGTTCATCCATTATCCTTGCTTGTCCCTTAAACACAGTTCCATACTGCCCTTTAAATTGGTCTTATCTACCTTTCATGTAGTAATAATAGAAACAAATGACATAAACATGTAAACTGTAAAATTTTCTTTTTTCATTGAAATTCTACTTTTATTTTATAGTGAGGAAAGTCAAAAGCAAGATATTTTATATCTTTGCCAGAGCTTACAGTTAATAAGTCATGGAGTCTACATGTGAAATTGAGAATAGTGGTAAAATATAAACTAATAGGAATAGGTTAATTTAAAACAATAATATTTACTATGAGAGAAAACATGAAATATTTATCTTTTGATTCTAAATTATTTTGTTTAACATGGTGGTTGGTCTCCATTTCCCTGAATTTTTATGAAAATTACATAATTTTATTTTTAACATTTTTCATGCCTTTAAGGCATTCTAACACAAAGTCTAGTTTATGATAAAATAGCATGTATTTCACATATGTACACCAATGTACATCCCACAAAGGTGATGGTCTACCAAGATGAAAAAATACTATCAAAAAAGTGGTTGTAATACAGCACATCATAGAGTGTCTAGCTGATTCACAGGAGTTGCATGGCTTATGCCAGCTGTCAAGTATAAAAAGTGTTTTACGGGAAATACCCAGAGATCTAAGAGGACTAACCCAACTAACAATATAAGCAATAGTGGAGAGGCTACCTTAAATGCCCTTTCCCTATAATGGGATTGATGGCTACCTTATATGCCATTCTAGAGCCTTTATCTCTCAGCTGATGGAAGCAGAAGCAAACACGTTGGCTAAACATTGAGTGGAACTCTTGGAATCCAGTTGCAGAGAGGGATGAGTGATGAGCAAAGGAGTCAATACCAGGCTGGAGAAACTCATAGAAACTGCTCACCTGAACAAGGGGGAACTCATACACCCCAGTCTGATAGCTGGGAAACCAGCATAGGACTGACACAAACTCCCTGAATGTGGGTGTTAGTTAGGAGGACTGGGCAGACTATGGGGCCTCTGGTAATGGATCAGTATTTATTCCTAATATACAAATGGACGTTGGGAGCCCATTCCAAATAGAGGGATACTCTCTCAGCATAGACACATGGGGAGGCCCTAGGCTCTACCCAAAATTATATGACAAACTTTGAAGAGTCCCCATGGAATTCCTCACCCTCCCTGGGGAGTAAAAAGGGAATGGGCTAATGGTTAGTGAGGGTGATAGGGGAGGACAGGAGGGTGAGGGAATTGGGATTGACAAGTAAAACAACCTTGTTACAAACTTAAATTAAAAAAGGAAAAAAATTAAAACAAAACAACAACAAAATAAAAGCTTTTTATGCTATCATGTATTGGTATCTTGAGGAAAGGTCAAAATTCAAAAAAGGAATTACAAATTCTTTTTGAAATGTAGAGAATGAAAAAAAGTAAAAGTCAACCATTGTGAATCACACACACACACACACACACACACACACACACACACACACACACACACTTGGGTTAAAACTCCATAGTTTTTGAAAGAATGGCAATGAAAGTACTAGCTGAAATGATGACAAGGGACCAAGGGTCACTTATGAGTACCCATATGGTGTTTCATGGGTGTATAAATAGAATTCTAGGGAAATGTGCCAGCCTATTTTTTGCCTTCAGAGGTTCCTGCACACATTTGGTATATGTACATACATACACGCCATCATTAGAACTGGTAATGGGAACTTAATACAAACAAAACTCATAATATACAAGAATGTTTTAAGGTTTCTTTTTGTTAATAATACATGTGCATAAAATGTTTTTAAAACAACAAAGAAGGAAAAAGAGTAGACCTTTTCATTGTTTTAATAATACATAATTTTCTCCATACAACATAATTCAGAGTCATCATACAAACTGGGATATAGGAGAAATGCATGATGAACATGCCATTTAATATCCTGCTTGAAAATGCCTCTGATTCTCTTCAAATTCTCACCATGTCAGCCAGATCCCCAATTGTCTATTTTCTGTAAAGTTGTGTGTGGTCAGCTGGCATTGGTAGTTGCTATTAAGCAAGCAAGCAAGGAACAGGGCCCTTTATCTTTAAGGGAAGGATAAGACAAGCCCACGAAATTACCAATACTCATTCCAAAATACACTGTGATTGAGGTGATGGACACATACATCAAAGTAAAACTCATCCAGAATCAGCGGTTTTAATATGTGATCTGCATGTGCTGGATAGTAGAGTCAGCAAGGATACAGATAGTTGTAAGCTGCTATGTAGGTGCTGGCAATTGAACCCCAGTCCTCTGGAAAGGCAGCCAGTGCTCTTAACTGCTGCGCCTCCTCACCAGCTCCTGTTCCTGACGCTCTTAAAATGTTAATGTTATGATCATACCTTTTCTCTTTATCTAGGATTTGTTTATCTTCCTTCCCCGTTCCATCCTTCCTTTCTCTCCAACACTACTGCCCTTCCAACACTATTTCTCAGAATATCCCAATTTTCATATGTAAGTGAACTTCATTTTGTTTTTCTTTAAATTGTACACTGGAGTAAATTTTTTTCATTTTACGTTTTTTATTTTTGTTTTAAAGCAGGGTTTATCTTCAGTCTGTCCTGGAACTCTCTCTTTAGACCAAGCAGGTCTGGAACTCACAGAGATCCACCTGCCTCTGCCGACTAAGTGCTGGAATTAAAGGCATGGGCCACTACTGCCCAACCTAAATTGAAATTTTACCCTACGCCTTCTATTGACAGTTTTTTTTTCAATTTAATTTATTTTTTTCTTATTTTACATATGGATCCCAGTTCCTCCTCCCTCCTTCTCTCCCTCTCTCCCATGCCCCCCGACCACCCTCCCATCCCATTCCCCTCCACACTCCACATGTAGGGTGATGGCTTCCAGGTGGGGTCAACAAAATCTGTCATTTGGAGTAGGGACTAGGCCCTCCTTCCTGCCTCTAGGTTAAGGGAGTATCCCTGACAATTTTTTATGGTAATCTACATTCAGAGAGTTGATGTTTTTACCCCATCATATTGAATTCTAAGGAAAAGGATCAAAGATGTGTTCAGGTTGCATAATAAAAAGAATAATGAAAATTCATGTCAACATGTCAGAGTAAAACTCATGAAAGTAAGACTGCAAAATACGTTGTTTATTAATATATTGCTTGAATGAAAATGCGAAGCATGTCAGCTCCAGCAGCAGAAAATGAGAATTGTGATTTAGTATTCTGAAGAACGTGCTCTCCTTTGAGTCAATTATTTCTTGCATTTTGTACTGGAAATGCAGGAGTTAGACTTTTAACAAGTAATTTCATCCTAATTCTGTATATTTGAAACCAATCCCTGTTACCACATTTCAAAAACTTTGATACACTAGTGTGTTAGCAGTGAATATCTCTTGAACCCTAATTATCATGCTTCCACACAGACTCAATCAACAGAGACTTTACTCTTGACATTTAGAACTATATAGATATGGTATACAAATGACATCATATTTGTTTTCAAAAACAGTGCCATTCTTTGGGACAGAAGTCGAGACATTTATTTTCTTATTAATCATCACGTGATTTAAATCAAACTTAAGAAAGAGGAAAACGTACTTCTTATTACTTATGATATTCTATTATTCCCTCCATTATCAACCATTTTCAAGACTTTTGGGTCACAGAAAAGGCTAAAATGAAGAGCAAAAATTAACAAGAAATGCCCAGGAAGATTTCTGGGTGTTTGCTTTCAGGGCACTTAAATTCACTGACATATTTTTTTCTTTATAAGTATCTGTCAATTCTTTATGTGCTGTAAAATATTCTTCTTGCATTGGTGGTTTGGGGTTATAAGCTTTAAGTGAAAACAGAAAAAATGAGAGATTTCTCTCACGTAGTTGTGCTTGTTTTCTATTCATTGAATTTTCAAAATTTTACTTTACTTATTGTATTTACTTTATTCTATGTGCATGGTACTCTGAAAGAACAATAAATCCTCCAAGCCACTGAGCAACTTTTCTCTCCCCTTTATTTAATCTTTATGTCAGTCAGTATTTTGAGTCTTTTTATACTTATTGCCTAAAAGTGTACTTTTAAAAGTGTTTTTCAGAAAAACTCTCCCAACATTCAGTGATCCCAATCAAAATTACAAGAATTGATTTGGTCTTTTGATTCTTCTCTTTGAACAGCTGAAAAAATCTGAAACATGAAGTTTACTGTTTATAGTTATGTTATGAGTAGTTTTTCTGCTGGCCTGGACCCACTGCGGCGCCAGCCCCAAATAATAAACAGAAACTCTGTATTTGATATTGTGCTGTTAGCGTGTTACTAGTTTCTTATAGGCTAGCTCTGTCTTAAATATTAACACATTTTTATTAATCTAAGTATTTCCACGTGGTCTCATCTTACCAGCGAGTAGGCCCGGACCTCTGTTCTCTCCAATCTCTCCATGCTGACTCCTCACTACTTCCTCGAATCCTCCTTATCTCCTAGACCCACATATCTTGTTTTCCTATTGGCCAACAGTGCTTTATTCATTAACCAGTATGAGAAACATATTTACAGAATGACATGTCCCATTATCTCCTCTTTTCTGTCTAAATAAAAAGAAGGGTTTTAACCTTAACATGGCAAAATATATCACACAACAGTTATCAAATAAGAATCACAGTTAACAATATTTAGTCCATTAACATTTAATAAGATTTAAGAAAATATTCCATCATCTATTCTATCTTTGTTAGTCTCAAGTCCTATATGTAACTTATCTTTAATTCTAACTGAGGAAAACTATAACCTAACTTAACTATCTGTCTTCAACTCCTTCAAAGACCACAGAAGGATAGTATACAAACTCTAGAAAGGACAGAGACAACTCACTGCCTGGTCAGTCAGTCACCCAAAGTTCTTCTGTAATCTTCCATCTTCAGCCCATAAGCTATAGTATTTCTAACAGACTCTTTAGCAAAGCAGGAAACGTTAAATTGTCTTCTTGTATTGGCAGTTTATCAGTCACCTTTCTCTGTGTCCTGCAGACTGTCTGGCAGACTCTTTCATGAAGCAGGAACTCTGTAGCAATGTCCATTTTGAATCAGCAGTCACTTTTCTGTCGGTCCTGCATGTCCAGTTTAAACAGCATAAAGTCAAACAGTCCAGACAAGAGCAGTATCTTGTCCAAATGGCTAGTCTTGCCATATTGAAAGCAAACTCCATAACAAGTTTCTATGATGTTCATCTTCCTTTCTGACTCAGGTGGTGTTTCCAGAAGCATTTATGTCTCACTGTCAAGAAAATCCCTGAACCATTTTAAATGCCATATTCTGAAGGTCTTTGAAAGGTTTGAAGAATGCCTAACTATCTCAAATACATCTCTGTGTGTCTTGAAAACCTAACTTAAGTCTAAGCTTTGACTATCATAGGTAATTACCTATAATCTCTACTACATCATACATTACATTTCTAAATGAGCTATATAAACACAACACCTAAACAAAAGGAGAAATATACATATCACGAAATTGACCTTAAATTGTATCATTAAATGAAAATCCATTTCAAAATGAAGTATTCATATCTATACCATAATCCCATTTTTACCTTTAAAAAGAGATTGGCTGTGATCATTAACCATTTATAACCAACCCCATTAAATGAAAACAAACATTTATAGACAATATTTGGGAATTGGGGTGTTGTTCTTTCCAAACTACTTCCTGCTGGTAAGGGGCGCTGTCATGGGAATCCTAAGAAAATGCAGAAATCTTGGCTGTAGTCTTCAAGGCTGCTTTGTTCAAGCTGTTTTGAATGTTAGATCACCTGGGACACTGTATCACTGGGTCTGGCTTGATCAAACCACATTAGTCTGGAAGGAATTCCATAGCTTTTCATTTTCTGTGGAAACAAAAATAGAAATCATTTCACCAGTAACCTGTCCTTAGACTTAAATTTTGAAGTCAAAGCATTTTTAAAATATATAAATTGGATTGATCCAGAAGCATTTGTTTTAACAGTTGTTATTTCCTCATCAGTTAAATGATACAAAGACAATGTAATCCATACAGTAACCAGATTCTCTCCATCTTTATGTGGTTTTTTTATTTCTCTGTTTCTTTTACTTCTATTTTTTCATTTTTTGAGACAGTATTTCTCTGTGTTACTCTTATCTGTCCTGGATTTCATTCTGCATACCAGGTTTACTTTGCAATCACAGAGATCTGCTTGCCTCTGTCTCTTGAGTGCTGGGATTAAAGGCGTGTGCCACCACACCCAGCTGTTCTCTGTCTTTTTACTCTTTTTTAAACCATTTTATCCTTTTTCTTTTTCTCTCCCAAGCCTACATGTATTTTAGAACACACTGCAAACCTTTAGAGGTTTTCTTAATGTGAATCTGTCTTTACTTTAAATCTTATCTTTTTCTGGCCATGAGTCTTTTATCTGGTAAACAACAACATTGCTAAAATGAAAGCCACAGTTGTTTCAGCAGTGGTCTATCCAAGATTGTGGTGGGTACTTTTACTGCCAGAACTGAGAGCTGTGCTCACTGCCTTGGTCTGTGCTGCAATTCAGAAGCATGTGCCGTCTTGGAGATGTGGTCACTGCCATTGCCAGCTCTGGTACACACCAATTAATTTTTAGCAGTGCTTCTTCAAAGCCTTGCAGTTTTTTGCCACTTATGCTGAGTCAGGAAATCACCCTTATAGGATACGCGCAAGTCTCTGCTTGTCTCTGGCAAAACAGCATCCAACCCAGAAAAATGCTGTTAGCAAGAAGCCTTGCTTATCTTTCTTCTTTTGTTTCTAAAACCCTTTTCTAAGCTTTTGTTAAATTGTAAGTGGAAGTTCTTATTAGCCACGTTGTGGCGCCATATGTTAGGAGTAAGGTTTCGCCAGTCCCATTCTCTGGTAAGATGAGACCATGTGGAAATACATAGATTAATAGAAATGAGTTAATACTTAAGACAGAGCTAGCCAATAAGAAATTAGTACCTGGCCAACAGCATTATATCAAATACAGGGTCTCTATGTGTTAATTGGGGCTGGTGTGGTGGTGGGATCAGACCAGGCTGGTGGAAAAACATACTCGTAATATAGTTATTACATTTTCATTTTAATTCAATTCATTAAAGAAATAATTATGAAACTTGTATTCTTTCACAACTTTAGTATTAAACTCTTGATATAAAATACAGCTTTTACTGACAAGGCAGTCACATGCCCAAAAATGATTTTCAACCTATCATTTTCAGATGTGCTATAGTAGAGGCCCTAGGGTTGAAAAGTATAATATATGAATAAATAAGTTCTCTCTTGTTCTTCCTAATAAGCTAAACTATTGGTAGATATAAATAAAACTTTTTCCCTCTTACAAGACATAAATGAGACAATTTCATTTGGGAATGACATAGAGACACAATTTTAGACCTAGATGAAGCAATTACTTCAGCATGACTCTATTTGAGAAAACTATAAGCAATACAGAAAAATATTCTTTCAATTCTTATTGCTTTTCCCCACATCAGATACTCATTATGTTGTGTTAATTGAATATCCCTTAATTTGTATTATGCCCTAAAATTCATCTTTTATGTTATGTACAGAGGCATATGCTTAAAATGTAAGTTATATGATTTCATTCTCCCTAACTGAATAATTAAATTGACAAATAAACTACATATTGATAATCATAGTCATTCATATTTCATTCTGAAGCAATGCACACATCCCTTTATTCAATAGTACCCAGCGCCATTTAAAATTTCTACTCTTCAGCTATAGTCATATACACATGCAGACTTTAGCCACTCTGCCCTTGGAGTTTACCAAGAAGCTATACATACATTGATGATCAACTTTTTCATGCACACAGTTACTATCTGAAATGCATTTCGCTGAAACGAATCTGTTTTTATCCATTGTAGACTACTTAAACTCCATATTAATATATATTAGGTCCACCATGGTGTCAGATCTTTGTTGGAACTCTCATTACATTTTAAACACTCCCATAGGTGCAGGCAATAGGAATATCTTCTATCATCTTCGGTGGACTATTGTAGCTTGTGTCTTTCTTCCAAATAGCTCTAATATATATATGTAATGTGTAAAATTTGACATGAATAAAAAATACTAAAATATGTGATGTAAGACTGAATTTACAGTTTGTTTATATTATTCAAACAGCCTGCAGCATTCAATTTGCCAATGAAAAGACAAGGATAGATTCTACTCTTAATTATTTAGATACTTGCAAAATTTTGAAAAGGCATAACAATAAAATTTAAGCTTGTGCCATCCATTCTTGCAAGCCAAAATTTTTACCATTTTCCCTGTTTTGTTTTCTATTGTTGTGATATAACATCATGACAAAAACCAACTTGGGGATGAAAGGGTTTACAACCTAATCACAGATTATCAATAGGGAAAGTCAGTGTAGGAACTTAGCCACCTTGAGGCAGGAACTGAAGATAAGATCACAGAGGAGCACTGATTACTGACTTGCTCCTAAGACTTGTGTTCAGCTGCCTTTCTTACATCGTCCAGGATCACCTAACCAGACTGGTTAACACTCACAGTAGGCTTAATCCTCCCACATTAATTACTAACCAAGAAAATACCGCCAGAGTCTTCTCTACAAGCCAATCTGATAGCGGCATTTACTCAATTGAGTTTTTCTTTTCCCAGGTGACTCTAGCTTGTGTCAGGTTGACAAGGAAATAAACAGATACTCTACCCAATACACCACTTAGAATGATTATGAGAGCACTGTGTTTATATAGCACGTTTTCTAAAATTGATCCAAAGATTAAACAGTGTCTGAATTATCATAGCAGTTATGAATGAAAGTTTCTAGAAAAGGAAATTGCACCTTTCAGTGAGCTGATATAATTTCAATGATTGTGTAGAGCTTCAAATGCTGCAGGTCTAAAGTACAGTTTATCTTGAGCTACCTTTAGCTCCGCAAGTAGTCATTTCTTGCTCAGCTCTGTATCAGACCTTACAGACTATGCCTAGCAGATAAAACGCCTTGGGATTGTACTAACTTAATAAAACCACCATTTCCACTAATGAAAAGGGTGAGAATTCCATCTTATAGCATGTGATAACTACTGCAGAGGCTTCTTCATTTTGCTTCAACTCATAAACTTAGTGTTTCCAACAATGTATGGGAAACATGATTTGGTTTATTACTTATTTTTGTCCTGCTACTATAAAATCTTCATCAAATTGTTACCAAATTGGAACATGGGGTTTGGGGTAACCTAAGTTTCTGTTCCCAGGCAGTTGTCACTCATATGTGACTCCAAAATAAACTCTCTTATTCCATTTGAGATGATAGTTGTTTTTATCACTTTCACATTCCCCACTCCCATGTCTCCCCATAATTCCTTTCAAGTTCATGGTCTCTTTTTTGCATTTTTTCTTGTTGGTGTTGATGTGTGTATATATGTTATATTAGAGTTAGACTATTAGACTGTAAGATAATATAGAATAATTTCTTTTCCTGCTTTTAGGAACTTCTGTACAATTTAAATTTCTATGAAAAGTACAGGAGAGTTAACACACTCCTGAGCTGTCATTAGTACTAACTTGTTCTAAAAATTATTACTATTATAGCTTGGGTGAGGTAATATCTCATTGAGATACTTATTTACATTCCCTGAAGATTACTGATTTCACAAACACTTTTAAAGTCTATCACAATTAATGTCATCTTTGCAGACATATGTATTTACATTTCTTGCTCATGTTAAATCAGTTTATTTATTTCATTTGTTCTTTATGTATTGAAGTAATTTAACATATTTCCATGTATATTATGCAATATATATTAGAACCTTATCACATAAATAATTCACAAAATTGTCTTCCATTCTGTAGGCTAATTTTAATTTGTTAATTGTTTCATTTGTTGGGCAGGTGCTTTTAAGTTTGATATAATACTGCTTGTATGTTTTTGCTTTTATTAACCATTATTTCATATCACAATCAAGAACTCATTGCCAAGATCAATATCTTCAGAGAAACATGATACTCTCATGTGAATAAAATGAATGTTTGTAACATATCTTAAATACATGGATTATATCAATCGGTTGACAACAGATTTAAAATAATAACCTTAAAGAATTTAGGGAGCTACAAGAAAATACATACATACACCAAAATGAGAAAAATAATCCATGTATAAACTCTGGGGAGATGAATATTGGAACGTTGCAGAGGCAGAAAAGCAATTACACCACCAAAACTTAGACAGCATTTAAATTTATCATGAAATTTCAATAGAAGACACAAAGAGAACCAAATTCAGAATGTCAGCACTGTAAATCAGCTGGTAATTTTAAATTAGAGGTTTAAAAAACAAAAAGAATACAATAGAGAGTGCCCACTGGAAAAAAGTAAGACTTCACACTGAGAACTTGGCACTGAAATTTCTCTCATCACTGCCAACATTGTAGTTAGCAAAACAATCCTATACTGACTCAGGCAGTAGGTAGATGACCTAGATATAGTCAAATTCTTCATGGACACTTTTTTTTTCTAAAATAACATTTATTTGCTGAATTAATATACATTTTAGGATAAAACTAACCTGCCATGTATTTAATTAAATCTGCTTACAGTTTATAATTCAATATATTAATATATGAACACAACTCTTACTGGCCATTGCCTGGTACAGGCCTATATATCAAATCCTATACCACTGCTTTCAGAGACAAAAGTCACCAGGAGGTGTATAGCATTGACATTGGTCACTGGGATAAGCATCATAGCACATGCACTATAGAGAGCAACAGAAGTGATACTTGTGAGTGACTCAGACCCCCTGAACATGGTTCTCAGTTAGAAGGCCTGGGCAGTCTAAGGAACCTCTGACAATGGAACCAGGATATATCCCTGGTGATCAAAAGGACTTTGGACCACTTTGGGAGTACATTCCCCATGGAGGGATATTCCCCTAACTTAGAGAAAGGAGAGAGGGCCTAGTCCCTAGTCCAAAATACTTGACAGACTTTGTTGATCCCTCTCCTGAAAGGCCATACCCTCCCTAAGGAGTGGTTGGGAATGGGATGGGAAGTTCAGGGGGAATGGGAGGATGAGAGGAAGAGGGAACTGGGATTGATATGTAAAATAAAAGATAATATTAAAAACAAAGGAAAAATATAAAGAATAAAGTAAATTACTACATAGGTATAAAAAAGAAAGAAAAAAATGTATAACAAATACATAGATTTTGACACCAATAATAAAAAACATGAGAGAAAGAAGTAAAGTTCTGATTAAGGCCATTTAAGCTGACTTAGTGGGTGAAGACATTTGTCATTGAGATTGAATACCTGAGCTCTGAGAATCACACATTAGAAGGAAAGTAGACATGTGTGCGTGCGTGCACACACACACACACACACACACAGAGAGAGAGAGAGAGAGAGAGAGAGGGAGAGAGAGAGAGAGAGAGAGAGAGAGGGAGAGAGAGGGAGAGAGAGAGAGGAGAAAGAGAGAACAAATGAGCCATCTTTAGATACATTAACATGGAAGCCATGGCAAAGTTCTTGAGGCTTCAACCCTAGACAAAGAGCTACAGGCAACTAAGGAATGTGGAGAGCTGAGAATATTCTTTTAGAACTGGACCTCAGTTTGTTATCTAGTACCAAATGATCAGCCCTGAAAACATATGCATACAAGTAATATTACACAGACTGAGCATGATATATTTATATATTTAGGAATATAACACACACTACAAAGTAAAAGGGGCCATGCATCCGAGAGAGCAGAGAGAGTGTACATGGGGGTGGAGGGAGAAAGGGAAGGGGGGAATTATGTAATTATAATTTTCAAAACAAGAAAAATATTTTTAGGAAAGTTGTGATTAACTAATCTGTTATCACTTTAAGTCAAATAGTTGAAGTGATCCAGGGTTCTGGGTTTCATAGTGATCACCAAAAAAGCACATTAAAAAAGATTGCTTCCTGGGACTGGAAAGTTGGCGTATTGGTTTAGAGTACATATTGCTCTTATGGGGAACTCAAGTCTGGTTCTCAGTACCCAATGTCAGGAGGTTTTCAGCATCCTTTAACTCCAGTTCCTGGTGATCTTATGCCTTTTGCTGGTCTCTGCAGTCACCTGCACATGATGCCCCTCCCCTCATAGACAAAACTAAAAAATAAAAGTAATTTTTTGATTAAATGTAAACACAGACTGAGGAAAAACAATTCTACACAATGTATGATAATAAAGAATTTTTACAATTCTAAACCAAGAAGAAAAAAAATATAGTTGTGAGTAGTTGAGAAGCTGGAATGTACATTTCAACTCAAAATATAGGAACGAACAAACAGTATATGAAAAGGTTCTCAACAGCATTATCTATTGAACAATATAGGTAAAACGTAAAAGATACAAGTTGTTGAATACCAAATGTTGAAAAGAAGCTGTTCTTTAGAATACAATAGTGAGTGAAGTGAAAAATTATGTGAGAAAGTATTCAAATGTTTTGCCACTGACACATTAAACAAAGGACAAATGAGAAATCACAGGAAAGCAAGTAATAAAATGATAATAATAAAATGCAAGCTCAGAGAGCCTAACCATATATGCTAGACAATATGGAAATAATCAGTGATAGCATAAGATTTTAAATATTCCTCAAAAATTTAATATTGAAATATAACAATTTACTTATCTATGATAAAAAATATTAGCAATATCACTCTATTGAATGACATGGACAGCAACAGTTTTAACTCTTATTATTCTGTGCTATATTTCCTCATTAAAGAAAATATTTTTTCCTTAGGCCATATTCAGAGCTTCATTTACCCAAATCACAGCATATGCCCATTAACACTTAATATTTGTATTTCTATACCTGTCTTGTGTAGCTTGAGAGTTACTCATTAAAATGCTGCTTAATAATATCTATCTTCCTGTGTGTTTCCTTTAGTTTCCTTTTCAGTTCCTGGAAGATAACAATGCACGGTTTGATTTGATTTTACTTATGGATCCCTATCAATGTGTACATCCCCAACAGACAGTGAGCAGATTTGAATGTAGAGTTTACTAAGTAGATGAGCATTTAGATAATGGGTCATTGGTGAACTCAACACTCTACACTATATGCAGATTGGTGCAGATGGATTGATTGACAAGACACTAAAATAGAAGGCAGGGGATTAACAACATTTTATGCAGGAAGTGTGTTTTCTTGTCTTCTTGTCTTGTCAAATTTTATGTGGATCACTCAAATTCTTTTTTTAATGTGTTTTTTCTGGCCTCTTCTTCTTGTATGTCTTTGTGTTACTTAATGCTACTTCACTTAATGTAGTGTGTTCTTGTCTTCTGGTGCATGCTGGATAAGCCTTCTGCCAGGAACATACATTAACATCCCTTACAATTTGTTCTATGTCTTGGTCTTTAAAAACTTGTTTTACATCAAAATCTCTCCATAACCTTTAAAAGAAACATACTCACTCTGGAGAGGCTGGCTTCTTATGTTTGGATGGAGTCCTGGAATGAAATTTTTCATTTTTGCAAAATATCTGTGGGGTTATTCATGTGAGTAGCCTTATTGAGGAACTGCTAAATTAGATGTTGTGGTACTTACTTTTCCTTACATTACACATCTCTGATGGCTGTTGGGGTCTGACATTTCTAGTCAATAGATTTTTTTTTGTGAGCAAGCCTTGGTGTATCAATCGCATAGAACAGTGGAAAGTCAGGGATTATGAAACTGATTTGATGTACACAATAAAGATCTCTTGAAAAAGGTGTTGTGAAACTTTCTATATTGAAGACTTTAAACCAAGAACGTCAATTTTATTTAACATTTTGTTAGAATGAAAGAGTGATCATATTCTAGTTTTAAAATGGTAGATGTATCTCTTTCATAAAACATAAGTAATAGTAACTTACCGATGGACTGGTTTGTAAGCATTGCAAGTAAGCCTTTGACTGTGATAAGTTTCCTATCAAATTTAGTCCTAATGCAGGTTGAAAAACTTCAATAGATTTTATACAGTTCACACAGGTCAAGGAGCAGCACTGCAGCTTAGCTTCCTTGAAATGCTCTTTCATCAAGTACCATGCTATAATGCACAAACCTTCATGTTTAAGTAAATATTTGACCGGTATCAGCACACATTTTATCTCATGCATATTCCAGGCCTTGAATCAGCTTCTTTCTCTAGTTACAATGATTATATTCGATTCTTTTCCATGGGGACAGGACAGGCCTTTGTAGTCACTTTTATAGAGGAAAATGTAGCAAGATGATTGTTTCAGTATTATGCTCATTGCTTTGTGATATCTGTGTAAGATAACTGCAGATATTTATTACAAAGCAAAAATAATAAATAGCACAAAGCTGTCATTGGACAAAGCAAAAAGAATAAAGTACAATCCAGTTGCATTTACTACATCAAATACACTGCCCCAATATCAGCTCTGCCTAGTATGAAAAATAATTTATCATAACAAAATAAAGCCTCTTACCAGTTCTGTGAGGGACTTTATATGAATCTCTTAGAATACACCTTGTATCCTAGTTCCTCTGGTGATGTGAATTATAGGCTGGTGATCCTTTGATCTAGGTCTAAAATCCATATATGAGTGAGTACGTACTGTGTTCCTCTTTTTGTGACTGGGTTACCTCATTCAGGATGGTTTCTTCAAGTGCCATCCACTTGCCTGCGAATTTCAAGATACCATTATTTTTTTCTGCAGAGTAGTATTCCATTGTGTAGATGTGCCACTTCTTCATTAACCATTCTTCAATTGAGGGGTATCTAGGTTGCTTCCAGTTTCTTGCTATTGCAAATAGTGCTGCTATGAACATAGTTGAACAGATGTCTTTGTTGCATGGATGTGAATCCTTTGGGTATATGCCTAAGAGGGGGATTGCCGGGTCCTGTGGTAAACTAATTCCCATTTTCCTGAGGAACCGCCATACTGATCTCACAGAACTGGTAAGGGACAAGTCCCCCAGAGCTCAGGGGAAGTGGGGGGGGGCAGCGCATGGAGAGAGAAGTAGGAGAAAATGAGGGGGAGGTAAGGAAAACATGTGCGACCAGGAAGATTGAGCCTGGTTAGGAATAGAAAACAGGAAAGAGAGAGAGAGAGAGAACATAAAAGAGGGAGCCACTTTTGGTTTGAAGATAATATTGAACACAAAGAAAGGTATAGAGAACTACATGACTGCTGCCAACTAACAATTTGAGCTTCCATGGAAAGGCTACCATAAATGCCCTTCCCAGAGAGTGAGATCAGCAACTAACTTATCCATTGAGCCCTCAAGTAATGCCTGTTGGAAACAGGAGCAAACACCCATACATAAACACTGAGTCGAAGGAGAAGTCAGATGCAGATGGAGAGGACAAGACCAGGCAGCAGAAACACATAGAGACAGCTTACCTGAACAAGGAGGAGCTAACGGGCCACCAGACTGATAGCTGGGAAGCCAGCATGGGACTGACTCAGGCCCTCCTGAATATGGGTCTCAGCCAAAAGGACTGAGCAGTCTAAGGGACATCAGACAGTGGAGCCAGTATGTATCCCTGGTGCACTAAAGGACTTTGCGAACATATCCTCCATGGAGGGATAACTGCCTTAATCTAGAGGCAGGAGAGAAGCCCTAGTCCCTACTTCACATGACCTGTCAGATCTACATGACCCCAACTGGATGGCATTCCCCTACATGTTGAATTGGGGTGGGGTGATGATGGGAGGGGAGTGTGGTTAGAGTGCATGTGAGAGGGCAGAGAGGGTAAAAGGGATGGAAGGAGGGAGAGAGGAAGGAAAATGAAAAGATGTGGACTCCTTCCAGACTAATGTGGTTTGATCAAGCCAGACCACCTGAAACAGAGTAGCAGGTGATCCTACTTTCAAAACAGCTGGACAAAGCAGCCTTACAGACTACAGCCAGGATTTCTTAATCTTCTTCGAATCCCCCATGGCAGTGCCCCTTACCAGCAGGAAGTAGTTTGGAAAGAATTCCCAAATTTCCAAATATTGTCTATAAATGTTTGTTTTCATTTAAATGGACTTGGTTATATATAATAAATTAAAAAAAGATAAAAATAAATAAACAAAATAAAGCCTCATATATTATTTGTAGATGTTGTTGATGAAGAAGTAATCCACCACCAGGTGGATACAAGCAAAACAAATTTATTTCCAAAGTACTGTACTTTTCCAGGTACTTAATAACATTTATGTTTCCTATCTTATTTTTTATATAGATCTTAGAGACACTGGAGTGTTTTCCACCTCTGATGAGATATTAACCTACCTGAATGTTACTACTTTATTTCCATTAACTATGCAACATTAAGACTGAAACTGAGTGGTTTAACTTTCCAAATGTGTGCTGTATTTTGGGATTTTCTTTTTGCTTTTGAGACAAGGTATTGCTATGTACCTCTGGTTGGTCTAGTAGTCACTGACAACCCCAGGCTGGCCTCAAACTTGAGGCAAGCCTTCTTTCTTCGCCTTGTGAGTACTGGGAATTGTCTGAATCAGTTGCCACACAGGTCTTCCAAATTGTCTGTTGAGGGAACAGCTTTGCTGGATGACCAAGACACAGACAAGAGCAATCAGAGGTAGCAGACTGTGGGTCTTTGGTTAGTAGGAAGTGATGATGACTTGGGAAAGACACAAGTTTTTGAATCTGCTACATGTTTAAAGCCTGATTCTTTCATTATGGATTCAAATGCTGTTGGGCAACTTAATAGGATTGTGGCTGTTTTATTTTATTTCATAAAATGAAGAATAATTTTCTTAGTCATAGTAAGTGTGCATTTTGACATCAGTTAAAAGCTATTGCCTAAATATGTTTACTTGCTGTGGCATGTATTGCATTGTGGTTTTATTCACCTCCCATTACTCTATCTCATCTTCTCCAACTGCTACTGACCAATTTCTTCTTCCCAAGATGTCCCCATCCCAAGTCCATGTCTTTTTTGACCACCTAGCTTAATTAGGGTGTCTTTTATGAGCATAGCTAGGGGATAATTTAATGGAGCATGGCAAACTTAGCTGTGGCTATACCACTGAGGAAGATGAATGCCCCTTCCCCATGCCCTCACAACTATTAATTGGCAATAGTCCATCAGGGAGGGGTAGTGCCTCATGAGGCCCAACTCCATCCATGTTAGGATGCTAAACTTTTGAGTGAGAAGTTGTGTGTATATGTTAATATACATAAACATGCAAAATGCACATTTAAACACTCATGATTTTTGTCTCAACATGTATGCTGTCAGCTACTGCTCCAGAGCCATGCCTACTTTCTGCCCACCATGATGGTACTGGAGTAAATTAACATTTTGAAACTGTTAAGTGCCAATAAAATCTTCTACAAGTTTCTTTGGTATAGTATCTATTCACAGGAATGGAAAAGTAACTAAGACACTAAGTAACTAACAGGTTGATAGTGCACACAGTCTGAATACACCAGACAAATGGAGAATTCATGTCCCTGTCAGGATAGGACACCATGGTAGAAAAGTTCACCATGCTATTCAGGATGAAATGAAATGTAAAACTTCCAAGTTACTTATTTCTGGAAATTTTTACTTAATATTTTTGGACTCTGTTGATCTCAGGTAACAGAAAGAAAAGCCATAGAAAAGGTATGTGTGTGAGGTTATCTCGTGTGTGTGTGTGTGTGTGTGTGTGTATACATATACATATGGATATATTATATATGGGTACATAAGATGTTTCTTATGGTTCATTGAAATTAAATGAAATGTTTATTAAACTTCTAAAATATGTTGCTTAACATACTAGGAAGTATATGTATATGTTACATATTTTTGGAGTTCAATAAATACTTAAAGTTATTTCAGTGAGCCTTCAGCAATTACCCAGTCCCCCTGTTAAAGCATGTATAAATATTTCTTCTCTGAGACTACACTTCCTAGAATCTCTTCATCTATTTAATTAAGAGAATGTGTGGTTCGTGAGTGTTTAGTATTTGCAGCATTTCAGTGGATCCTTAGATTTTGAAGACTGATTTGTAATATGACTCATTAACTAATAATATAGGAAATACACTATATTGCATACCTAATATGCTGTAAATCATATATTCTTTTTCTTCTGTATTATGCTTTTCTGTCTACTTTGAAGTATGAAATGAGTGTACTTATTATAGGTCATCAAAATTCTGTAAATATTATATCTTGTACCAAAGCATAAAAAGGAAATCCCATGGCTATCAAGCAGTGACTCCCTTTTTCTCTTCTCTGCCCCTGGCCACTACTAATTTAATTCCTATCTGTTTTTTGAATCAAGGTACTACACAAGAATACCAAGATAATTCTGGTAGTTTGTGTTCAACCTCTTTAAATTCCGTGTCTAGACAGATTATTCAAGTTATAACTATATTGGAACTTCATCAAATTTTAGAGCTGAATATTCCATTTTTGCAAAAAAAAAAAATGATGCATTTTGTTCAAGCATTCACCCACTCTTTGGTGGATGCCAACCTATTTCCAGTTTTTGTTCATTTTAAATAGTGTTGATATGAGCATTCATGTAGAACCTTTTTAAAAATACCTGTTTTGATTCATTTTGGTTGTACACAAAGGAGTAAAATTGCAGTCTTATGTGGTGATTCCATGTTTGACGTCGGAACTTGCAGCAATTCGTCAAATGTTTTCTCTGCATTTATTAATAGGATCATTAGGTTTTTCTCTGGCCTATTGATATAGTGAATCACATTAGCTATTTTGAAACATTGGACCAGTTGTGCATGAATGAAATAAGTTCCCCTGATCAACCTGCAAAATCCCTTGCCTATAGTGTGAGTTTTGTTTCTGTTTCCAGAACAAGGCAGAAAATTGGTGTGATTTAACAGAAAAAAAATTCTACCTGATACTTTCTGTGTGGGAAAGGATTAATTATTGATTCACATTCATATGTATAGATGCTTGTTCAGATTACCTATTGATTCTTGTGCAAGTTTTGATCAATTTTTCATTTCAAAGAATTGGTCCATTTCATGTTGATCTTCAAGGTTATAGACAGAATAGTTTATAATATTCCTTCAACGTCTTTGAATGTCCATGAAATCTGAAGAAATGGCCTCTTTCATCCTTTCATCCTTTCAACTTGTATTTATTTTTAGTAATATTGAACATACCATTAGGTGCTCAGTGTAACAATTCCATGCATACAAAGAGTGTCATTTAAGTCCAGCCATACTTAGATTTTTACATGTATTGTCCTTGTTCTTAGCAAAGCAAGACATTAGTCAATTTCATCGATCATTTCAAACAACGGGCTTTTGGGTTTTTTTATTTTTATTTTATTTTTTCAATTGATTTCTTGCTCTAACTTTCATTGATTTCTACTTCATTTTGCTTAAGGTGGAATGTTAGGCTTATTATTTAGACCTATATTATGTATTAACATATGTAGTCACTGTTTCATATTTCCCTCTAAAGATTGCATACCCTTCATTTCATAAATTTGAAAATGTTTTATATCAATTTGCATTTAATTTAAGCATTTAAAAGATTTTCTTGATACTTTTTGACCCATGTGTTATTTAGAGATGTCCTGTTCAGTTTATAGATAATTGGAGAGTTTGTGGTAATTATCGTATTATTGGCTATAACCACATTATGGTTTAAGGACATGTATTCTGTGTTCCATATTACCTGAACGTTTCAATGTGTGTTTTGTGGTCTAAATGATGTTTTGCTTTGCTGAATATTGCATGCGTGCATTGTTAAAATATTGTTATTGAAGTTGCTAAATGAATTAGTCTTTGAACTTTAAAAATTTGATAATAATTTTAATTAATATACAATTACATTAATTCCTCCTCTCGACCCTCCTAGCTACCATTCTTCATACCCCTATTATCTTTCTCTACACTGTCAAGTTTACAACCTCTTTTCTTTGACTATTATTGTTACACACACACACAGACATACACACACACGTATGTATGTACGTATGTATGTATGTATGTATGTATTATGCATATATTATGTAACGTGTGTTTGTTGTTCAAGTGTATATCATTTCAGGACTGACTAGTCTACTTTGGGTAATGAATAATTGGGTTTATATTTTGTGGAGGGTAATTCTCCCTCTCCCAATCATAATAAGTTTTTGTAGCACTTTGTCTAGAAGTGGGACTCCCTGGAAAATCCCCCTTCCAAATAATGCTGAAGCAGGAAATATTGCAAATACTCTCCTTCAAAGCCAAATAATTTCACTTAGTGCTGCCTGTATATGCATTGAAATTGGACCATTTACTGGAGCATGGGTAGCCTCTCAGGGAATGCATTCATGAGGGAAACTTATTTTTCCTCTTTCAAGCAGTCATCAACTGCCAATAGCTGCTCAGTTAGGAGTGGGATTTCATGAACCCATCCACCATCCACACTGGGATGGTGGCTGGCTTAATTATGTACAGGTCTTGTGATTGCAGGCATGGGTTCTGTAAGTTTGTGTGCAAAGTTCTGTTATGTCCAGCAAATAATATTCCCTGGTAGATGCCCACTGCCTTTGGCTTTAACAATCTTTTGACTTACTCTTCTTCAGTGATTCCCAAGCCCTGGGGTGTAGAGGTATGATACTTGAAGGTGAGCACTCCATATTCTCAGCCTTTGAGAGATCCACTAATCTATGTATATATAGATAAGAATATTTTTTATAAATGTTAGATTCTATTAATTTGATGCTTGTGTTCCATTCTCTACACATTTACTGATATTTTTCTTATGAATTAGCCAAATGTGTATTGTATTTGTGTAGATGTGTGTATTTGTCCTTAAGTCTTTCATATACATTTATGTCTAATCCAAATCTCTTTTACATTACTATTTTACATTACCTCTACTAAAATACCAACATAGTATCTGTTTTTATTCTCTTCCATTCATTGGCTGCCATTTTTCTCTATGTCTATAAACATTTGACTTGTTGCTGTCATCATTATTTTATTTTTATTTTCATATTTCGAGGCAAAGTCTGTAAAGCTCAGGCTAGCTATGGAGGCTAGCAATGGTCTCTCAATCTTCCTGCTTTAGATTCCAAAGACTGGGGTTACAGAGGTTTGCTACCATGCCTGGGACTTAGACACACTAAACAAAAATGTTCTTTTAAGCAAATTGTCCTCCGTTAGATAAATTATGAATAATAAAAACAAGTTTATCTTAGTAAACCAGGCGATTAATACCAATTACTTGGGAGGCTGAGGCAAAAGTATCACATGTTCAAAGTCTCCCTAGGGTACAGAATGAGTTCAAAGCCAGCCTCAGTCAGTTAGGGAGCCATTTTATCAAAATAAAACGTGATTAGAGGGTTAAAAATGAAGTTGTATGTTATACCACTTGCCTCAAATGCATGAAAGTCTTGTATCCAAACTTTTTTTAAACATTTTTAGTTTATTTATTTATTTATTTATTACATATCGATTCCAGTTCAGAATAAAACATAGAAAATAAAGGTGTTGTACTGTTCTTTAACTTCTTTCCCTCAGGATCTTTGTTTTAAAATGTGAACTCAAGTTTCTGACATATATAATCATATGTTTTCTGAAGAATTCCTTTTAATATGTCATTCAAGGCAGACCTATTTTTGAAATCCATCTTTGCTTTTGATTTGTCTAAAAACAAGTGCTATTTCTCCAGTATTTTTTAAATTAATTTTTATTTAAATTAAAACAATCTTATTTTACATACCATTCCTAGTTCCCTCTCCCTCCTGTCCTATTTCCCATAACCCCCATTCTACTCCCCATGAGGCCTCTCATGGCGTTTCTTCAAAGTCTGTCACATAATTTGGGGCAGGACCTAGGCCCGTGTATCTAGGCTGAGAGAGTATCCCTCTATGGGGAATGAACTCCCAAAATCAACTTGTGCACTAGGGATAAATTCACTACCAGAAGCCAATGAGGGGCTGGAAAGATGACTTAGAGGTTAAAAGCACAGGCTTCTCTTCGAGAGGTCCTGTGTTAAATTCCCAGCAACCACATGTTGGCTCCCTACCATCTGTAATGAGATCTGGTGTCCTCTTCTGGCCTTCAGGTATACATGCAGATAGTGCACTCATGTACATAAAATAAATAAATATTTTATTTGTTTTTTTCTTATTTTACATATTGATCCCAGCCCAGTTCCCTCTCCCTCTTTTCCTCCCTCTCTCCCTCCTTCACTACCTCCCATGCCCCCTGACCACCCCTCCTATCCCATTCCCCATCCACTCAACAGGGAGGGTGATGCCTTTCAGGAGAGATCATCTAAATCTGTCAAATTGTTTGGAGTAGGGTCTAGGCCCTCCCTCCTGCCTCTAGGTTAGGGGAGTGTCCCTCCATGAGGAATGTGCTTCCAAAGTCCTTTTGAGCACCAGGAATATATCCTGGTTCCACTGTCAAGAGTTCCCTTAGACTGCCCAGGCCTTCTAACTGAGACCCACGTTTAGGGGTCTGAGTCAGTCCAATGCTTGGGATCCATGAGCTCCCCCTTGTTCAGGTCAGCTGTCTCTGCTAAATCTTAATTCTCCAGTATTTTTAAAGGATAATTTTACTGAGTACAGAACTCTAGATTAGGGGGTTTTCTTATGTTGTTCAACACTAGGTGTTTTCACTTTTTTCTTGTACTCTTAATGTATAAATCAAAGTGTGATTATTATTTTACCTATATAATGTTCTTCTTACCTTGCTTCATTCAATATATTCTCCTTTACTACTTTAGAGTATGAATCAATATGAAATGTATATCTAATTCTGCATGATTTTCTGTGTTTGATGTTATCTGAGCTTCCTTGCATCTCTGGTGATTCACAATTTCCTACTATTGTGGTTTCAAATATTTGCAGGCCCTTCCTCTTCTTATAGTCACACTACATATGTTGCACCTTCTGTAATTATCCTATACTTATGGATGTAGTACTCTATCTTTTTCCTTTTATTGTCTCATTTAATTTCATTTTGATATTTTGACAGTTGTTCCATTTGCAGTGAAAATATCAAAAGCTCTTTAAGTGTTTTATCTAAAGGATTTTTTCTTCTTATTTTCCTTGTCTCCACATATGCTACCTATCTGTTCTTTAGTGTGCACTTGACAATCAGATCTTGTAGCATATTAAGCATAGTTTTAAGTTCTCAGTCTGGGAAGTCCAGAAACTCTACCATATCTTAGCCTTGCCCTGATAATGGCTCTGTCTCATCAAACTATTTAACACTCTAGTGTGCCTTGGGTTTTGGTGGTGGTGGTTGTAGACATATTTCAGTGTGATTTGCATTTGATAGGCAGATGAGTTAAATGCAACTACATCTTTGTCAATCCTTTTGGTTATTGTAGGACTTTTACTAGATTGAAAAAGTTATCTTTTTACATTTCTTGTTTGAGATTTTTTTAATTTACTTTATTTTATTTTATATAACAAAGTCCAATTAAATGAAAACAAACATTTATACACAATATTTGGGAATTGGGTGTTGTTCTTTCCAAACTACTTCCTGCTGGTAAGGGGTGCTGTCATGGGGGATTCAAAGAAGATTAAGAAATCCTGGCTGTAGTCTGTAAGGCTGCTTTGTCCAGCTGTTTTGAATGTAGGATCACCTTGTACTCTGTTTCAGGCAGTCTGGCATGATCAAACCACATTAGTCTGGAAGGAATCCACATCTTTTCATTTTCTGTGGAAACAAAATTTTAATGTAAGTACAAAATGTGCTTTGAATGTTCCCCCTCCAACTTCCCCCATATTACCCACAACTACTTTCCCTTCCCAACTTAATGTACTTGCTGGGCTTAAGACCCTTTTTATCAGTGCACGGTCTGGATGACTAACAGGCAAAGCATTGGGTTGAGGGCAAAGGCAAAAAAAACCAGGAGTCAGATTCAGTGAGATAGTTTAGTTTATTGAATCCCCAGGCGATTTATGGCCCAGGTCTAAAGGACAAACATATGTAAATATATATAATCCCATGAGAACAATAATCTTTCTGAAATTCCATGAGGAGGAATAAAGTAACTTCCAAAGGAAAAAAATGAAACAAAAGTCAAGAAGATTTGCTACCTACAGACTGCTTCTACAAGTCTTATTAAAAGACATGTTTCATGTAGAAGGGAAATTATAGCATAGATAAATATACAAAAAGAAATGGACAACATTAGAAATATGTCTAACAACAAATGCAAAGTAAATTTCTTCATTTTACTTTTATTAAATGATCATTATTTTTGAAAGAAGGACTAATGAATTGTGAAAACTATAGCATGAAAATCAAATGTAGGACGGCAATACATGTAAGAGAAAAGCAAGTAGATAGTAGCCTGATTTTGGTATTACCTTATATTAAACATGAAGGGATATGATATTGGAAGTTAGCAATCATAAAAACAAACTCTGAATATTATAACAAGGAAACCATACACACAGAGAGAGAATCATAAAGAAACAGCTATTCCAAATGGAGTCTAAGAAACAGAAAGTGGAATATGGAAGAAGTAAAATTTCAAGAAAAGCTGGGGTCCATACATTAACTATTTTAATATTTGCTATGAAATGACAGTAATCAAGAGGTTATGAATATGACATATGGGTCAAAATATGGATAGATGAAATAAATTCAGCAATATAAAATAAACCCATACATTTATAGTGAATTTGCTTTTTCCTGTCCTCCTCCTTCTCCTCTTCCTTCTCTTTTTGTTTTTGTTTCTTCATTTTCTTCTTGATATCTTCAAAAGATATGTCTCCTTTTAAGGCTGGCCTGAAGATTTCTATGTAGCCCTGGCTGGCTTCAAATGCGAGATTGTCTTTCTTCATTTCCCATATGCTAGAATAATATGTATGTACAACCACACCCAGCTCTTGGTTAAGTTTCAATGAAGATTTCAAATGAAATAATTTAGGATAGTTGAGCCCTTGCTAAGTTTCACTGAGAGATAATTGATAAGTAAATTGTGTATTAAATATATACACAGATCTTAAAATGATTTTATGCATGTATACATTACACAATATTTGCAGCAATCAAACTGATGTACATAAACTCACATAGTTAGCTCTCTTGTTACTATTAGAATACTTGAGGTGTATAATTAGAATTCTAATTATGTATACATCCTTCAGAAATCTCAAGTATACAGCAGAGCAATTTGAAAAATACTTCTAAGTTTGTACATTGGTCCTATACAACCATCCATAGTGGCACAAACCAATAAATAAACTGCCAAATAGGGTTACAAGGGATGTTTATAATTTTGAAGTTAGTTTTTTGAATTAGCACTCAAGATAATAGGTTTTATTATGGTATTTTCACACACTTTTTTCTTTCCCTCTTCCAAATATCTTCCCTAATACCCTGTCTCCTCTGATAGGTCCACAATAATCCCTTTTATGCTTTCTCATTTTAGCTGAGATTATCTCTCATGAACTGAACTTGGAAGATGCTTTTTTTCAATGTCTGTTTTCATTGTTTAAAAATTTCACACATACATATAATATAGTTTAATCGAATCCAGCCCAATTCCTTCCTCTCCAATTACTATTCTGTCTGGTCCCTAACTACCACCTTCTCCTCCTAATTTCATGAGCTCTTTTTTTTTTAATCTACTGAGTCTACTTAGTGACCTGTGTGTGTGTGTGTGTGTGTGTGTGTGTGTGTGTGTGTGTGTGTGTGTGTGTAAAATCATCTACTGGAGCATAGGTGACTCTTCAGGGGCAGCATCCCTGAAGAAATCTGACACTTCCTCCAGGAAGCAGGCATTAACTGCTACTAGTTCCTCAACTAGAGGTGAGGGGTCAGGAGCTCCCTTCCTTTCCATCCTGGAATTTTGATCTTGAAAGAGTTTAGTAAAATTTTGTCAACATACTGCTAGTTGACTCTGATATGTTGCATTATTACTCTCAGATAGCATGTTTTCATGTTAACAGAACCATTGAATGTCTGCTTGAATTTGGAACTAAGGCATGCCTTTTCTGGAGGTTGAAGTCATTTAATTCTGTTCATTTCTCTCAATAAAAGTTATTTAAATCGGGATATTTAAAGGGTGTTTCTTTATCCCCAACATATCTCTGAAATATTCTCTTGTAAAAATAAACTATAAATAATAAGAAATTTGACAATGTGGTTAAGGCCTGGAAAATCTCCATGTGGGAAAGATATTTAATCACCATCATTTCTATATGACAATGCTATATCTAGAACAGATATCTAGTAAATAAAGGGATAGAAAAGAAAAGTTAGAATGGAGTTTGTCCATTCAAGTCCTCACATTGGAAGATGACTCTACAATGAGAAGATAATAAAAGGAAGACCCTACTCTGCAGCCAAATCATGATGTCATGCTGTGGCATTTCTGTTCCTTTGTGAACATCTATGGTGTTTTCTGGAAAACTGGAATGTGAACAAAAGAACAAAAATGTAGATCAATGGAATAAGATAGAGAACTCAAGTTTCACACATCTGACTGAATTATTTTGTCAAGTTAATTATAATTTAATGAAGAATTAATAGTTTTTTCAGCAAATAATAATGAGAAAAATTGGTATCCAACAAGCAAAGAATGAAGTTGGGCTTCTACCTATTGATTCCTGCAAAAATAATTTAAAAAAAGCTATTTTTATTAATTCTTGTAAGAAAACTTTAAGACACTTAGGGGACATTTAATGATATGAATTTGGCAATGGCAGCTTGAGCTGGACAAAAAAAAAACTAAACAAATAAAATCTTTCTGTTACTGTACTTTCACCTTAGATACCTGTGGCTAATGTTAGATCATATCACACATATTTACAGTTTAATTTTAAAAGACATCCCTAATTTCACATGTCAATCACAAACAAAATTCCAAGTTGTCAGGTTGTTGGGTTTGATAGTTTGCTAAAGTGGCTGAGGAAATATGAGAAAGGGCTTTATTTACATTTAATTGTATATTATAAAGAACAACAGATAGATTGAAGAGATACAAAAGGTGTGATAGAAGGGAAGGGTCTAGAGCTTTCTATGTACTCTCAAGTCATACCAGCCTCCCCAAACCTCCACATATTAAGTAGACAAGGTGGCTTCCGAGTCCTGTAGTTGATAGCTTACTCTTATGGACATATGGAATCATTGTAATAAGGGCATAGTTGATTATTAACTGATTGCAAGAATTCTCTTCCTATAAGAACATGGGAATTGGAGCTGAAATTTCTAAGTTTCCAATTAGATTGATTTTTCTAGTGATTATCTGCTACTCAAGAGCCTAACAATTAAAACTCAATAGAATGAACGGCAATCCTATTACCCATAAAGTCCCAAGAGATTGGGCTCTTAATGTCAGAACAAGACTTGAAACCAAATATTACAGTCAAAGAGGCACTCACTGAGCATCTGAATTGTGTGGGAAAGTCTACTGGCTTTAAGAGCTTTGTGATTCTTGGAGAACCTACAACCACTACTTTCTTAAACCAGTATACTTCATAACAATAATCTATACATCTTTGTATTTATATCCACAGAAAAGTGCAGTCTTCAATATTTACCAAGCAAAGTCTTTTTGTAACAGACTGAGGTCATGATAGAAAACCACAACCACTTAAAAAGCTGACTTGTGGAGATCAGTTCCAATGGATACATATACAAAATAACTTCTGCACCTAAGGATGGGGGAACATTATAACAAAATATTTCATTTACCAGAATAGAACTTTTAATATTTTCATTCAATAGACTATGTATAAATAACTAATGAAACAATCAGTAGAACTACAACTAGATTTCTGACATATATGTAATCATATTGTGACATTTTGACATCCTTCTTTCAGTGTTTCATAGAACTAGAATACAAAAAGGTAATACAGTAAATATTATTTGCTTAAATAATTAACAAACGAGACCTAATAGATGCAAATAAAACATTGCACTAATACCCAAAAAGCACAGCAAGTCCACATACCTCATAGGCACATACAAAATTTTATGAAATGTGCCCAAATTTGGGGCCATAAAGTAATTAAAAATATTTTTTGAATATAAAAAAGACACCATTCTTAAGTTATAGAAGAACTTAAAAATAAGCACAAAATGAAAAATTAACAAAGGTTAGGTCAATAAATTTTAATTTAAAATGTTTAAATTTATTTTAGTAACAAAATAATTATAACAAAAATTTTATAACATTAGTTTTGCAGAATTCTGATCATGACTAACTGGCATTTTTCTCTTATCAAATTTTTCATGGAAAACTAGAAATCCAAGCTAAGAAGTAATGTGTTTGAAGGTACTGTGGAACTGCCGCAGACCTAGGACCTGTGAGGCCAAGATTTCAAAGAAAGAATCAGTTTAAGCCTTTCCAACCAGCTACGGTGCTTGTTCTCTTTCGGCATTTGCCAACCCATAAACCATGGGAGCATAGTTGCTGCTGAGATGTACAAAGTATTCTTAAGAACCATGTAGTCTTCTCTATTTTGTTTTTTAGTTACATATCTCTTAAAAGTATTTTAGGGGCTGGAGAGGTGGCTAAGAGGTTAAAAGCATCTACATGCTTTCTCACAACCATTTGTAACTCCTACACTAGGAGGTCCACCACATTTTCTAGCATCTGTGGGCACTGCACACACATAGTGCAGAGACATAAATGCAGGCAAGTCACCCACATACATAAAAACAATTTAAAAATTGTGCTTATGTATGGTATTGTCACACATCTATGTTGGATTCTGCCCCCTCCATCATGCTCTAGTTTTCTTTTTACTTCTCCCATGGACCCCTTTATTCCTCTCAAATGGCCTGCATTCAACTTTCAGAATGTGTATTTATGAATTTACATATTTAAGTCTAAATTGTGCATGTGAGAGCGCTACTTTTCTTTCTGAGTCAAAAATATAAATATCTCCCATAAAATAATAATCTTTATTTCCATCTATTTTCCTACAAATAGCTTCAGTTTTTCTCCTTTACTATTGCTTATAACCTCAGGTCACAAAGGATTGAGTCAGATTGTGCTGGGCAATAGCCTCTAGCCATCAGGTATTACTTGACCCTAGCCTGGCCAGTCAGCTATACCTGCAGAAACTATATTCCCAGGAATGAAAAGAAACTACCCTGCTTCTAGTCAAACGACAAAAAAAGACTGACCATTGCTTATAGGGTCCTATGTATCTATGCATGTCTCCCAACTCCTCTAAACGCATTTGTTCTTCATCCTCTGGAAAGGTTAGGGCTCTCACTGTTTCAATAAAACAGTCTCAGCCATTGAGATCAAGACTGTTGCTTCCCTGCCTATTTTTGCCTACAATTATAGCTACCTCAAACTTGACTGTGATCACATACCACATGGAATATTGTTCTGTAGACTAGAAAGAAAACCGGTAGAAGTAGTTCAGTAGAGCTAAGGAAGCAAAAGGTGTAGCTTCTATCAATGAACCAGGCTTTGCCAGATCCAAATCAGCAAGAGAAATAAAGCAAAAGAAAATGAGCCTGTCCGTTTGAGCTACTTTTTGCCTTTTTGTGGCATTAAACAATGTATAAATATCATACATCAAAGAAGAAAGAAAAGCTGCCTGCACCTGTTCTACAGACTTTGGCTCTGGACCTCACTCAAAACTAACAGCTACTGAGGTTATATAGTAAATGAATGAAAGCAACACATTCAAACACGATCCATTTTGTCAACACTATCCAAATAGGCTCCAAATTGCATTTCTTGACTCTGAGAAGATGCCAAAAACATCTAAATACCTGTCACCTTAGAAGGGAAATATCTTGACATGATCCATATCACTGGCTTTTAAAACCCTACCCAAGGCAGGAAGCTCTAATTTAGTTAAATTAACTTTGCATCCTCTGATAAGCTGGTGTCTCATCAATAGTTCTAAATTAGTTGCTGTGTCACACTTACTACCCAACAACAAATGCCATTACCATAATGAACTAGTTTGATAGCTAGTGGAATGTAAAAGTGCTCAATATCCTTCAGTGAAAGTTTTACTGTCCTTGCCAGCATCAACAAAACTGCCTTTATAGGTCCTTATGAGCATACATGGAGAAAAATAGTATTTATAAGATAAGCCAGGAATCAAAAGATCTGTTGATTCACCTGAGCAGTGAAATTCCATCTAGTAGAGCAGCTATGATTGGAGATACCTGTAGGTTGAGCTCTCCAAATGAGTGGTTGTATCTACTACCTTAAGGTCTATACTACAGAGAAGTGTGTGTCCTATGGACCATCCCAGGATGTGTGTATTTTTCTATCATTCTTGTTGGGCCTTTTTTAAACCAAGGATTCAGACAAAACCAAGCAAACTGATAGCATCTTCTCTAACCCCCTGAACTGCAACACTAAATATACAATCTTTGCTTAATGGGCTCATGTGAATAAATCAAGCCTGATCCAATCCCCTGTTCTACCCGCCATTATTCCACACCTATTGTCATTAAATAGCCCAACCTGTCTGAAAACTCATGGTGCTACTCTTGCCTCTGCCTTCTGCATTTTTGGATTACAAACTGCATTTATAGCTCATTATACCATCTTAATACACATTCCCCTATAGAGTGACTCATGGAATATTATTAGTGTACTGTTCAACATACTTATTATCTTGTTACAACCATCTCTTTAATGAATTTAATGCACTATGAGTTAGTTTATAAACTCTAGAAAAAATCTGTGTAAATGTCAGATAATACATTTTTAGCAGCATTGTTTTTATTAAATTCCCCAAATACAACTGCCAAAATTATAAACGAGAAGATGTGAGTAAATTTTGGTATATATAAATAGTATTAGCCTTCAAGGGAAAATAAACTACAGTTATATGTGTATTGCCTTAGGAAAGGTCTGGTTACCCTGACATTATACCTTCTCCCCTGTGGAGCCACATCCTGCTTGTCAACAGATGGTTACCCTAACACTACACCTCCTCCCCAACATTATCATACAAATAATACCTCCAGTCTTCCAAAGACAGGATTCCTCCTTCCACATTGGGAAAGAATCTCCACATAAACAAATGGTTCCTCCTGTGAAAAGACCTGGAATTGATGGTTGACAAATCAAAATGTTTCTATCTCCCTGCTGGGTCTTCTTAGAATCCCTCATGACAGCACCCCTTACCAGCAGGAAGTAGTTTGGAAAGAACGACGCCCAAATTCCCAAATATTGTCTATAAATGTTTGTTTTCATTTAAATGGACTTGGTTATAATAAATAAATAAATAAAAATGGTCCCTTATGAGAAAAATAACTCTCAGCCTTCACTTTATATGATTTGACTGCAGCCTTCCGCCCTTAAAAACCCTACCCTGTTTAGCTATTAAGAGCCTTTCTGAGGAGTTATCCTGCTCTTGGTTGGCCCTCTAAATAAAGGGTCTCTATAGTCTTAATTGACATGTAAATATGGTGATTGGTAAATTTCTCACATGGGTTATTTTTGTGAGCTATATAATCATATATATATATATATATATATATATAATCAAAATGGTGTTAAAATTGAAACTATTGCAGAATAGTTTATATAATTTTGAACAGGAAAATTTCATTATTATTTTGGATATTCTTATGTGTGCCTATTTACGAATCTAATATTTTAACAAATCTAGTATTTTAACAAATTGGTAAAATAGTTTGTTGTAAATGTGTAACCATTTACAAAGGAAAAAGGAGTAATAGAATTTATGAATAGATGCAGACTAGAAATAAAAAATTTAGGGTTAAATTTTGTAGAGAAAGGACACTCAACAGTGGATGAGCCTTTCAAGACAAACACAGCTTGTGTAAACTGGTTTTTTTGTTGTTGGTGGTGGTGTTGGTGGTGGTGGTGGTGGGAAGGGCCAAAATTCATCATCAAGACACCTGGCTTTTAAAGTTCCAATAAGCAAAATAGCGTTTGGTGTTTTTTTTTTTTTTTTTTTTTTTTTTTTTTTTATCTTTTAAATAGAAAGTTATTAACAGAAAGTACATAACATCCACGAAACTAATTACTATAGGGAAACGTGCATTCGTGGATAGGAATGAAGATCTGATAGAACTAATATGGTGAGGAATGGGATTGGGAGTGAGTGATACAGGCACTGAGGACAAAAAAACAGGTCAAAGTAAAAGACTATCAACAACCACAAGGAGACAAGAGTAGAAAGGTATGGTCGCGAAGCACTATGGTTGGCATTTCTACCATTCCTATTATTGCCCCCAGATAATTTCATCTTGAAAAAGGATTATTCTCAAATCTGTTTTATATAACATTTTACTTAAATTATGAGGGAAATAAAAGGTTCTATTGTGTGTATTTGGCTCACAAAGAATGCAGGGTATTTCTCCGAAAACAACCTTAACTGGCATGGAAGAATCATCTTATGCAGTGAATGGCAGTGAAACAAACTACCCAGCAAACCCAAAATTTTGTTGCAAAATGCAAAGAGAATTTGATCGTTCAGCTTGCTTGCTTATGTGCCTTCAGAATGGAAGGGTCCTCTGTGCTGGGACAACAAACACTGCAGAACACAATCCATACCTAAGGAGATTCAAACTGGAAGAAGAAATGAAGACTCACAGCAGAAGAGAACACCAAACTCTGATTTCTTTCTGTTTCCTGTTTCCATTTCGACTTTGTTTTTACTCTTTGCTCCACTCCCAAGAGAAGTCTCTTCTCAGTTGAACCATCTGTAAAATGTAATTTAAACAAATGGATCTGTCCTAAAGTTACATGAATTCCAAAGAAAATAAACCATCTGAAATTCTTATTCCTATAATTCAACATCTGTTGTTTTTCTTTTCACTTTTTTTCTCAAATACAGGAAAAAATTCACTCCTGGGCAGAATGAAACATTTCATACTAACATTTTATAGAGGGATTTTTAAATATTTGGATGACTGGGTTATAAAATGAGAATTTCTAAATTAATTTGAGATCAGGCTAAGATGTGTCACTTCATTTCTCAAAACAACCTTCTTTTCTTTTCTTTCTTTCTTTTTTTTTATGGTAAATAGCTTTGATCATCTTTGCCTTTACTATTCCACGATCCTCATTCTGGGGTGTTCCAAAAAATGTTTAGCTTGGCTCCTGAAACAAACGGCTGCATTTATGAGCATTGCTTGATTAGTTATCTTCATTTGAAATGCAAATTTAAGTCTGAGTATGGCAGCTGGGGCCAGAGGGTTGGGTGTTACAGAAAAGAGTGAAATATATGCTGAGTAAAATATGACATTTATGAACATTTAAATGGAAATAGCAATTGTCGTGAGACTTCCTCTCGTGTGTGAACCAAAACTGAAAAGAAGCTGTGTCTGCAGAGATGGATGGACTGATTAGAACTGTAGTGCTCTGGAGAGGTTGGAATATTGCAGGTTTAGAGGCTAGGTGCCTTATCTTATGCTACTTCTAGCCCTTCTCAACAAGCCATTCTTTGCCCTCCTCTGCGTTAGAACTAACATCCTGTGATTAATAGATATAAAACATTTTGTAATCAATTTACTTGGGAAACCTGCCAACCTAAAAGCTAAAACTGTCATCAGATGCTATCTGAGGCCTATAGAAAAGCTTCTCCCCATCTCATGTACCTGTCTCTCTGATGTGCCCACCAATGTATTTTAAACTTGCCTTGATGTATGACTATAAAATTTCATGAAATTTCTTCCATGTTGGGACATGGAATTTGTGGTAGACTAAGCCAATGTAACCCACACATGGGCACTCAGAATGACTCCAGAATAAACACTCTCTTATTTCCTTTAAGAAGGCAGCTCTGGTTTTTTGGACAGACTCATGGATTTAGCTCTCTCTCTGTCTCTCTCTCTGTCTCTCTCTCTGTCTCTCTCTCTCTCTCACACACACACACATGCACACACACACACACACACACACGGTCATTATTTAAGAACTTAGCTAAATTCCCTTACTGGGAATATAGGTCCAAGAAAGAACATACATACCCAGTGTACATTCCATGTTAAATGGAATTCATAGAAAACAACTCTGAGAAAATATTTGCTTAAGGAAGACTGAAAAAAAACAAGCAAAGAATGGCAAAATGGGAGGCAATAGGTAGAAAGGAGTCAAAGAGAATATACAAGGAATTGGAAAGTATAGCATGAAGTGAGATTGCTATAATAATATTAATGTTCTCCAAATAAATCTAAACTTACGTTACGAAAATTAGTTCTTTCTGTGGACTAGACTTCTTTGAATCCTTCTTCAGTGACAATTATTGATCAACAAACATCCAAACATGGCACTGAATAATAGCCAATTAATACATAATAGTGAACTATGAATGCTTTTTAAACTATCAGTAACTTTTGGTTATAAATTCGTTTTCAACATAACAATTCTTGTGTTGTCATGTCCCCTATTTACATCATCTCATTCTGAACCATTTCTACTTTAATGGTTTTAACACTTTATATGACATAAATGACATTATATAACATATGCATCAATGCAACTATAACTAGCTAGCCAAATTCATTGTAATAATCTAGAGGAATTACAAATGACAGTATTATTTAAATCCCATCATACATTCTAGCATTTAGTAACTAAGCAAACATTAAAAAAAACAGAATAGAATCTCTAATTCTGAAAAACATGGCCTGATTCTACATTCTGTCTGCCTTCTACTTATACTTTTAAAAATCCCTAGAAATAGCACCAAAGGAAAACAAGAAAACTTTGAAATGTGGGAAAATATGGGCTTCCTGGGGACATCAGGACTTAAGGAATGTGTGGTTATATGCATATTGCCTTTCCTAATTGCCTTTCACATATAAAAGATGAAGTGCTACCTAATCATACAATCTGGCTATGCCAGTAGGTAGCTATGAAAGCAATCCCTGTTCTTGCTAGTGTCTATGAATTGAAGTCTTCTCTCTGCTTTTTCTTATAGCAGTTTTAGGGGATGGGGGCTTAATTTGAGTTCCTTGATGCATTTGGAGTTGAGTTTTGTAAAGAGTGAGAGTAAAGAATGTAATTACTGTCTTCTACATGAAGCCATCCAAGTAGATCAGAAACAACATAAACAGTAAAAATGAAAGAAGTAGAAAAATTTACAGTTGTGACTGAATATATTTCAATACCCTATAAACAACTGACAGAATATCCGAGAGGAAAATAAAAACTAGAGAAATATTTTAAACAATTTTATCTACTATTAAACAAACGATTATTGGAATTTACATAAAAATATGATCCATACTATGAAGTATTGATGAATTTAATGAAAAGATTAAAGAAATTGTTTCACAAATACCCTGCTAGAAGTGTGAGACAAATTATCATAGGTATAAAATACTTGCAAATTCTATATCTGAAAAATAATTTGAATCTGAAATATAGAAGCACTGGGCAGGTGAGAGAACTCATCAAATAAAGATACTCTTATCTGACAACCTGAGTTCAAATTCCAGTTCCCAACATGGCAGAAGGAAGCAGCTGACTTCTGCAAACTGACCTCTGAGCTCCACATATATCTTGTTATACATATGTTGTTATACAACATGTTTACATACATGCACACACACCCACACACACAAGAAATGTAAAAACGTTTTCAATGGGTGTGAGTCTATATGCACCAATAAGCTTCCTTATATGGCCAAATATGAACAAATTCCTGCTGTCACAGTTCTAAGGAGCTCTTGTTATTGAGCCTTTCCAAGGATGATAGATTCTGTCCCTGACACTGAGGTATTATTTGAGATAGCAGAAAAAGGAAAAAAAAAAAAAAAAACGTGTTTTCTTTGTGAATCCCGTAGCCAAATACATGCTTGATGGGTGGTTGTAAGTCCAGACAAAAGAGGAACCCAGGACTGGGACAATAATGCATTCAATAAAGTGTCTATATTGAAACTATGCGGACTTGATATTGATTCTGATTCTTCGTTAACTATATTGGATGCTATTTGGTATTAATATGGCAGTTGCTACTTATTATTGCCCACAGACATTTAAACCTAGAAGGAATGCATTGGGCAATGGGGAAAACAGGTAACTGAAAGCAAACAGTGATAGGAATAGGTAACTTAAGACAGAGAAAAGGAAACTACTTAGACAGAAGGAACTGACTATACCACCCAAGATTGTGGTGAGCATCATTGAAGAAAAGAGTTCATGCCTTAGTCAGCCAGCAAACCTCAGAATACTGGTTGAGTCATAAAATTGGTGACAAATTTACAGAATTAACACTATAACCTGATTTAGTAGATGAGAGCTCTAGCTATCACTCTCACTCTGGACTCTTCACAGTCTTCAAAGATTCATGCAAGGTTTGACCAATTCCCCATGTCTCAGAGAAGTCTTTTTTTCTTTCATGGTTTTCCAGCAGAATTACATAGTAAATGTCATTAGAGGAAGACAGAAACAATTTTTTATGTGGTTATTAATATCTGATAGATGTGAAGTTTATGGTGGTCTTTAGCAAATGATTTGTAAACAGCAGCTGGGAGAGAAGAGTCTCATCAAAGGGTTATTTTTAATAAGGAAAGAAGTGTGTCCATGAGCATCTGTTGGGAGAGTATAATTTCAATACTGTGTTGTTTTAGAAAGCATTTTTTCAAGGGGAGGCATGAAGCAGTGTGTTGTGTCACTTAAGCTGACCTCAAACTTTTTACACGGTCCAAAGTAAACTTAAACTTTTGGCCTTCCTGCTTCCATCTCCAAACACTTTCCTTTACTATCTCCTTAGCTAGTGATTCTTGAAAACAGCACTTTCTTGGAAAGGATTTTAATGGGGCTTCACAGAGCCTCTCTATTCACTATAAAAGTTTCATTACATCAGTGATATAGTTCAAGACTGAATGTTATACAGATTTGGAAAACCATCCAGAACCATTGAAAATATCATATATATATATATACATATATATGTATGTATATATATATATATATATATATATATATATATATATATAGAGAGAGAGAGAGAGAGAGAGAGAGAGGTGGGGGGCATACTGCATTGTTAAGAAAAGCCATCACCAGAAGCCATGTGGTGGTCATTTAATTATCTCAGTACCAGGGGTGAGCTATCTGTGTATGAGTTGTAGGCCAGAGAGGCCACTGAAGCGTCACTGTGGAGCTATATAAACACAATAACTAAACAAGAGGATAAATATACATATCACAAAAATTGACCTTAAATTTGTATCAATAAATACAAATCTATTCCTAAACAAAGTATTCATTTCTATACCGTAATCCCCTTTTTGCCTTTAAAAAGAAATTGGTTGTGATTATTAACCATTTATAACCAACCCCATTTAAATGAAAACAAACATTTATAAACAATATTTGGGAATTTGGGTGTTGTTCTTTACAAACTGCTTCCTGCTGGAAGGGGGCGCTGTCATGGGGATCCTAAGAAGAAGCAGAAATCCTGGCTGTAGTAATCTGCAAGGCTGCCTTGTCCCAGTTGTTTTGAATGTTGGATCATCTGGGATGATGCTTCAGGCGGTCTTGCTTGATCAAACCATGTTAGTCTGGAAGGAATCTACAACTTTTCATTTTCTGTGGAAACAAAAATAGAAATTCTTGTAACGAGTATCGTTGTTTCCACCCGCCGCCACTCTTGTCCGGCAGCTGCGCCAGCCCCAAATAATACACAGAGACTCTGTATTTGATATTATCCTGTTGGCCAGTTACTAGTTTCTTATCGGCTAGCTTTATCTTAATTATTAACCCATTTTTGTTGATCTATGTATTTCTCTTACCGGGGAGCCGGCGGCATACTGCTTTCTTCAGACTCTCCATCTTGACTCCTCCTTACTACTTCCTATTTCCTCCTTGTCTCCTAGTCCCTCCTATCTTCCTTTCCTATTGGCCAACAGTGCTTTATTATTAACCAGTATGAGAAACATATACAGAATGACATCTCCCATCATCTCCTCTTTTCTGTTTAAATAAAAAGAAGGGTTTTAACCTTAACATAGCAAAATATATTATACAACAGTTATCAAGTAAGACTCACAGTTAACAATATATAGTCCATTAACATTTAGAAGATTTGAAGAAAAAATTTATCTTCTATTATATCTTTGTGTGTCTAAAGTCTAAGTAACAAATCTTTAATCCTAACTAATGAAAGCTATAACCATAACTACCTGTCTTCAACTCCTTCAAAGACCACAGAAGGATAATATATAAACTCTAGAAATGACAGAGACAACTCACTGTCTGGTCACCCGAAGTTCTTTTGTAATCTTCCATCTTCAGCCCATAGGCCATAGTGTGTCTGGCAGACTCTTCAGCAATGCAGGAAACTTTAAACTGTCTTCTTGTGACTGCTTGACCTTGCCAAGTCAGGGTAAGACAGCCATTCTATTTCCCTGCTGTTGTTGTGGTCTGTCAAGTTCTCTTGGCCTTAGCCAAATCTGGGTGTACCAACGTCGCTGTGAGACCTAGGGTGACTGTTCAGGTGGCTTGCTGTTTCTGTCCTTGCTGCACCGTTTTGGAAGTTGTCCATCCGCATTTCCTGTCTACTCTAGTATTGTTATTTTCCTTCTCAGGTCTTGATGAGGTTAAAGATTAAACTATCACAACTATTATTCTCTCTTCCTAGTTAGATATATTAGGTACTAGACTTACGTTTTCCAGCTTAGGACAACTCTATTGTAAACTCCATTATGCCCTCACCCTAGGACTAGATATGTAGGTCATTTTGTTCTCGATTTTCCTTTTCTTAGAGCACACTTGTTATTCACTGTTTTATATATAGTTTTGTATTAAGCCTAAATCTTTTCTTTAGACTAAAGGGGAATTGTAGTGAGGTAGTCCTTCTGTAGCACTGACCACGCCCATTGGGGGTGGAGCGATGGGCGGAGGTGACCTGAGGAAGGAGGTCGGAGGGGGCCAGGAAGGCGCTCTCTTTCTGGCGTGACTCGGACAGGAGAGGATCGGGTTGAATTTCCTGGTGTTCATCTGTCTAGGTTGTAAGTTATTTCTCCCTGAATAAACATCTATTCGGCCTATTTGTTTATCCTGACCCTTATTTACCGCAATAAATTCTTTTCCCTAGTAATCTGTCCTCGGCTTAAATTTTGGAAGTCAAAGCATTTTTAAAATATATAAATTGGATTAGTCCAACAGAATTTCTTTTAACAGTTGTTGCTATTTCCTCAGCAGTCAAAAAATACAAAGAAAACACAATAGCATAGAGTATCCAGACTCTCTTTGTACATTCTATCTCCATGCTGCGTTCTTATTACTATATTTTACTTCTATTTTTTTTTTTTTCATGTTTTGAGACAGGGTTTCTCTGTGTTACCTTGGCTGCCCTGAATTCAATCTGTACACTTCCCGAGTGCTGGAATTAAAGGTGTGTGCCACCACACTCAGCTACTCTCTATTTTTTAAACCACTCTATCCAATTACTTTTTCTCTCCCAAGCCTACATACATGTTAGGACATAGTGTAAACCTTTAGAGGTTTTTCTTTATATGAGTCTGTCTTTACTGTAAATCTGTTATCATTTTCTGGCCACGGGTCTTTTATTTGTTAAACAACAGCATTGCTAAAATGAAAGTCACAGCTGTTTTAGCCACCGTCTATCCAAGATGGCGGGGCTACATTTATCACCAGCACCAAGAGCTATGCTCACTGTTTGGTTCTTGCTGCCATCAAGCAGCATGCTGCCAGCTTGGAGATGTGGTCACTGCCATTACCAGCTCTCCTACACAACATTAAGTTGTTAGCAGGGTTTCTTAAAAGCCTTGTGGTTTTTGTTTGTTTGTTTGTTTTGTTTTTTGCTGATATGCTAAGTCAGAAAACCTCCTTTAAAGGAGTTATGCAAATCTCTGCTTGTCTCTAGCAAAACAGAGCCCAATCGAGAAAAATGCTGCTACCAAGAAGCCTTGCTTGACTCTGTTATTTTGTTTGTAAAACCCCTTTTGAAGCTTTTGTTGAGTTGTAAGTGGAAGTTTTTAATACCTACATTGCAGGCACCCATTTTGTTATGAGTACTTTCCCACCAGCCTGGTCCCAGAAACAGATCAGTTCCAAAAATAATACACAAAGGCATTGTATTGACTATAAAACTGTTGGCTGGTTACTGGTGTTTCTTTTTGGCTATCTCTGTCTTAAATATTAACCCACAATCACGAATACATGTTTTTCTATGTCATTTCAACTCCACTACATTTCCCAGAATCCTCCATCTCTCCATCTCTGTTAGTCCCACTTATCTTGCTTTCCTATAGGCCAACAGTGCTTCATTCATTAACCAAATAGAGAAACATATTTACAGAATGACATCTCCCATCAGCACTACCTAATGATAGCAAAAATCTTAGGCCAGAGAAATTATGTTTGAATATACTAGGCCAACAAAGAGTGAGACACCTTCTCCTGAACCTCCACATAGATGAGGATACCTAACATTGTGATGGCAAAGTCCCCACTAACCTGTCATCTGATAAGTTTCTGTGTGAATCAAGGCATCAAAAGACAAAATTCCCAAATATTTCACGGGACTCTTGTGAAATATCTATGAACTTGTCTATCCACCCATTTGTCCATGACCACACCCATGTTCAGCATGTAGCACCTTTAACTCCAACACCCTCTTCTGACCTCCATAGGTATCCACACACATGTTCCATAAACTCACAACTCATACACATAAATAAAACAAATCTAAAAAAGTTAAAAGACAATGAAAATGAGAGACTATATCTGTAAATAAAATTCATGCCAATAATATATAAAAACCATGTAATTCAACAACCACAAAAAATCAAACAACTTAATTAGGTACTGGTGGCATACACCTTTAATTCCAGCACTTGTGAGGCAAAAGCAGGCTCTAAAGCTACACAGAGAAATCCTGTCTTGAAAAACAAAAAACAACTTGAATAACTTAATTGTAGGCAAATGGATGGAACTTGATGAAACCATCCTGAGTGAGGTAACCCAGTCACAAAAAGGCAAACATGGTATGTACTCACTCATATATGGATTTGAGAAACAAAGTAAAGGATTACCAGCCTACAATCCATACTGCCAGAGAAGCTAGGAAACAAGGAGGACCCTAAAAGAGACATTAATGGTCCCCCACAGAAAGTAAAGGGACAAAATGTCCTGAGCAAATTGAGAGCAAGGAGGGAGGAGAGGGGAAGTTAGGAGAAAGAGAAGGGGAGAAGAGGTGGAGAGGAGAACATGAGGGAGCAGGAAGTTTGAGTGGGGGTGGAGGATAGAGAAGAGCAAGAAATGAGATACCATAATAGAGGGAGCCATTACAGGTTTAAAGAGAAATCTGGCACTAGGGAAATGTCCAGAGATCTATAAGGATGACCCCAACTAACAATCTGAGCAATAGTGGAGAGGTTGCCTTAAATGCCCTTCCCTGATAATGAGATTGATGACTACCTTATATGCCATCCTAGAGCCTTCATCCAGTAGCTGATGGAAGCAGAAACAGACACATGACCTTAAACACTTGGAATCCTGTTGCAGAGAGGGATGAGCAAAGGTGTCAGGACCAGTCTAGAGAAAGCCACAGAGACAGCTGACTTGAACAATGGGGAGCTCATGGACCCCAGACTGTTAGCTAGGAAAGCAGTATGGGAAGACCCAATTCCCCTGAATGTAGTTGTCAGTTAGAAGTTCTGAGCAGTCTAAGGGACCTCTGACAATGGAACCAGGATGTATCCCTGGTGCACAGAAGGACTTTGGGAGCACATTCCCCATGGAGGGATACTCCCCTAACCTAGAGGCAGGAGGGAGGGCCTAAACCCTACTCCAAATGACTTGACAGATTTAGATGATACCCTCATAGATCCCTCACCCTCTCTGGGGAGTGGATGGGGAAATGGGATATGGGAGGCTGTGGGGTAACAAGGGAGGATGGGAGGGAGAGGGACCTGGGATCAATATGTAAAAAAAATAAATAACATAAAAAATAAAAGAAAAAAACAAAGCTAAGTTAGGAGAAATAAGTGGTGAAGAGGAGTTGAAAGTGAGGGAATGGATATGGGTTTGATGAAAACACATTATCTGTGTGTATGATATTCTCAACCAATAAAAACAAATTTTAAAAATTAAAAAAAAAGAAAGTCAAACCCAGAAGTGCTATATCAAGAAATTCTCCTTCTTTCTATGTACATATCTGGAGGGTTGCAAACAGGGACTTTTCTATTATTCCTGGAACTTGAGCTCTAATCTATAGCCAGGTTCCTTTTAGGAGAACACACTAGGGAAAAAATTAAAGAAGTATTTGATGATATTCTACAAGTTGTGAGGGGCAAGTACATATTTCCATAAGAAAATGTATGTAAGGAGAACTTTAAAATCCTAATAGTTAACATTTCTAGGACATTTAAAAATATCCAAGTTTCGATTTTAAAAATCCCAGGCATATGGATAATTCTTATTCATTTATTACCACAGAACTATTCAAATGCAATTATCTTTTAAAATATATTAGTGGAATATTTCTCATCTGTTGAAACACCACAGAAATGGCTACAATATAAAGTGTAATTCTCATAGAAATAAATTAAATATAGTATTAATTAAAGTGCTACTTGAAACTTTGTGAACTGCAATGAAAAATTAATTATGTTATCACATATTTCATTTAACCATCTTCCTAAATTTTATTTTATTATATAAACCTTAATTTAGAAAAAGTACTATCAGGCTAAAAATATGCTTATGTCTTAAATTTAGATGAATCAATGAGAATTAAGATAATTTTTGCCATGTAGCTACTTTAGATTTATGTATAAATTATCACATTCCAATAAGTTACTTTTGCTACTAGCAGGTCACAAGATTTTGGGTTATATAACCAGGCATAGTGGCACATATCTTTAATCCCAACACTCAGCATGTGAGTTCAAAGACCATCTATTTTACAGAGTGAGTTCCAAAACAGCTAATGCTGAACAGAGAAACTCTGTCTTGAGAAAACAAACAAACAAATAGCAAAACAAAAGAAAAAATTTTGGAGTTCAATTAGTATCTAAAGATGTTCTTTGAGCTGTCAAGGGAGAATAGTAATCAGTAGTGCTACCCAGCTGTAAAGTTTACAAACCACAACAATGATATAATAACTAGCCTGGAAAAACAGTCACTGTGGTGACTTCTAACATTGGCTCAACCAATAGTGTAGCTTTCTAATTGCCCTTATGGCCTGCTCCGTATGGCTCCCTTCCATAGGGAAGTCATGCCTGGTTCTGGAACCCCATCCAACTACTGATGAGGTCATAGCACTAGAGGAGAAAGACTACTTCACAAGTCCCCATGCCTAGAAGAAGAGCTAGTCAATCAAAGGCTATGGAGAGAGGGATAGACACGTTTCCCCAGCAATGAGTCCCTTAATTGTTTATCCAATACCAAGTGGTCAGCCCTAAGCACATAAATATATAAGCAATACTAAGTGGACTGAGGAGGGTGTGTGTGTGTGTGTGTGTGTGTGTGTGTGTGTGTGTGTGTGTGTGTGTATAAGTGATAGCTTAGAAACAATTTTAATCAATAATTTGAGAAGGACTGAGGGACATGGCAGGAGTTGGAGGGAAGAAAATGAGGGCTAAAATTCTCGAAAAAAGAAGTTTAAATTAAAAAAAGAGAATTTGGTAGATAAGTTAGTCATCAATCTCATTATCAGGAAAGAGCATTTAAGGTAGCCTTTCCACTGTTGCTCAGATTGTTAGTTGGGGTCATCCTAGAGACCTTCTAGTAGCTGATGGAAATAGAAGCAGACACCCATACCTAAACACTGAGCCAAACTGGAATCCAGATGCAGAGAGGGAGGAGTGATAAGAAAATGGGGGCAAGACCAGGGTACAGAAACCCACAGAGATGGCTGACCTGAACAAGGGGGAGCTCATGGACCTTCAGACTGACAGCTGGGAAACCAGCATTGGACTGAATCAAACCCCCTGAACATGGATCTCAATTAGAAGGCCTGGGCAGTCTAAGGGACCTCTGACAGTGGAACCAGGATGTATACCTGGTGTACAAAAGGACTTTGAGAGCATATTCCCCATGGAGGGATACTTCCTTAACATAGAGGCAGGAGGGAGGGCCCAGTCTCTATTCCAAATTACTTGACAGATTTTATTGATCCCTCCTAGAAGGAGTCACCCTTCCTGTGGAGTGGGAGGGAATGGGATGGGAGGGTGGTCGGGGGGCATGGGAGGGAGGGAAGGAAAGAGGAAGGGAACAAGAGGGAACTGGGAGCAATATGTAAAATAAGAAAAAAAGAAATAATAATAAAATTAAAAAGTGTTAAAAATAAAATAAATCAGCCTACATGAGAGAGAGAGAGAGAGAGAGAGAGAGAGAGAGAGAGAATTTGGGGTTTAGTAGAGATTTAAATTATATTACCCCAAAATTATTGTAATTGATATGTTGATGTAAACTTAAACCTATAAAGTATTTTGATTTCAGCACATAGCATATATGTAGTAGTTAGTTCAGTTAAAAAAAAACTTTAATTATGTTTTCATTTCAAGATTAATTAATGTTGCAATTGAGAAAAATAAAATAATAATTTTACCTCTGGCTCTCATAACTCTATTTTCAATACTCTGTTTAAAGTGGAGACTAAATAAATATCCAGGGTCCAACAAAAGCAAAGGATAGAGAAGATATGGGATCCTTAATGGAGATACTTCTTTTAAGAACAAAGAGTAAAAATAAACAGTCTGCTCCAAAGTATTAGGTTCCAAACATTCATTCATAATTGAGACTTGGCTTTTTTGAGACAGGGTCTCTCAATGTAGCCCTGGCTGTCCTGGACATTACTATGTAGAACAGGCTGGTCTTGAACTCATAGAGAGCCTTCTGCCTCTGCTTCCCAGAGTTCTGTGAAACTCTTGGGTGAAAGGAAAACATCAAAGCAGGGGTAGGATGATTGGAAATTCAAGCAATACTCAAGTGAAGTAACATTTAAAACTTTACTAGATATTTGAGTTCAGAGAGGCAGAGAAATCAGTATTCTTGGTCATCCATTGTTATGATTATTATAGCCATATTTTCCAAACCTCTATTGTCAACATGTACTCTGAAAGATAAGAATATATTTATGCAGCAATTAGGACAGGATAGTTAAGATTCATATGCTTTTTGAAAACCCAAATTGCCATAGTTAAGGAAACTATCAGAATGAGATATGTTTTTGTTTTCCATACCTAAGTGACCCATTGGAAGTGGAGGAACTTACTTAATTGAAGGTGGCAATGAATGAGGCAAGAGAGTGCTTCATTTTCCACTTTCCTTGTCTTAAAAAATAATCACACTTCTCTGAATTTGAGAGAATGTGTGGGATTTGAATTAAGAAGGGAAAGGAGCAACAATGTAGCTTAAGATGTTAGTTTAGGGTTGATTTGTTTGTTTGCTTGTTTTGTATGTACATGTATTGCTGGTGTTATGGGGGTATGGCACAGTAATACAGTTCTTTTATAGCATGCACATGGTCTAGATTATATAACCAGGGCAGCATAAACACAAAAATGTTTCAGCTAAGGGATACACTTAAACCATTCAAATAGTATCTTTGGGATGTGGGAAATAGGAGTCAGAGAATGTTTTCAGGACATATGTTGAGGTGGTAGAATAAGAAACTAAACAACATAATGCAACTAAGAATTTTCTTGATAATTGACAATATGTTTATTTGCAGCTACCCTACAACTGCCCAGATGGTATTAATAGGTAGCTGCTATTTGATACAGGTTTGTATAATAATTGCATGGGCCCTGTGAGATGTATATTGCCAGCATTTATATTATGATTTTATTTTGAGATAGTCTTCAAACATACAAAATGATTCATGTCCAGAATTTCTTTTCACCTTTTTTCATATATATATATTTGCAATTTGCAGTGTGTGATGACATGCAAACATAGTCTTATGTGTTTGGTCAGACTTGTACATGAATATGCAAGAGCACATGGAGGTTCCAAATTGATATTAGCATCTTCTTCTATTAGTTTAGATGGCCAGGATCCTTCAGGGATCCCTGACACCAACTTTAGAGGCTGGAATTACAGGTGAACATCCATATCTATCTGAACATTTACACAAACCTAGGTCTTCTTGTTTGAATGGCAATTGATTTAATACATAAGCCATTCCCTAGATCCAGTGCTTGTTATCTTTAATCCATTTTAGCCATCCTTTCACTTCATCATAACCTATCATAGACTATACTCACAATCTCATGCTAAATGATCCACTGGTCAAGTTGCAGAAAATACATCTTATAAGATCATTCACAAATCGAAATGATTTTCAAAATTTTCTCACTTTCAAAATGATTTTTAAAATAAATACATTATTACTGAATTAGTTGTGGGTTATTTTTCCTATACTATGATGAAGGAGACTGCTGTGGCAAGTTTGTGGAATCACACAAAGTAAGTAAAGTGAAAGGAAGTTCCCAAGAAAATTGCTACATCTGTGTTGAAGAAGATACCACAAGGGATTGAGTGATTAGAACATTGTGATTGGAGTTCAAATGTCACAAAACAAGTCACATAATCTGAGTTATCTCAAGTCCTCTTAGCCATTTATTGCCTTTCCCTTTATCTAACCTAATATTCTTGTAATTAGCAAGTAAAACCTTTGGAATATTTTCTTAGAAGGTCACCACCCTCCACAAATCCACAAGTTAAAAATGTCATCAGATAGCATCTCCAGTCTACAGGAAGGAATTCTCTGCTTTCCTATCAGTCTCCTATCTGATGTCCTTGTCAGTATTCTTGGTAAATGCCTTGATGAATGACTTGTGACTAGAAAATGTGTATAAAACTAATTCCTTATTGAAAGAGGTAATTTGGGTTAACCTGAGTCTGTGTCTGCTTCCTCTTTGGCTCACAGTAAATTGTCTTATTCTTTGTGATAATTCTCTTTGTGTTTTGTAGTTTTGTATTAATAGTAACAACAACAAAAATGTTTGGTTGCATCTACCTTTGAGGCTAGTCTTACTCAGTGGAAATGCACAGTTGTGATTTGATATGTTCCTATAGTTGACAAGGTTTATCTCTTTTCTGTGCCTCCTGTGTTAATACTAGAATAGAAAATTAGTTTATCTGTAATGAAAACTCATGTTTCCATATATCAACATAAAAATTCAAGTGTGTATATTGTAACTAATTTTTTCACTGGTACCGAAGAATAAGCACTCAGAATTTTTCTGGGATTACCAGCCATAGACTTTGTAAATAAATGGGTTGTCTGTGGCTCTAATTTTATGCAAATTGATATTGAAAAGAGAGCCTGTGTTTATGTATCCTGGCTTTGTGGTGCTTAAATATGCAAATGGTACTTTCTATTTACATATGCTTTTAACAGTTCCTTTGATGGCATTTCCAATTCAATCTCATCAAATTACAATGACAAACTATTCTACATGAAATTCTATTAACTCTATGGAAAATAACAAACTAGAGGCAAAGCTGGAGGATTACTGCTATTCCCTTAAACAAAGAAACACACGGAGAAATGTGTTTGTTATGTAGAAATGATGTAGAACATGGATATTTATTTAAAAACATAAAATCACTTTAGGCCCATATTGACAAGAAGATCCTAGTGATTTGTTATCTATTGTAAAAAAATGTGGTTTCTCACAAGGAGAAAGGAGTGTGTGCGTGTGTGTGTATGTGTGTGTGTGTGTGTGTGTGTGTCTAATTTTTGGTAGTAAGGTCCTATACCACATGCTGGCCTAGATCCATGATGATTCTTCTACTTCAAGGTCTTGAGTGTGACAGTTATAAGCTTGTGCCACCACATTGAGCTACAATACCATCAGTTCTAAACTAAGCTCCGAAGGTTACATCTTATATTTCAATTAATTATTAAAGTAATGATTAAAAATAACAGACTCCTATAAGGTCACTTATGAAATGTACCATAAATTGCATAAATATGGTTATGTCCACACTAAGTTATAACTATATACATAATTTATATTCAAATCAGAGCCACACATTAATGATCATGGCCTAGACTTCTAGATATTTTTCATTTTCCAGATATTGCCTTGTGGCTATTTTTGACTTAATTTATAACTAGTACCCTAGAAGAAAAAAGGTATTTCCAACATATAAATATCCTTTTAGTAGCCTACTAACTTTTATATGAATTTTTATTTAAATTAGAAACAATCTTATTTACATATCAATCCCAGTTCCCTCTCTCTCCCATCCTCTCATGCCCCCTAACAATCCCCTCAACCCACATCCTATCCATTCCATGGAGGGTGAGGCCTTCTATGGGGGAATCATCAAAGTCTGTCACCTCTTTTGGGGCAGGGCCTAGGCCCTCCGCCATGTATCTAGGCTGAAAGAGTATCCTTCTGTAGGGAATGGGCTCTCAAGGACCATTCTTACACTAAGGATAAATACTTGTTCCACTGCCAGAGCTCAGGCCTCCTAACTTACACCCACATTCAGAGGACCTGGTTCTGTCCTATGCTGGTTTCCCAGCTGTCAGACTTGGGTCCTTGAGCTTCCACTTGCTCAGGTCAGCTATTTCTGTGGGTTTCCCCAGCATGGTAACCCATGAATTTTATACCTTACTTGGAGATACCTTTCTGCAGCTCTCGATCATCCTGTTTCAGACCAGCAGTGTTGGACTCTAAGACGTAATTTCTTTTTGTTCCCATTTTCTGGATTCTAGTTTTCTTAGTTCTTAATGTCTTCTGTTCCTGAAAAATTAGGTCTACTACATTCTTAAATAAGATACAATCATTTGAGAACATAGCAAACCATTTGAGAAACATATATCTGAAAATTCAGTATCTCTAAATGCTTAAAAGGTTTAAATATTTCAAGGTTTAAAAGAATTCCTCCCCAAAACATTTAATACTTTATTTCCACAAAGTATTTTATACATTTATTTCATATAGATACTGGCCTCAACATAAGCTTTTAGGACTTTATAAAGTTGTTTGAAACCCACTTCCATCTTGTCACCTTCGATTTTAAAACTTTTGCTGTGTAGTTGTTTTCAATATTGGTTACTACTTCCTCATCTCACTAATGTAAAAACCAATGCAATTCCCAGATATTTCATGTTAAAGTCCAATGGTCAACATCACTCCCTGTCCATTCTTCCCTGCTAGTTAAACTTTCCAAACTCTTCACCATCTTTAAATCTCCAGACACTAACAACACATTTTTTTTTTTTTTTTTTTTTTTTGTCTTTTGTGTTTTGGCTTCACCTCCTATGTCTGACACCTTACCAGCTTTCTGTCCCATAAGATTTCGCATAAGAGATGTAATTTATAGCAGTTACTAACAGAGATGCCCCTGTGCTACCAAATGAGAAAAAAAAAACAAAAATCACAATCAAATGTTAACCACAAGAAACCTTTTTGAGCTGTTTCCTTTTCTTGATATGACTTTATTTTTTCTTTGCTTTCCTATCCTCTAACAGCTTTTAGGATCATCTCTTTCCTTCAGTTTTCTAAAATATTGATTGTAATATCTGGTTTTATGAGTCTTTTTTGGTTTGTTGGACCTTGTTGTTTCTTTTCCTTTCAAAAACACATACCTTTTTGTGATATTTTTGAATGAAAATGGTCCCCGTAGGCTCATATATTTGAATAGTTGGTCCTCAGTTGGTGGAACTATTTAGGAAGGAATAGAAGGTATGTCATTGCAGGTGGAGTTTAAGATTTCAAAGCCCATGCCATTCCCAGTTAGCCCCCCACCCACCTACCCATGTCTCTCTCTGCCTCCAACTTGCAAAACAGGATATAAGCTTTTAGCTACTGCTTCAGTGCCCTGCTGTTGTAAGCTCTCAGTTTCTGTTCCAATGTCATTTATGCCTGCCTGCTGCCATGAACCTCCCATGACAGTCATGGACTCTAATCCTCTGGAACTGTGAGCCTAATGAAACTTTTTTTCTTTTTAAGAAGTTTAGTTGGTCATAGTGTCTTTTCAAAGCAGCAGAAATGTAACAAAGGTATTTTTAAATTATAAAAATAACTTTCCATCACTTTCTTGATCATTTTTACATTCTGTTTCACTTTCAGAAAATACCGTCATTGCAATGTTACACATCCCAGAGTGAGCTACTAATTTTCTAACTTCTTTTATCTTTATTCCTGATTATTTTCATTTTACTCTATACTATGGCAGTTTGACTCAGTTTTATGTGCCCTCATTTCACAGATTTTTTTAATTACTAACATGTTTTAACAGCTTGTTTAGCTCTAGGAAAATTTCATAGGTCTATGTTCTGTGTAAGGATATTAATTGTATTTTTCATATTAATTTGTTAGGCCTAAAGAGGCCTGGGTTCAAAGCCTGAGCCTGGCTCAAGTTTGGCGACTTGTCTTTGTCTTGTGTCCTCCACTTTGGAGTGACTGTGCAAGGCCTGATGTAAGACTGCCCCCTGCCTAGCTAACTGCTAGATTGGTAGGATATTATTGGCCATTTTCTCTTCACATCTCCTAATCCCATCCTAAGATTCCTACCCCCTAACCCAACCCTATATAAATCCCTGCTAGATGCAATAAACCAACTTCCTGCCCCTGACCAGGCTTAATGTTGCATCTGCTTGTCCTTTCAGTAGGCAAGTGCTGGGGAATGGGCGGGCAGCACTCTCACATTTCCTCAGTCCTATCCTCTGAGGGAGACGGCCCTGCATTAATTTTTCTCTGTTCTCAGCTTCATGTTTTCCTTAGAGGTTTTATTTTTCTTCCTATTGTCTATATTTTTCAAGTTAGAAACATTTCCAAGTCTTTTAAGTTTTCCTGTGATTTGTAGTAAGCAAAAAACTAACAGCAAAGTTTGAGTAGGAACAGAACCTTTCACTGGGTGAAATTCAGATAGCTATATATACTGGCCTTTTCACCAGAAACACTTGCCTTACCCAAACTATAAGTGTTATGTTCCCCACATTTCCCAGTGTCTTAGCTTGATGTGGCAATGTTGCCTGCCAAGTTTCTTTCAAGTAAGTAAGGGAAGAAGCATCTCAAATTCACTACCCTCTCTAATTACAGACATTCACAATCCTATTTCAGAATAGTTACTTTCGTGAATTGAAACACTCTAAGCGTTTATGTCAAGTTTTATATTTATGTGAATGCATATTTTGCAGCCAGTACCATAGAAACTGCATTGGTTGAAACAAGTGTTTACTATAAGATTATTCAAATGTCATTTTTATGATTCAGATAAGATACATTTAGGCTGCTACTCTCCTGATTTTCAAAGATATAAGCATGTTAGTAGGCAACTAAGACAAAGACTTCATAGCCTTAACATTACGTTTGTTCCTATGGATGAAAATTATTCAAAATTCAGTTTTAAAGAAAACACTACTCCAACACGCACATTTCATTGGCCAGTCTTAACACAGGGATAAGATGAAATTCTCAAAGGAAACTACATAATTATAAGATCAGCCTTTAAAGTTTATGGAAATTCAACTTAGCAACATGTAATTCTTGCCCAAAAATCTTTTCAGAATACTATCTGATATTGTTGAATAAGGCCATGCAGCATGCCTACTCCAATTCTTAATCGGAGCATAGGCTAGGGACATAACTTTAATATTTCTAAAAATAATTGGAAAATAATAAAAATGAGAGCTGCCATTTCTTGAGCTGTGCTCAATGTACTTTACAGCCCTTTTATTATAGAGTTCAAATTTTATCTGTGAATTACTAATAGAAACTGATTTTCAAAACTGCAAAGACCCAATTCAGAGTGTCTCAATGCTAATGTCACATTAGAATTTAAATCCAGGTTTACTTGATAACTCATTAGCTATGTAAAACATCTTTAGGAGTCCTTTCCACATAGAGGGATACTTCCTCAGCCTAGATACGTGGGGTAGGGCCTAGGCCCTCCTGCCTCAAATGATATGACAGGCTTTGAAGACTCCCCATGGAAAGCCCCTCCCTTCCTGGGGAACAGAAAGAGGGTGGAATGGGGGTTGGTTGGGATGAACAGGGGAGGTCAGGAGGGTGTGGGGGACTGAGATTGATATGTAAAACAAGCTTGTTTCAAATTAAAATTTAAAAAAATATTTTAAAAAACTCTGTCTTTCTCCCCCCCACCGCCCTGTGTGTGTGTGTGTATGTGTGTGTGTGTGTGTGTGTGTGTGTGTGTGTGTGTGTGTGTGTGTGTGTTGGGGGGATGTTATGCGCTAAAGTGTGAGAAGTGTTCCAAGCATAGGACCAGCAAAATCATTTATAAAGTCTAAGCACACATCTACACAAAGGCACACACACATAAAAGCATTACCACAGTTTGTTTTCTATTGATGTGATAAGACCAAGACCATGGGGAGCAAAATTTTATTTGGCTTACATATTCTTATCACAGTTTGTCACTGAGGAAAACCAAAGGAGAAACTCAATCAAGAAGATAACCTGGAGGCAGGAGTTGATGCAGAGGCCATGAAGTGTGTTGCTTATTAGCTTGCTCCTCTTGGCTTGCTCAGCCTGCTTTCTTGTAGTACCAGAACCACCATCTTAACGGTGTAATCAATGACAGTGGGCTAGGCTTTCCCACAATAGCATTTTATCATGAAAATACCCCCCAGACTTTCCTAAGAGCCAATCTGATGGAGGCATTTTCTCAGTTGAGGTTCCCTCTTCTCAGATAATTCTAGCTTGAGTCAAGGTGGCAAAACAAAACAAAACCAAACAAAAATCTAGCCACCACAGGCATATAATCCAAAAGATACAATTATATTTTCATAAAATTTAAGACCAATTAAAACTGAATTTCATTTTTATGGTTGCAAGTATGGATCATTAACTATAGAAAGATATTTATGAAAATTATTGTCATAAAACTATGGGTAATGATCATTCCAGCTAGATTGACCACACTTCAATGTATGACCCAATACCTATGAATATATATAGTCAGCACAAATTTGACTATTATTTATGAAATGGGTTATTTTTAAAAAGAGAACACAAAGTTTTGGGGTGAGGAGGTATGGAGTGGATCTGGGAAAAGATATGGGAGGAGTAGCAGTTCATAAATACCATGTATGAATTTCTCATAGAATTACTAAAATAAATAAAAGCTTAAATGACCACTTACAGAGTTGGTTAGAATTTTATCTAGAAAGGAGCATAGCCTAAGATAAGGGTAGTTTTGAGCTATTTACAAAGTTCTACTTCTTGATGAGGGTAGTTTCCTTTAGATTTATTTTAGCACTGTTGATATATGACAGGTTTTAAGGGCTGGAGAGTTAGCTCAGCAGTTAACAGCATTGTGTGCTCTTCCAGATTACTGGGGTTCAACATCCAGTACACACTTAGCAGTTCCTCACCACTTTTAACTTCAATATGAGGGGGTCCAACACTGTCTTCTGAACTCCATGTGCATATCATGCATGTGATACACAGACATGCATGCATGTAAAATACCCATTCACATGAAATATTAAAATATAAAAATTAGAAATTTTATTGAAGCACTACTTAGTGATGATATCTGCTTACCTTATATTTGTCTACACTGGAGGCATGTTGCAAACAGTTTTTCCAACCCTACACACAAATGGCTACAAATTAAAATTTACAGATACCATGAAAACTAGTAAAACTGAGTAAAAACTAAAGATTAGTCCTTAAAGTTATCCAGTAATTTTTCATGAAAGAGTGTCAGTTTGGATTTTCATTTTTAGTGTAGAAAATCAACTCAGATTAAAATTCAGTTTCAGATTTTATTTATACCAAAGTTTTTTTATCTCATATAATTTTATAACATTATCCATAGTATATATTCAGCTGATCTAAATTGAAAGAACAGTGAAAGTATATATTCAGCTTATAGTGCTTTAAATAAGCCCATGCAAATGATATGAAATATCCATTATATTTGAGTCATCTTGTGCTCATAAATTACTTGTAAATGAACTTTACAAAAATACATATGGTTATAAATATACTCTAATTCAAAACAAAGTACATTTCCACTATTTTTGATAATTGATACATGCTTTTTCCCCTTTGTTGGTCCTCCCAAAAAGGAAAATGCTGTTTTCTGTCATCATGCAAAGGAAATTTGACCTATTAAACAATTTCAAAAGATCTAGAGGATGGGATAGCAGCTAAGAGTACTGGATGGTTTTCCAGAGGATGTAGGACTTAATTCTCAAATTCCACAACACTGTAATTCCAGAAGACCCAATGACATTTTCTGGAAGCTGTGGGCATGAGACACACATATGATTCACCGGTAAAGATGGGGGAAAGTCACACATACATATAAAATAAAAGAATATTAAATTTTTTAAATACTAAATTATATATATGTATGGATATTGGTGGTTTTCCCATATACTCATGTATATATGGGCATTGATAACTGAACTTGAATTACCAAAAAGAAAAAAAAAAGCATGATGCTGGTAGGCTGGTAGAGGGGTATTGGAGAGAATAGGGGAGAAATTGAAGTGAACGATCATAGTTCATTGTTTACATGTATGTAATTCCCCCAAAAAACAAATTAGCACTCCCTGTCATAGCTTATGTCACACAGCTGAACACCAGCTCATTCTGGTGAGTGACTATGCTCCTATTCTCCAGTACTGTCCTCACATTCCCAGAAGGCCTAGCTAAGGTTGCTTAGCATGTTTACCTGCCCAGCTTATTAAATGATCCTGAACCTTGTCCTTCCATATTGCCCCCACATGCTCAAGAATAGCTGCGGTCTTTTAGCTTGTTCATCCACCCAAACAGGCAGGGAAATGAATGCCGGTGCTGAGTTGCCCTTCTCTTTTTGCTTTAGTCAGAGCCTCAACCCATTGAATGGTGTCCCTTATACTTAAAATAGGTCTTCCAACCACCACCAGCCCAATCTAGAAAGTCTCTGATAGATATGTTTGGAGAGAGGTTTGTTTCCATGGTATTTCTAAATACCCTAAATTGACAATCAAGAAAGACCATTACAGGTTAGCTATTTTCTCTATTTGTGCTATTAGCATGCTTTCCATTCTTTTCCTTACTTACTGCACATGGTAAGAGAGTTGGTGATGCAGAACAGGATGATCTTGGATTTGTTGACTACAACTCAGGCAAGACCTTGTGATGTCTATCCCCACACTGGAGTTCTGCTTCTAATGTCCTGGCTTCTACAGGTTAAACACAAAAGTCTAACATATGAAAGAGAACATGTGGCATTTGTATATGTGGGCCTAGATTACCTTATTTCTATGTTTTCTCTTATTCAATCTATTTATTTACAAATTTCATACTTTATTCTTCATAGATGAATAAAATTTTATTGTGTATATGTATTTTCATTATCAATTTTTCTATTGATGGGCATCTAGGCTTGTTCCATTTCCTAGGTATTATGGATATTTTGTGTATATAGATGTGCAAATTTTAAGGTGACACTCCATTGTTTTCATAAAAATGTCAAAGGGGCCTGTGAACCAAAAATACTTAAGAACCACAAACACACTGGTGTGTTTGCACTTAGAATGTAAATGACAATAGGCGGTATAATCTTATCCACCATACATACATTTCTTCCTTCTAATTGAAGATCAAGACAGTTCTTTAGTTTATACTGGTAACTGATTTTGAGGAGTGGTATGAGTGAAGGCACATAAATAGCTTAGAAGTGACTCACAAAATAACTTACATATAGGATGAACTTGTGATTGAGAATTTGAGGGTTATTTTTTTTCAGTGTAGATCACATGGTATGAACAAGCTTAAAGAGATTAATTCATAGTACATGGGATTTTATAGTACATTATAATAAGCAGAACACCAACTGTGGCTCTAAGCCTTTCTTGAAGTAACATTCCCTAAATGAGTTATCCTTCTATATTTAAGTGCTATTCAAAGTGAAAATTCACCAATTTAAAAAGACATTCCTATTTATAGGCTATTCTTGTGCTATAGGGATGATTTGAACATATTTTTATTTAATTTATTTAAATTAGAAATAGTCTTATTTTACATATCAATCCCAGTTCCCTCTCCCTCTTATCCTTCCATGTCCCCACTGGAACCCCCCATCTGTCCACCCTCTGGGCAGGATGAGGTTTTCCATGGAGGATCATCATCAAAGTCTGAATTTGAACATATTTTAAATGATAAAAATCAACTAGGACCACAAAGAATAGTTAAAGACTTGTATCATTAACTTCAAATGTGAAAAACAAACTTCAATTTCATAATTTATAAAGTACATATATTGTAGGGCACCCAATGATAACCCTTAATACGTAGTCAGTGACAAGCAGTTGTTTTCCTAATAGGAAACAGATCAGTATAAGTCCTCTCACTTTAATAAAACTTGCAGATAGCTGCAATATTAACTTTTGATTACAAAACTTCTGAAATTGTTTGGATTTCTGATTATTATATATCAGCTGTAAACTCTCAACAGCAAGTTACTGCCAAATACCTAAGTTTTGCACTTGCTTTTTCTGTATTGTAATTCTGAATCATTACCCAATAAAATATGTGTTAACATGTGCATGTAAATGATTCTTTAAATATAAGTGTGTAGTTAAGTGTCTGGAGTATCTGACTAGTGCCACACTCCTTTAAAAATTCATTTTCAAGAAACAGTATCAAGTGATTCCACTCAGGGAATCCCACTCAGGGATTTTATTGGTTGCTTCCACTGTCGCTTTCTATAGGAATTTTCACAGTGGCTCTCCGCCTAGGCTTTGCATGACCATGCGAGCGACTCACAGACAGGAATTGCTCCAATTTGGTCAGTTGGCATTCCATGATGTTCAGATTGACTAGTATTTGTTTGTGCAAGGCTAATGTCCGTGGAAAATGGTGTACCATAGCCTGGTTGTAGCGCTTGCCAGGGAAACTCAGAGGAGTGTTCCTGTATGACCGAATGGGATTTGCTCTCAGCAGTGCAGAAGGTTTTGGGTTGGATGATCTTTCATATTCAGTCATCTGTAAAAGAAATTATAACTCTGGTATTTCAGAGACAAGAAATCCCCAAATCATAACTTGGTTATGACAATGAGAAGGTCCCCCAAGAGATATAGATTGGAGAATGTTGAAGGGTAACATTGACTAATATGTATGTTTTGCACAAGCACATTCTGAGAAGAAATGAATATTACCTTGTAATATCTGGCTTTGGGAAGTTCAGTAGTAGCCTCAAACCCTGTCTGTGATTCTTATTTAAAAGCATTTCACTTGCAAATTTAGATACCAAAACAAAACAAAACAAACAAAACAAAACAAAACCCACAAAAAGCAACCCACATATTTAGAACTGAGCATACTTGTGAACACCCATGAGTTTCTAACACCATGGTCATTAATACTATTGTAAAATCACTTTACTTATGTCTTTAAACCAACACCAGGGAATTCACATTTAGGATATCATCAAAGAAGTGAAAGAAGACAAGATGGGGGTTTCATGGTAGGGAATGCGCATTTTCAGCTCTCCTATTCTCTCATGGTGAGCGAGGTTCACTGGAATGCCGACCATATCATTCATGACCTCTAACTGTCTTCTAACTGACCACAACTATTGAATACAGTGCTAAAAGCTTGGGAAGCTCATGAAGCAGAGGCATCAAATGTCAGGGCTCTGTGGAGTGGGCAGGTGGCAGTTGATGTCCTTCGCTGAATTCCTTTCCTCTTTTCTATCCATGTATTGAATTACTTTAATGTTAAGGCAGGTTCCTCCTGCATACAGCTTACCTGAAATAGCACCTTTAAGATGGAGAAGAAGAAAGCAAAAATGATGCTGCCAAGAAGAATGGATATGATGTTCATGGTCACTCTCAGGATACTTCTGTTCTCTGGAAAGCCAGTACCAGGCGGTGGGGAACGGCAGCTGCCGATCTAGCAGGCTAGCTGGAGCGGACAAGGGTTAGGTACTTCTTTCCCCTACACCGCCTGGTGATAACTGGCATGAGCTGCCTGCTGCCCTGCCTCATATACTGAAGGTGATGTCAGCACTCCTCATTGTCTACAACTTGACACTTCACAATCAGGGTCCTCTGGCAGGATCATCCTGGCCAGCAGGAAGGGGATGCACCCTGGGCACTGCCTCACTGGATGTAGGACCAGGTCATTAGAATGAATGGCAAAAGCGAATGTGGAGCATTGGGATTTCATTAAAAAGATGGAGAGAAAGTACAGATTATAAAGAGATCCATCAAATATGTGATGTAAAAAGTGTTAATTCTACCATTCCCCCTCCCTTATTTATGCTCCCCCCACAACCCACCCCATCCACTCCTCAGAAAGAGTAACTCCCATGGGGAGTCAATAAACCCTGGCCTATCAAGTTGAGTCAGGACCAAGCCCTTATCCCTGCATCAAGGCTGAGCATGGCATCTCACCATAAGGAATGGGTTCCAAAAAGCACCAGGGATAAATCATAGTATCATTGTCAGGGGCCCCTCAAACAGACCAATCCACACAACTGCCTCCACTTGCAGAAGGTCTCCTTTGTTATTTAAAGATGATAAACAAGTGTTTTCAAAAATTCAAATGTTGTAAGATGTGGGAAGTTCCTTTTCCCTTGTCAGGGGTCCATTTATGTCTCAGAGTCCTCCTTGTTTCCTAGCTTCTCTGGGGCTATGGACTGTAGACTGGTAATCTTTTGCTCTATGTCTAAAATTCATTTATGAGTGAGTGCATACCATGCTTGTCTTTCTGTGTCTATGTTACCTCACTCAGGGTGGTTTCTTCTAGTTCCATCCATTTGCCTTCGAATTTCAAGATTCTATTGTTTTTTCCCCAGTGAGTAGTACTCCATTGTGTAAATGTACCACATTTTCTTTATCCATTAATTGATTGAGGGACAGCAAGGTTGTTTCCAGGTTCTGGTTATTACAAATAATGCTGCTATGAACAGAGTTGAACTGATGTCCTTGTTGTATGAAAGTTCATCCTTTAGGTATATGCCTAAGGGTGAAATTGCTGGATCTTATGGTAGACTGATTCCCATTTTCCTGCAAAAGCACCATACTGATTTCCAAAGTGGAGGAGTGTTTCCCTTTCTCCACCTCCTCTCCAGCATAAACTGTCATTGGTGTTTTTTATTTTAGCCATTCTAACAGGTATAAGATTGTATCTTAGATCTCCTGAGTAAATTGGGAGCACAGGGGAGAGGGGAGGGGGATGTGAGGAAAAGGAGGGGAGGAGAGAGGGAAGGAGAACATGAGGGAACAGGAAGGTTGAGCTGGGAGAAGAACAAAGAAGGAAAGAGATACCTTAATAAAGGGAGACATTATGGGCTTAATGAGAAATCTGGCACTAGGGAAATCTCCAGGGATCTACAAGGAAGACCTCACCTAAGAATCTAAGCAATAGCGGAGAGTTTAATTTAAATACCATTCCCTAATAATGAGATTGATGACTACCTTAAATGCCATCATAACACATTTACCCAGTAGCTGATGGAAGCAGAAGACACCCACAGCTAAGCACTGAGTTAAACTCCTGAAATCCAGTTGCAGACAGGGAGGTGTGATGAGCAAAGGGGTCAAGAGCAGGCTGGGGAAACCCACAGATACAGCTGACCTGAGCAAATGCAAGTTCATGGACTCCAGGCTGACAGCTGGGAAACCAACATAAGACATAACCAGGGCCCCTGAATGTGGGTGTCAGTAGGGGCCCTGGGCAAGCTATGGGAACTCTGGTAGTGGAACCTGTATTTATCCCTAGTGCACAAATGGATTTTAGGAGTCCATTACCTGTGGAAGGATACTCTTTCAGCCTAGATATATGATGGAGGGCCTCGGTCCTGACCCAAATGATGTGACAAACTTTGATGATTCCCCTTAGGAGGCCTCACCCTCCCTGAGAAGTGGATGGAGATGGGATGGGAGCTTAGTTCGGGGAGTGGGAGAACAGGAGGGAGAGAGAAATGGAATTGGTATATAAAATAAAATTATTTTTATTTTAAATTAAAAGTAATTTAAAAAGAGGTGGGATATGGTGATTTAATAAGGATCTGGATTAACAGAGATGCAGAATAGATGTTTATTCAGGGAGAAATAACTTACTACAGAGACAGATGAATACCAGCAGGTTTCTGGTCCCAAGGATGCCTCCAGATGCTCTCTGTTCCAGTCCAGCAGGAAAGAGAGGGCTCCGGGGCCCTCAGGTCACATCAGCTCCTGTCCCGACACCCCAGTGAGTGTGGTAAATGCCATAGGTGTGCACAAAGTGAATATTTCACTACATTAAATCTTTCTAAATGCTAATGGACTAAATATTGTTAACTGTGTTTTTTATTTGATAACAGTTTTGTTATATATTTTGCTATTTTAAGGTTAAAACCCTTCTTTTTATTTAGATAGAAAAGAGGAGATGATGGGAGATGTCATTATGTAAATATGTTTCTCTTATTGGTTAATGAATAAAGCACTGTTGGCAAATAGGAAGGCAAAATAAGGCAGAACTAGGAGAAAAGGAGGATTCTGGGAGATGTAGTAGGAGATTCAACATGTAGAGACCTGAGTCAGAAGAAGGTCCAGACCCTCTCTCCCGTAAGATAAGACCACGCAGAAACACTTAGATTAATAGAAATGGGTTAATATTTAAGACAGAACTAGCCAATAAGAAACGCTGGTAACAGGCCAACAGCTTTATATCTAATATAGCGTCTTTGTGTGTTATTTGGGACTGACACGGCTATGGGACAAGGGTGGCAGGAAAACTGCTCATAACAGTGGGAAACCACATATTAAGCAACATTGCAGGGTCAGAAATAGTCTTCTCCAGACTCCAAGGCTACCTCAGGATTTGCATCCACTCTAGTCTCACAAGGTTGTCAAGTACACTTGTATCACTGTTTCCACTGGGGGGAAAATAATTTCAGGGATGTTTCTTTGTGCAATCATCACTAAAAATTTGTTCACTTGGCATGCTAATTTTTAGGTGTGTTTCAAAATTGTGGAGACAGATTTGGATGGTAACCATACATGAATTTGTAGGTCTCAGTTACATACTTCTGTTCCCTCACCCTCATCCATACCCCTTCTTTTCCACCTCCACTCTACTTTGTGAGCAACAAGTTTTTTTATATTTTCCAACTGAAGAATTTTAATCTTTTTTTTATACCATACAGTTTCCTAACTACAAGGACAAGGCTTACAATTTTATTAGTTCAATAAATATTTGTTAAACATGTATGTCACAGGGATGCCTCCGGATGCTCTCTGTCCATGTCCAGCAAGCAAGAGAGCACTCCGGGGCCCCTCCCCCAGACCTAGTTCTCCCAAGTCATGTCTGCCCCTGTCCCCACCCCAATGGGCATGGTCAGAGCCACAGGTACGGACAGATTGAATATCTCACTACATCCCAGGCATTGGTGGTGCGCACCTTTTATCCCAGCACTCGGGAAGTAGAAGCAGGCGAATCTCTGTGAGTTCAAGGCCAGCCTAGTCTGCAAAGCAAGTTCTAGGACAGGCTCCAAAGCAATACAAAGAAACGTTGTCTCAAAAAATAAACAGAAAGAAAGAAAGGAAGGAAGGAAGGAAGGAAGGAAGGAAGGAAGGAAGGAAGGAAAGAAGGAAGGAAGGGAAAGAAAGTATTCGCTAGGAAGGTGGGATTACACTGGGAAGAAAAGATAAAGATATGTGACAATGTTGTCCATTGATACCTGCAACTGCATCTCCTTGTTGGCTTTTTGTAAATATCAAGGTCTGTTTCAGAGGGTGAGTGCTTCCCTAAATCTTCAGGAGATATTCATAAATATTTCACAGTTCACACTTATTTATCAAGAAACATTTTCCTGACTGTACCTTGAACTTGAGCTTTGCTCAGTATTGCTGAAATTGTTCAGTTTGATTGTTGCACCAGGATCCATTGGAGCAATCATCGTCCCATTTCAGCAGGAAGTAATCTTAATATGACTACGCCCCCTTTCCCTACCCTTGGAAATTTGGGATAATAGTCATCGTCTTTGGGTTGGTTTTAGTTATTTGGGATTGGGTGATGCTTACACTCGGGTTTATCTTTTAGACAGGAATAGGGAATGGTGGGTAAAGGTATGGTTTAGATGAGATATAAGTAGATTAGCCTATTTCCTTGAGAATTTGAGTATGAATGAGATAGTATTTTACAGCTTACATTGTTATGTATTCCTATGTGGTAAGCTATGTAAAATTAAGTTTATATTTTGTTATATTATGTTAAATGTTTCCACTTATAATATTTATGCACATTATTTTTTACCATATTCTATGTATGTATACTTTTCTTGTGTTCAAGACATTTTGTATATTGATACAATTTGGGATATTTATCTTGCTGCCCTTTATAGTTCTACCTCTTGTCTTGACACTTATACTCTACCTCTATTTTAGGGATTTACATGTAGGTATATGTAAATAGTTATATTGTTTAAGTATTTGTTCCTGCTTTACTCAGGAAAGTTTTAATCAGTCTTTTTAGCTAAGTTCCCGAGTATTATAGATTATCTTCACTCACATTTCCTGTACCTATGAGATTAGTCAGATATAGATGCTTAATCTTCAATCCTTCATAGACATACAGAACATGGCATTTAAATGTTTTAATATTAGTACTCCTTTGACATGAGACACTGTTGCTCCTGACAGCACCGTGCATTTTCCCGAAAATATGTTGGACACTGTTGTTGCTCCTGCTGGAGTTCAATCTCGCCTCAGCTAATGGCCTGTTGGGCATAGAATTGCCCCCACCTTGACCACTGATTTGGACATGCAGTCCTATGTGCTTACAGGAGACAAATATAGAAGACTGCTTGACCTTGCCAAGTCAGGGTAAGACAGCCATTCTATTTCCCTGCTGTTGTTGTGGTCTGTCAAGTTCTCTTGGCCTTAGCCAAATCTGGGTGTACCAACGTCGCTGTGAGACCTAGGGTGACTGTTCAGGTGGCTTGCTGTTTCTGTCCTTGCTGCACCGTTTTGGAAGTTGTCCATCCGCATTTCCTGTCTACTCTAGTATTGTTATTTTCCTTCTCAGGTCTTGATGAGGTTGAAGATTAAACTATCACAACTATTATTCTCTCTTCCTAGTTAGATATATTAGGTACTAGACTTACGTTTTCCAGCTTAGGACAACTCTATTGTAAACTCCATTATGCCCTCACCCTAGGACTAGATATGTAGGTCATTTTGTTCTCGATTTTCCTTTTCTTAGAGCACACTTGTTATTCACTGTTTTGTATATAGTTTTGTATTAAGCCTAAATCTTTTCTTTAGACTAAAAGGGGAATTGTAGTGAGGTAGTCCTTCTGTAGCACTGACCACGCCCATTGGGGGGTGGAGCGATGGGCGGAGGTGACCTGAGGAAGGAGGTCGGAGGGGGCCAGGAAGGCGCTCTCTTTCTGGCGTGACTCGGACAGGAGAGGATCGGGTTGAATTTCCTGGTGTTCATCTGTCTAGGTTGTAAGTTATTTCTCCCTGAATAAACATCTATTCGGCCTATTTGTTTATCCTGACCCTTATTTACCGCAATACTCGGGTGTTTTGTTTTTTTTTTTTTTTTTTTATCAAATATTTTTTCTAAATGCTCCTGGGAAGGTATTTTTAGTTGAGTTAAGAAGTTCAGTATATTGTCCTACCCAACATGAGAGATTCTCATATAGTCAGTAGAAGGACCAACTAAAAATGGTACCACCTGATCCAAATAATAATAATTCCTTTTCACTATCTGCCTTAGAACCAGGCCATTCAAAGCTGGATTTTTTCTTGAACTTTAGGACTTAATCTAAAGTTCCCATAATACTCAACCTGGAACCATTGGGCTGCATGTGGCTATTTTGTATCCCAGCATGGCTATGGATATGAACCAATACACTATAAATAGACTAAAAACATTAAAGCCTATTTTGTACATGATTTGGGTAGATGATTATGGTGTTTCTCAGTGACAAATCATGAGATGTGGCTCACCATGAGATATAATGGTACCCTGACTAACTGTAGAGCTTCAGACTTGCCAACATCTGTAACTAATTGTGTATATCAATTCCTCTCATAATTCAGAATATGTCTTTACTTAACTCTACTACTTGATAATCCCTGTTTCTCCTTTGCACACAGGTACTTAATTAGCAGTGTTTCCCTATACAACCCTAAGTAATGAGAGTCTTTTAAAAATATTATTTTTATTTATGTTGTATTGCGGGAATATATGCTCTTTCTGTCTCTCACTGTCTCTCTCTCTCTCTCTCTCCGTGTGTGTGTGTGTGTGTGTGTGTGTGTGTGTGTGTGTGTGTGTATGTGTGTGTGTGAGTGTGTGTGCATGCCTATGTGCCAAGTGTTTGTGAACTGACCAGCATAGGTACTAGGAACCCTTTGGGCCTTCTGGAAAAGCAGCAGACATTTACTTAACCACCAAGCCATCTCTTTAAGCCTAAACCTTTTCTTATTTTGATAACATTCTGTTAATAAAACTAAGAGCAGCAAAGTTTCATATCCAAACTAAACAAACATTAGGTTTAGTTCTTAAAATTTTGTTTGAAAACTTAATAATTCATTTTTTAGCTTTCATTTTCTGGAATGTCTTATGGCACATAGCAAGGACTGTAAATGAGACTCTTATCATCCCACCTGGAAATACTCATCCTGAATCATCCATTCATAAGGTATTTTTTCTACTTATTCACATAGCCATGAATGATAGTTTTGATAGACTTTGGGTCTCAATTTTAAATTTCTACTTTCCTCCAGTTTTCAATTACAGTTTCGTGACTTTTCATGAACCCACACTGGCATCATGATCGAGGCCTATAATCCTTCTCACCAATACTTTCTTCAAGATCATTCCAATTTCAATATCAACTACATGTTCCCAAGGCAATGTCACATTTTTGTATGGTATGTCCTACTTCCAGATATACGATACAAGTACTTTTAAAATACAACTGCACAACTGTAAATTATTTTTAAGGCACTTCAAGAAAACAGAAGACTAGAAAGAAACTTATGTAGAATGTTTTCATTTTCAACATTAAAGTAGAGTCATTCAAACCTGAAATATTTATAATTTTCCAATCATCTAAAAAGGAAAGGAAATGCATATAAATTAGAGAAAATACTATGAAAAACAGCATTTCTCAACACTTGCTAAATATTCAAAATACCTGTTTTTTAAAAGAATTTGATAAACAGTCCATACCCAAAGCCCCTATGAATTTAAATGAGGCCAGGTATTTAGTTTATGTTAAAGATTAATGCACGAGTTGATCATGAGGTTCTCAACAAAATCGGTGAGTTTCAATTTAATTACCGACAGCCCAAGTTACTTAATTATCACCAGCTCCCTAAGACCATTAATTGGGAATATAAGGTGCATGTATTGAAGAGATCTTTAAAAACTTAACTACTACATGAGTTGAGTCAGTATTCAATAAATGTGATGTTGTCTCAAGGTTTTATACTATTCCCAAAAAGATCTTATTCCAAGAAATGTAAGTGTTCATGTCAGAAAAGTCCTGTCTATAGTGCTAGAGCTATATGTGTTACAAGGTTGTAAGACTCTTATGACTGTCAAGCACAAAGAAGAGACTGGCAAGACAATTCAGCACTTAAAAATGCTTGCTACCAAGGGTAGCATGATTTGTTTGATCACTGATGCCACATTGTGGAAGGAGAAAATCAACTCCCACCAGTTTTCCTCTGTTACAGCCCTTAGACCATTATGCCTGCATTTAAAATAGAGAGGAGCTGTGTGCATAAAAACAATATTCTTCATCTGTGTTTAGTGCAAACTATTCATGCCTTGGTTAGAAAACTACTCAGTATTTTACTGGTTCAAGTATCAAATGTGAAATGAAATGATATGAACTAAATAATTGGGATTAGAATTGATATTTGGGGTATAGTAGCATTCTAAGGAAAAAAAAATCACACTGCATGTGAGATAGAAGATTTTGTTAATGGGCAACAAAGAAGTCTAAAAATATATTTACTCTGTGATTTATTGTTTGAATCTAAGGTCTTTGACCCAGAGAAACTTGCTTTGGGGGACTGTCATTAAGTGTGCAAACTGGCCTACCTGACTAGGATTGCTGATCAACTTCCTCTTAACTATATACCCATGGGTGACAGTACATTGCCATTGGTCTACTGTGCCTTGAATCCAGCAGCTAAAATCATTGCAGTCTATATCTAATATGTGTAAAAATTGCATTCCATTGGCTGAAAATGTTTAAAAGTTCATATATATATATATATATATATATATATATGTGTGTGTGTGTGTGTGTGTGTGTGTGTGTGTGTGTGTGTATGTGTGTGTGTGTGTGTGTGTAAAATACTGGTTATGAGTTGTTGATTCTATGTTTTAAAAGATCTTAGACAAAGACATCTTTAAGAATAAGGGAGCAGAGTGTTTCCAGATTGGAGCAGCATCTAACTATTTCAGTTCTGTTTATAATTTCTACTCTCTGTAAAAAAAAAAATATGCAGCTAAAATTCAAATTTCTTTTTATTGTTATTATTTCCTTTTTTACATCCCAACCTCAGGTTTTTCTCCTTCATCTCCTCCCCTATTACTTTCTTTCTTCCCCACTGTACCCCTATCCACTCCTCCATTTCTGTTCAGAGAAAGGAAGGCCTCCAGTGGATATCAACCAAACATGGCCTATAAATTTGCAATAAGACTAGGCATCTCCCTTCATATTAAAGTTGGCCAAGGCTACTTAGTTATGAGGATAAGAGTCTCAAAAGCCTGCAAAAGCATCAGAGACAGCCCCCAGCTCTAACTGTTAGGAATCCCACAAGAAGACCAAGCTACATAATTGTCCCATATATGCAGAAGGACTAGGTCAGTCCCATGTAGGCTCCCCGTTTGTTGTTTCAGTCTCTGTGAGTCCCTGTGAGTCCAGGTTACTTGATTCTGTGAGTTTTCTTGTCGTATTCTTGACCATTCTGGCTCCTACAGTACTTCCTCCCCCATTTTCTACAGGATTCCCCAAGCTATCTAATGTCTGGCTGTGGGTCTCTGCATGTTTCCATCAGTTGCTGGATGATGCCTCTATGATGACAATTAGGGTAGTCACCAATCTATGAGTATAGTAGAATATCATTCCAGTACTTTTAAAGAATCTGATACTTGCAAAAAAATGCTAAGGCACACCGGAAATTAGAACCATACCTTCTACTTGATCCTGTGTTTGCCCTCTTTCAAAGTAGACAGGACACAAAGGAATACCACTTCTTTGCAGAACTTTGGTGATCATTTATAGTTTAAATGTATTGATCTATAAATTACAGACAGCATATTTATACAAGTCCAATAATGTCCCTTAAAATCTTTCAGTGTGAACCCACTACTTGCACAGTTTTCTTTTTCTTAGGTTGCCTTTAGTGTAGGGGAAATGTATTTTTCAAATTTAATGGTTCTTTGAAGACTTGAAAGTCTTGTCTTTTACCTATTCCTGAATGTTTATTATAAACCAGATGTAACAGCTTAAGAGATATACCATAAATGTTCCATTGCAGTAGAATAATACGTATCGATACTCAGGTTCTGTCAATCCCATAACATTTATTTTATTCATATGACAGTATAAGATAGCCCTATTATTATATATACACGTGCATAAAATTCTCTTAATTTCTAAACCTTGTTTAGAAATGCAGATACTACATAATAATTAGCTTTGTCCTAACAGTAGCTACTCATTTCTCTTGTGTATTCTCTGCCATTGAACCATTTAATCCTTAATTTTTTATATTTTATTTTTAAAATATTCCAGTTTTAAATTTTTTTTTTTAAATTGAGAATAGATTCTTCTCCCATACAGTGAATTCTAACCAGTGTTTCTCCTCCTACCATACCTGCCAGCTTCTCCCCAACCTGCCCTCTCCATGAGATCCACTCTACCTCCATTTGCCTTCAGAAAAGAGCTGGCCTCTAAGAGACAGTAGCCAAACACAATAAAACAGGATACAATAAGACAAAGACAAAACCATCATATGGAGGCAGATAAGGCAACCCAATAAGAGGATGAGTTCCAGGACCAGGAATAGGTAAAAGAATCAGAGGCACACCAGCTCCCACTGTCAGGAGTCCCACAAAATACCAAGCTAACAGCTATAACATATATGCAAAGGATCAGGTACAGATATTCGCAGCCCCCGTGCTCTCTGCTTCAGTCTTTGTTCTTTTTGGAAGTACCCATCTATTCTTGACTATTTCTTCCATGTGTTTTAATACCTTTTTATTTAAAAAAAATTATTTCTCGTTTTACATACCAACCCAAGTTTCCCATATCTCTCCTTCTCATGACCCCCATGACCTCCCTTCCCAGACCCATCTATTCCTCATAGGGGGTAAGGCCTTCCTTGGGGAGTCAACAAAGTCTGGCATACCAAGTTGAGGCAGGTCCAAGCCCCTCCTGCCTGTATCAAGGCTGAGCAAGGTATCCCACCATAGGGAACGGGCTACAAAACACCAGTTCATGCTCCTGAGATAGGGCCTGGTGCCACTGCCAGCCCCTGCCCAACAATTCAAATTGCATAATTGTCGCCCACATTCAGAGGGTCTAGTTAAGTCCTATGCAGGTTCCACGAACTCCCACAAGCTCTGATCAGCTGTCTCTGTAGTTTTCCATCATGCTCTTTACCCCCTTTGTTCTTATGACCGTTCCTTCCTCTCTTCAACTGAACTCTGAGAACTAAGGCCAGTGCTTAGCTCTGGGTTAGTGATCTTCTTGAAGCAGCTACTGGATGTAGATTTTATGATGATAATTAGGGTAGTCACTAATCTGATTTAAAGGGGAAGTCACCCTCTCCATTTTTGCTAGGAGTCTTAGCTGGGGTCATCCTTGTGGATTCCTGAGAATTTCTCTAGCACCAGTGTGGGAACATCAGGCCTGGAGATGGTCCCCAGGCGGGGCCTAAAGGCACGACCCAAGCCTGCCTCGAGTTTGGAGACCTGTCCCTGGTTGCACTTCCGTATGGCGAAAGAACGTTATCTCTACCTGATAACTGGTGATAAAAAAAAAAATCAAAACAGTGCTATTGGCCCTCACTAATCTCTCCATGCACTATTATCAAACTTCTCCCGCTGAAGTTCTGCCCCTACCCTGAAGCATACTTAAACATGTGCTCAGATAAATAAAGCAAGTTCCTGGCCCTGGCCAGGCTCCATGTGGAGTCTGTGTATGATTGTCCTTGCAGTGGGAAAGGGCTGAGAAATGGGACAGCGTGCACAGGACAACGTGCTCACCTTTCCTTGATCCTCTTCTCTGAGGAATTGCTAGGGAAAAACCCCCGCATGCACACCAGGTTTATCACTAATCCTATAATGGCTCTCCCTATCATCTCTTTCATTGCTCTTCCCCTTTGCCCCCTGTTGCAACCTGTCTTTGTGGGGCTTCAGTCAGATGAAGCCAACTTGCCCAGTTTGTACCTGAGAGGGTGCCTGTGGATTGAGAAATCGCAGGTAAAGACTCTAAGGATTAAAGACAGAGATACAGAATAGAGTCAGGAGGGCAATCCAGTGAATACTAAACACCCCAAGTTTATTATTCAACTTCTAATATAACCAAACTAAAAAAGGGAACGTGGCAAGACTTCTTTATCAAGATGCAAGGAAGAAACAGACCTTCTTCCTTAATTCTCCAAACATTTCATTGATGGGAGATGTCATTCTGTATATGTTTCTCATACTGGTTAATAATAAAGCACTGTTGGCCAATAGGAAAGGAAGATAGGAGGGACTAGGAGACAAGGAGGAAATAGGAAGTAGTAAGGAGGAGTCAGGATGGAGAGTCTGGAGAGAGCTGGACGCCAGCCGCCTCCCCGGTAAGAGAAGGCCATGTGAATATACATAGATCAGCAGAAATGGGTTAATAATTAAAGGCAGAGCTAGCCGATAAGAAACAAGTAACCAGGCCAACAGCATTGTATCAAATACAGAGTCTCTGTGTATTATTTGGGGCTGGCGCGGCGGCAGGAAAAGACCGGGCGACGGGCTGGAAAAACAGTACTTGTTACATTTCATAACCAGACCTTAGACTTATTATCTGGGAGTAACCACACCTCAGAGCAAGTTTCTTGTTATTTAGATGAGACATCCATGACCAAGACCAAACCTTAGCCACACCTTAGACCTTTAGGTCTTAAGACTTTAGCCTTGGAAGAGTAAGGACAGTTTTGAGAACTCTGTGACCTTAAGCCAAGAGGAAACAGAGTCATCTCTGTGGGCCTGGACAGCCTTCTTGATGTCATATGATCACATCTCCCATCCCCTTCTACCCCTCCCAGTTAACTCTGGAGATTTTAACTATTTTCCCTTCATGGGGGCCCTCAATTTGTGTCCCTCTTAGTGTCTGCCTTTGTATCTAGCTTTTATGGGTTTGTGGATTGTATAGCCAAGTTGTCCATTGTTTTAACAGTGCACTTGTGAATAAATATCGTGTTTATCTTTCTGGGTCTGGGTTATCTCACTTGGGTGATTTTTTTCTAGTTCCATCTATTTGCCTGCAAATTTCAAGATGTCATTGTTTGTTTGTTTTTGCTTTATTTTTTCCGATAAGCAGCACTCCATTGTGTAAATGTACATTTTCTTTATCCATTCTTTGGTTGATGAGCATCTAGGTTGTTTCCAGGTTCTGGCTATTACAAACAATGTTGCTATGGACATAGTTGAGCAAATTACCTTGTGGTATGTTTCAATGCCTTATTCTGTTATATTATATACAGGACTTACAGTCTAACAGTAACATATGCACCTTCTGTACGGCAGTTACAATTACCTTGTTTTTTCTTTGCAGACATAATATAATCTTTCTGAAGTTATGAAACAATATATGCAATCTATTCTAATATTTGCAATTTATATATGAAGAAAATATCCCAGAGCTTTAAATTCTATGAAAAGTAATGTATACATTCATTCTAATTGTACTCATAATTCTATTAATACTATTTATGTCATTTGATAAACTGATCCTAACATATGCTTTGGTGCACATATATGTTTATGAACAAAATACTAGTGACAACACATATTTGAAAAGAGAATATGATGAAAATGACTTAATAATTTAGACCATTTGCTGCACAAGCATGAGGAGTAGATATAGGATCTCAGTACTATGTACTTGTGATTTGCTGAGTACCAGCATAGCCAAAAACTAGAAATCTGTATTCATAGAGAGACCCTGCTTCAAAGGGAAAAAGCAGAGAGAGAGAGAGAGAGAGAGAGAGTCCTCTTGCAACTGTGTATATAAACCTACATGCACACTTGTGCATATATTTCACACACACCTTAAAAATGTATGTACACTGCACTCTTGTATGCACACATAAATATAGAAAAGCATATAAAATGACTGTGAAACAATAAAATCGTGAAAGGTCAAAATGTATGTATAGTTATTACATCATAGAGACAGGTATTACAAGTTCCACACAAAGGAGAAACTATTCAATAAATGATACTATAGAGCTATTTTTTATATGATGACTTGGAACTGGATCATAGAAGTTTGTTCTATATTGATTAATAACACAAATGTAAATATCATCACTTTTACAAATATTTAGAATAAAATATTAAAAAATATATTTTTTAAACTAACATTAGAGTTTTAAACCAAGAATAACTTGGTAACCACAAAATGTGGATAAAATTTCCACTCCCACCAGCAATGGAGGAGTGTTCCTCTAGCTCCACATCTTTGACAGAATAGGCTATCACTTGTCTTATCGATCTTAGGCATTCTGAGAGATGTAAGATGGAATCTCAGAGTCATTTTGATTTTCAATTCCTTGATGGCTAAGATGTTTAACATTTATTTAAGTGTTTCTCAGCCATTTGAGATTCCTCTGTTGAGAATTCTCTGTTTAGATCTGTACCCCATTTTTAATTGGATTATTTGGGTTTTTTTTTTTTTTTGATATCCAGTTGCTTGAATTCTTTACATATTTTTGGATAGTAGACCTCTGTGGATGTGGAGCTGATAAAAATCTTTTCCTGTTTTGTTGCCTGCTGCTTTATCCTATTGATGGTGTCCTTTCCTTACTGAAGCTTTTCAGTTTCATGAGATCCCATTTATTAATTGTTGATCTTAGTGCCTGTGTTATTGGTGTTCTATTCAGGATGTCTTTCCCTGTGTGTATGAGTTGAAGGCCATTCCCCACTTTCTTTTCTACTGGGTTCAGTGTATCTGGTGTTATGATGACGTCTTTGATCCACTTGAACTTTAGTTTCATGCAGGGTGATAATTATGGATTTATGAACATATCCAGTATTGTTCCCACTACCCAATTTCATACAAGTAAAGAAATTAGACTAACATGTATACCCATTGATTTAAATATATAAATAATTTGTGGCATATTCATAATTGAATATTATATAACACAAAAGCTTAAGAACTACTATCCTCAAAACATACATGGATTTTAGAAATATGATATCTAATGAAAAAGTAACCAGCAGTTTAGTAATGCTTAACAATATAAAAAATTCACATGTAGGAAGATAAACATAAATAAGAAACAAAATATTAAATATAAATTCAGGGTGACAGTTATCTGATACAGAAAAAGCAAGAAATAAAGACATAGGAATAGTTGAATGTAGACACTTTCAACTTAAATTGAGGTAACATAGGCATTCATCTTATTGAGCTTTATAAATGACATGTGAAATATATATAGTGTATGCAAACTATTGTATCAAAATAATAATTTTAAAAGGAAACAAAACTAAAGCCTTTAAAAATAGCATACATGCTGGGTGGTGGTGGCACACAACTTTAATCCCAGTTCTGGGGATGCAGAGGCAGGCAGATCTCTGTAAGTTTGAAGCCAGCCTGGTCTACAAAGTTACACAGAGAAACTCTGTCTCAAAAACTGAAAGGAAAAATAGCTTGCAGATATGTCTACATTAAATATATGCTTATTTAGTAACCAATAAAACAAAGTCTTAATATAAAGAAATATAGGATGTAGAAAGATAGATGGTACAGCATGCATTATACATACATGCAAGCATAAAAGCATAGATTGGAAACAAATACACATACATGGAGATGAATGAGGAGATGGTACAAACATAGAAAATAAAATACTGATTAATAAAACGTATTAAAGCATTTCAGAGATTCAAATGACAATTTACCTCCAGTTCCTACCTGTATTGTTGAGTATTTAGCCCTAAACAGGACCTATACAATGACTCTTTCAATTGTCAGTGCATACTGCAGAAGAGAGCATGAAAAGTATGTAAGATTTGGAGGATGGGGAGGAGTGCTGTGTAACACTTTTCTAGGCCCAACATTGCCATTGCATCTGCTAATTCATGGTAGCTGTGACTACTTGTATGACACCTGTGTAAGATTGGGCTTGTCAACATTCTGTTGTGAATAGGGAGGAGCTAATGAGGTCCTAACACTCCCTAAGGTTCTATTATATGTTTACTGACTTTGATGTGGTCACTGACGAGTTGTCCATGCTCTCATAAATAAGACATAAGTATGCTAATGTAAGCAATCCTAACTGAACTCAATGGGTCACAAAAAATGACATGAAAATAGAGGAGGGTGTGCTAGGAAGAAGAAAAGTTCAAGAGTGACAGAATGAAATAAAATAATTGGGATGAATATGATTAAAATATATCATATACCTGTATAAAATTGTCAATGAACAAATGAACTTATCTTAAAAACCATATCCCACAATTATTAATGGCAACTGTAAATATGTGAAACACCACTGAATCAGGTACATTATTTAAGAATATAATTATAAAGAATTAAATTTAAGGAGACAGAGAGTAACAGTAATATATAGAAGTTCAAATTTATAATCTTGAATCTTCTGAAAATGAGCTTCCATTTCTAAGCACTCTAATAATCAGTGAAAATGCTACTAGACAGCGCAATGTTTTCTAAGAGAAATCTGCTTTACCCACCTAATTTCTTAATCAGAAAAATTTTAAAAATCAATCCTGTTACATTTTCAGAGCTCCTTGACACTTTAAATTTTATGGCTTCAAGTCTATTTGGGCTTATTTTGTGACAGGAACCATAGCGGCACACCCACATAGAGATTGCTTTGCACTGCCATGCAGTTCTGACATGAGAGAACGAGCTTATTCACTGTTTAAATTGATCTCCCGTGAGCACAGTCATTCCTTCCTCCTCTCCCTCTTTCCTCCTCCACCCCTCCTTTTTTCTTTCTTCTCTCCCTCTCTGCTACCTTCCCCCCTCTTTGGTGCACAGATTTTTTTTTTAAATAGGCTATAATTGACATGGGAAGGGGGAAGTTAATTCTCACACACAAATCAGTGTTAGTTTAGCCCCTTACTGTTTTTAATGCCTGTTTATGGTAGCATGCATTAATCCAAGACAAGCCAGCATATTTTCATTTACTATCATATTTTCTGAAGCCTTTAAAGAGTGTGAGGGAGGAGCTGATGAGGTAAAACTTTAACATGCCATGAACTTTTGTTTGTGCACGGCTCTTGTGACAGAGAGCTCAGGTTATACAAATAGATTTCTGAGTGCTGATTCTTGCCAAATCACTAATGTGGAAAAGATTGAAATTGTACAGAAAGGCCAGCATGCATCACTCTGACTACATCTTTGCTCCTTCTGCTCTGCCTGCCTGTTCGCAGCACAGGAGACAGTTATTTGTTGTAGAGTCTCATCTCACCCTTGAGCAGCTTTAAGCCAATATTTCTAGGATAATCAAAAGATTTATAATGCAGACAGAACTATAAGTGATTTACACTACAAGAAGTGGTGTGAAAAAATGTGATTCTGAAAGTGTTGCAGTGTTACCCTTTTCATGAAGTATCACTGTACAATATTTGCAAGGACTCTTCCTTCTCTTTCAAGCTGGAGGATTAATAAACTGAGTTTAGTCTATTTTCTTCATGTTCATTTTGTTGGATACATGAATTTTATATCTATTACACAATAACCTCTATTAAATCTATATGCATTTTCTATACAAAAACATAAGTCATGCAATCACATGCATGTAAATATTACATGAAGAAAGATTAATTGGCTCATTTGGTTCTTCCCTCAGTTTGAGCCTAGAGGCCACTTATGTCATATAAAAAGAGACCAATTGCACAGTCACATCCCTGATGTTATCTCCTGTTTTTGGATTCCCATTTAAATGTGGATTTTTTTTTCTTCATCTAATGTTTTCAACTGATAATCTCTCTATTGATTCCTCTTACACCAACCGGACATTTAGAATTTTCCTCATTTTGATTTGTATTAGTTAACTATGGTCTCCAATCATTCATGTCTCTGTAACAAGTCCCAGAATAGTACACATTATATGCTTATACATTCATTTTCTCATTCCCACACCATTTAAAAATTGATATATAGTTCACATACTACAAAATGCCATACTTAGCATTTAAATGTAAAATTTAATATGCCTTACTTACTGCATTCACAGCAATGACCACTAAAGTAATCTCAGAGTATTTTCAACACCTTATAAAGCAGCCCATATCCATTAGACTGCCCAGGCCTCCTAACAGAGACCCAAGTTCAGGGGGTCTGTCTCATGCTGGTTTCCCAGCTATCAGTTTGGGGGTCCATGAGCTCCCACTTGTTCAGGTCAGCTGTATCTGTGGGTTTCTCTAGCCTGTTCTTGACCCCTTTGCTCATCCCTCCCCTGTTATGAGTTGTTACCAACCCCAACCCACCCCCCCCCCCGCAGGTCTGGTCCCACCACCTAGCCAGCCCCAAATAACACACAGAAACACTGTATTAGATATAAAGCAGGTGGCCTGTTTCTAATGTTTCTTACTGGCTGGCTATGTCTTAATGATTAACCCATTCCTATTACTCTAAGTACTTCCACGTGGTCTTATCTTACCGGAGAGAGTGGCTGACTTCCTACCATGTAGGCCCCCCATCTTGGAACTCCTCCCTACTACTTCCTCTCTCCTCCTAGTCTCCTAGTCCTGCCTCTCTGGCTTTTCTATTGGCCAACAGTGCTTTACTCATCAACCAAAATAAGAGAAACATATTTATAGAATGACATCTCCCATCATCTCCTCTTTTCTGTCTAAAATAAAAAGAATGGTTTTAACTTTAACATAGTAAAATATATCCCACAACAGTTATCAAGTAAGAATCACAGTTAACAATATTTAGTCCATTAACATTTAGTAAGATTTAAAGAAAATATTCTATCATCTATCCTATCTTTGTGAGTCTAAAGTCTTATATGTAACTTATCTTTAATCCTAACTAAGGAAAACTATAACCTAACTATCTGTCTTCAACTCCTTCAAAGACCACAGAAGGATAATATATAAACTCTAGAAATGACAGAGACAACTTACTACCTGGTCAGTCACCCGAAGTTCTTATATAAAGTTCCATCTTTAGCCCATAGGCCATAGTGTTTCTGGCAGATTCCTCAGCAAAGCAGGAAACTAAACTGTCCACCTGTATTGGCAGTTTGTCAGTCATTTTTCTCTGTGGCTTGAAGAATGTCTAGGAGACTCTTCCATTAAGCAGGAATCCTGTAGCAATGTCCATCTTGTATCAGCAGTCACTTTCCTATGGGTCCTGCACGTCCATTTTATACAGCATAAAGTCAAACAGTCCAGAAAAGAGCAGTATCTTACCATATTGGAGGTAAACTCCATAACATGTTTCTTTAATGTCCATCTTCCCTTCTGACATAGGTACTGTTGCCAGGAGCAGTTGTGCCTCATTGTCAAGAAAAGTTTTAACCATTTTAAATGCCATATTCTGTAGGTCTTTAAAAGGTTTCAAGAATGCCTATACATCTCAAATACATCTCTATATATCTAGAAATCCTAACTAACTTAACTATAAGTTTTGACTATTATAGGTAACTATCTATAATCTGTATTAAATTATACATTACATTTCTAAATTATATATATATATATATATATATATATATATATATAATACCTAAACAAGGGGAGAAATATACATATCACAAAATTAACCTTAAATTATATCAATAAATTAAAATCCATTCCAAAACAAAGTCTTCATATCTATCCCGTAATCCCCTTTTTACCTTTAAAAAGATTAGTTGTGGTTATTAACCATTTATAACCAAGCCCACTTAAATGAACACAAACATTTATAAACAATATTTGGGAATTTTTGTGTCGTTCTTTCCAAACTGCTTCCTGCTGGTATGGGGCGCTCTCATGGGGATCCTAAGAAGATGCAGAAATCCTGGCTGTAATCTGCAAGGCTGCCTTATCCAAGCTGTTTTGAATGGTGTATCACCTGGGACACTGCTTTAGGAGGTCTGGCTTGATCAAACCATGCTAGTCTGGAAGGAATCCACAGATTTTCATTTTCTGTGGAAACAAAACTAGAAATCCTTTTCCCCAGTAACCTGTCCTTAGACTTAGAATTTGGAATTCAAAGCATTTTTTAAATATATAAATTGAATTAATCCAGCAGTATTTCTTTTAACCATTGTTATTTCCTCAGCAGTCAAACAATTTAAAGACAACAGAAAAGCATATAGTGTTCAAAGTTTCCCTGTGCTTTTTATCTTTACATGGCTTTTTTATTACTCTATTTCTTCTACTTGTATTCTTTTCATTTGTTTGAGACAGGGTTTCTCTGTGTAACTTTTATCTGTCCTGGAATTAACTCTGTATACCAGGTTTACTTCGAAAACACAGAGATCTTCTTACCTCTGCCTCCCAAGAGCATGGATTAAAGGCATATGCCACTATACCCAGCTACTCTGTGTCTTTTTAAAACCATTTTGGTTTTTTTCTCTCCCAAGCCTACGTATAATTTAAAACACATTGCAAACCTTTAGCGGTTTTTCTTATCTAAATCTTTATCATTTTATGAGCACGAGTCTTTTATGTGGTAAACAACAACATTGCTAAAATGAAAGCCATAGCTGTATTATCTGCAGTCTATCAAAGATGGCAGCCGGTAGCTTTACCACCAGAACTGAGAGCTGCACTCACTGCCTTGGTCTATGCTGCCATCCAAGAGCATGTTGCAGGCTTGGAGATGTGGTCACTGCCATTGCGAGCTCTCATGCACTCCATTCAGTTGTTAGTGGAGCTCCTTAAAAGCCTTCTGGTTTTTTGCTGCTTATCCTGAGTCAGGAAACCTCCCTTAAAAGGAGCTGCTCAAGTCTCTGCTTGTCTCTAGCAAAACAGAGTCCAAATGAGAATCCTTGCTTGTCTCTGTTTTTGTTTGTTTGTTTGCTTGTTTCTGTTTGTTTCTAAAAACCCTTTCTTAAGCTTTTGTTAAGTTCTAAGTGGATGTTCTTCAGTCCACATTGGAAGCCATTTTGTTATGAGTAGATTTTTCCCTCCGGTCTGTTCCCACTGCCATGCCAGCCCTCCAAAATACACATAGAGACTCTCTATTTGATATAATGCTATAGGCCTGTTACTAGTTTCTTATTGGCTAGCTCTGTCTTAAATATTAACCCACTTCTATTCATCTAAGTACTTCCACGTGGTCTTATCTTACCGGAGAGAGGGTTTGGCTTCCTACCCTGTAGGCGCTCCATCTTGGTACTCCTCCCTACTACTTCCTCTCTCTTCCTAGTCTCCTAGTCCTGCCTATCTGGCTTTCCTATTGGCCAACATTGCTTTATTCATTAACTAATAAGAGAAACATATTTACAGAATGACATCTTCTATCAGTCTTCCCTCTCTACAACTAGATTCCAGGAGTTTGTCTCAGTATGTTTATTTGTAGGTGTCTGCTTCTGCTTCCATCAGCTACTAGGTGAAAGCTCTAAGATGGCATATCTCATTATCATGGAAGGTCATTAAAGGTCGCCTATCCACTATTGCTTAGATTATTAGTTGGGGTCATCCTTGTAGGTCTCTGGTCATTTCCCTAGTGCCAGATTTCTTTCTAAACTTATAATGGCTCTCTGTATTATGGTATCTCTTTTATTGCTCTCCTCTATTCTTGGTCACACTGGTCAACAGGGTTACAGAAATCAAAACCACAGTGAAATACTATTTTCCCTCTAGTGAGAGTGCATCTCGAAGCCTGGTAATACTGAACATAGGCAAGAATTGGAGGAATTTAAATCCTCATTCTTTGCTGATAAGGATTTGAAAGTTGTAGATGCTTTGGGGAATCACTTTTCAATTCTTCAAAATTGTTTTCATTTTCATCTATGTGTGTATCTTGTGTATTCATTTGTGTGCACATGTACAAGTGTGTTTATGCTGAGGCCAGAAGTTAACCTTAAATGTTGTCCTTCATTTACTATGCACCAAGTTTTCAGATGGGGCCCTAACACTTGCCTGGAGCTTAGGTGTTCTTTTCTGTATCCTCAGCTCTGAGAGCCCCGGAACAGAGTACCACAAATGGTCTTTGATCAAACTAATGTACTTATGCTTGCACATTATTGACTTAGCTATCTTCCCAGACCCTTCCTTAAATAAAAATTTAAATGTGTTTATACCCAAAATAATTAAAAGCATATACTCAAGCACAAAGTTGTAAATGAGGGCTTATTACTTTATTATTCAAAATAGACAAAAGGCAGAAACTATCCTAACTCCTATCTAATTTGTTATATATTAGGATAGCTACACCAGATTGTTTCTTTGGTCCATTTCATTGGAAAATCTTTTCCCAACACTTTACCCTGAGGTAATGTCTGTATTTGAAGTTGAGGTGTATTTCTTATATGCAGGAGAAGGATGGATTTTGTCTTCACATCCATTCTGTTAGCCTGTGTCTTTTTATAGGCGAGTTAAGACCATTATGTTGAGGGGAACTAAGGACCATTGATTGTTAATGCTTCTTTGTTTTAGATTTGTTGTTGGCAGTGATATTGTTAATATATTTGCCCTGCTTTACCCTGGGGTTGTGGTGAAGTAGTATTATCTATTTCCTATGTCTTTGTTTCTATTTCAGTTTTCTGATCGTGAACTGTTTGAATTGTTTTCTTCATCTATTTGATGTTTTTTCTTATCTTCCCTTGCTTTCTTTAAGAGATTTGTGGATTTCTTGCATGTTTTTGGTTTGTTTTTTCTTCCATCTTTTTAAGGGATTTTCTCATATCCTCTTTAAGAGCCTCTATCATTTTCTTGAAGTTATTTTAAGGCCATTCTCTTCTGCTTCTTCTGCACTGGGATGTTCATGTCTTGATGTTATAGAACCTATAGACTCTGGTGGTATCATATAGGTTTTCTGATGTTGGATGTGTTCTTATACTGTTGTCTTCCCATCTCTTCTTCCAGTGGGTACAGGTGGGGGGTCTCTCCCTCTCCTGATGTGTGTGGGTTCAAGGGCATATTCTTTCCACTCTTACAGAGGGCACAAGGGAAAGACAGGAATGGCCAATACTGAATGCAATTTTCTGTCTCTAGGTCCCTCCACTCTCTCTCCCTGGAGGATGGAAAGGCAAGGAAGGAGTGGCTACCAATGGTGGATGCTTTGGGGTCCCTCTGGGGATCCCTCAGTGGCAGAAAGTGTCTGATGTATTAATACTATTTCTTTGATATATCTGGGTATCAGTATGTCAGTACCACATAATCTTAATTAGAAGGGTATAATGCTTTTATCTTTTTATTATTACATTGAATTATTGTACATGTGTGTAGGACTGTGTAAAAGTATTGGAGTGTGTCCGATGTCACATGTGTGGATATCATGTGGGATTTAGTTCTCTTATGTGTGGGTCCCAAGTATCCAACTCAGGTACTCAAGCAGATATTCCTTCTGAAATTATAAAGCATTCGCTTAGCTGTTTTTCTCATATTCATAGGGTCTTTGACCAATATGCTTATATTTTCACTCAGTCTTTTACTTTTTTAACCTTTAATCTTCCTCAGTTATGTACACAATTCCACCTCTATCTCATCAGGGAAGGTTGTGAACATTGCATTTAGTCACCTTTGCTAGAGTAGTTTTTCATTGTCATTGAAGTAATTCCTGCATTTTCTTTGTTGTCATTTTAACAGGATTTCTTCTTTAGAAAAGTTATGATATACTCCCTAATCCTTTTTTTTTTCCACAAGGACATCAGATGATATTGCTGATGTTTGCAGTCCACAGCTTTCCACAGCAGGGCATGACGCTGCATTCCTGTATTTCCAACATCCTAGAGTCTGAAACAGGACAAATGTCCAAAGTTTGAGGTCAGCCTGAGCTGCATAGTGAGTTATAGGCAATTATCAAAAAGAGTCTCCAAGAAAAAAAATTTTCTTTTCTTTTTTTTTTTTAACCATAAGCAAATTAGTGATCTTAAACTGTTATGATTCTCCTAACAACCGGAAAGGAGCTCTGGATTGTTATTATGTGGTTGTGTTGATTGCCTAGTAAATATTGCTTCTACTTCTTTTTTGTCTGGCACTAACTTTAGAGCTTCCCTCTACTATGACTCCAGTGGCTTTTGGGGCCTGATTCTCTCTCAATTTTATTGGCCATGGTTCATGACTTAGGCTCCCCCAAACTGAAGAGTCAGTGGAGTATGTAAACATTTTCTCAACTGTGCATGGAAAGATGGTGCACTGGAACGTGCTCAGGGTGGCATTCATTAATATTCTATTGAGCACTGATTATGTATCAGACACTTTGATGTAGGAGTAGAACACCTACATCTATGGTAGAGTTGGCAGGCTTTTACTGCAAAGCTAAATATTTCCAGCTTTGTAGAAAGGTACCTATCACCACTTCAAAATCATAAGGTAGAAGTCACGTAAAGCCAACCATAGAGTACTTAACTGGATGGGTGTGGCAAAGCCCTAATAAAACTTTATTTGCATGGACAAATGATAGATTACGTTTTGCTGAGGCTACAGTGTGCCATCTGCCCTCTAGTACATACAAATCAAAGGAATGGAATGGGACAAAAGTAGAGCTTTTATCATTCATTACAGAGATGATCTTCATTTACCTTAGCTTTCATTCTTTACTTCAAAACAAGAAAGTCCTTGTGAAGTCCAGTTTTCGGGGTCCAGATACTGCTTAGTGGTGGTACATAGAAAACTCTTTTGAAGCATTAGAAAATTATTTATGATTAAAGTACATAGGCCCATCACAGAAAATTCTCATCCTACCTTGTCTTTTTATTATCAAACAAATTTATTTTAAACTCTAGATTTTCAGAGTTACAGCTTTGGTGTCTTTTCAATGGTATCTCTATGTCACACAATGTTATCATCTAACCCCACCCTAAACTGTCACGTCTGACATTTTGTTCCTGTGTGGGCTGAAGTAAACAGAATACAAGTGCCTATGGTTAATTCTAAGAGAAGAGAAAGTTGAAGTTTGCTTTTATATTTTAGACTGGTTATAAAATTCATAATTTGAGTAAAGCTAAGAACAAATAAGCTGCTGTCATTTCTAAAATAATGTCTAAACACTAGAAGTTACTCTTTGCCCATAATTGTTGTGGAAGATAAAAGTCTGAAAAGGTCCTTTTAAACAGGGTCTGCAACACAAGTGATAGGAAAACATCTCATTAAAGATGGTTTAGATGCTCTGCTGTAGAAATCTGTCATTATTATCCTGTGTTTGTGTATGTTTGTGTGTGCATGATGTGTGCATGTGGGCACGAATGGCACAAAAACTGTGTAGAGGTCAAAGGTCATCACACTTGGAGGGAAGTTACTCAACTTGCTGAGCAAGCTCTTGATCCTCTTCTCGCGTGCACGCACGCGTGCGCGCGCGTGTGTGTGTGTGTGTGTGTGTGTGTGTGTGTATCTCATTTACGTTATTGTATGTACATACACGTGCAAGTCCCATGGTACAGGTGTAGATATCATAGGAAAACACTGTGTTGTCTGTTCTTTCCTTTCACCTTTATGTGGGATCTAAAGAGCAAACTTGGGTCATAAGGCACATATAGCAAGCATGGTGCCATTTCCGTTTTGGTTTTTGTTTTTCTCTTCTTGTTGTTTTTGTTTTCTTCTTTTTGGTTTTTGGTGTTTTTTCAAGACAGGGTTTTACTGTGTATCACTGGCTGTCCTGAAACTTGCTCTCTAGACCAGGCTGGCCTCAAAACCATAGGTGTCCACCTGCCTCTGCCTTCTGAGTGCTTGTATTATTAAAGGTGTGGACCCCAGACGCTGTACTTTTGAAGGTGCATCTGTTATACACTGTCAATTCCTTCTGGTTCATAGTTAACTATCACTGTGAAAAACTATTGCATCATTTTACCTTATTCATTGATAGAGCAGAAAAATTAATTTTTAAGACACAATCTGGATGTATCTGTTCTGATTCTCATTAATGATCTAGTCCTGTAGCTATACCTGAGACATTTCTTCATATTTATATTTTCATTGTTTTCCTTGAGATGCACATAAAATATCTAAATTTTATGGCTTAATGGACTCCTTTAAGTGCTGTGTTTGACTGTAGTTGTTTGATCTTTGTAGTGTTATGTATGCATATAAAATGGAAGTGCCTTTCTTTCATGACCTGAAAAAAATCAGTTTGTGGAAAGGATGCCACCTTCAGGTAATTCGAGGAACAGACAGAAAAGCTGTACATGATAGCACAGTAGGGGAAATTTCTATCTGCAGTGAATTTAATATGCATTAAGCTTTTGTTTTAGAAAATTTAGTCATAACCACAGAGTCCTCCTTCTCAAGGCTATGGGTTGTAACTTTTTATTATTGAGGATAGATTCATCATCCAGTTAATAAGTATTTGCATGTGAGATGTATGTTTAATGCTAACTGAGAAAACTATAAACAGTTATACCCACACTCACATAAGACTGAATAAGAAATTGCTGGATTTCCATTTCGTCTCACAGAAAGCATATTAAGAGAAGATATATCTGGTAACATCTGCATTCAAGAGAGTCCTGTTTGGAGGCTGCAGAGACAGGGAAGTCACTAAAATGCTTGTGGCACAAGCATGAAGACTTGAGTTCGAGCCAGCATCCATGTAAAAAAGCTGAGGGTGGCAGAATTCATTTGGAATCCCAATGCTGGTAAGGGATGGATGGACAGGAGCATCATTGGAGCTCATTGATCACTCAGCCTAGCCTACTTCAGAGTGTCTCAAGACAATGAAAGATTCTGTTTCCCAAGAAAAGGTAGATTGCATATGAGAAATGACATCTGAGGTTGACGTCTAGCCTCCACATGTGCATGTACACATGTGAGTTCATATGAATTTGCATACATACATATACAAAGAGCCCTATTTTAATTTTTATTAAAGATTTTTTCATACAATACATTTTATCAGGTGTTTTTCTTCCCCCAACTCCTCCCAGCTCATCTCTACCTTCCTACCCACACAACTTCATATTCTTTGTTTCTCTTTTTCCAAAGAAAAAAATCTAAAACTAAACAAGCAAACTAAAAATCAAAACCAGTAAAACAAAAATTCTTCAAAACAACAACACAAAACCATAGGGAGTGCATTTTACACTGGGTAACCACTTACTCCTGGCCCTGATATAACCAGTGACACCCCATTGGAGAAAACTCATTATTTTTCTTTCCTAAGAGGTACCAATTGCAAATAGTATCTTTGATAGAGGGTGGGATTTTGTGTTCATTTCCTCTTCTCAGTGCTGGGGTTTTGTCTCATTTGAACTTGTACAGTCTCTGTGAGTTCTTATATGTATCAGTCCTGTTGTGTCTGGAAGTCACTGTTTCTTCAGAGTCATCCATCACCTCTGGCTCTTACAATTATTCTGCCTCCTCTTTTGCATAGATCCCTGGGCCTCTCGAGAAGGGGTTTGCTAAAGACATTCTGTTTAAGGCTGACTGCTTTATAGACACTACTCTCTGCACATTGTCCAGTTATGAGTATCTGTGTTAATCACCATCTACTTCAAAAAGTTTCTTTTATGAAGGTTGAGAGATGCACTTGTCTAACAGAACAGCAATAAGTCATTAGAAATCCTTTTCTTGCTATGCTCCTTTAGCAAAATGATAATAGTAGGCTTTTCCCAGGGCACATGATCAGTCTAGACTCAAGTTCTTGGCTACTTTAACAGTGCAAGGAAAGGTTCTGTACCATGGAGTGATTCTTCAATCAATTAATGAGGAAGACATTGCCCAGCCTAGATATTTTATGCAATCAAGTAAAACCTCTATTTGCCATGAATGAGTAACGTTTGTTGAGAAATTGGCTAAATGGAACCCATAGACCCCCAAGAACCATGGTCATTGCCAAAGCTATTAGTTAGCCACTACAACCTATAATAAAGCCCTATTGTTGAAGACACTTGTTATGGTATCAAACATGGAGAAATTGTACTGGTGCCTAACTAGAAGCTTTACCCCTAATGTCTGGTGCTCATGGTGTTGGAAGTTACTTTGAATACTGCTGTAGGAGAAAAGCAATCCTGAATATTATTCAGCTACAAACCCTGCCACCTACAACAGCTATTTTTCTGAAAAAATATACTGATACAATAGTGACACAAATATTATGGGAGTAACCAACTACTTTATTGTATGTATTTTAGTATTTTATTTGAGAGTAGTGTTCAGCACATTGCTTTCTGAAAAGACATATACAATTAGTTTATTTAATAATAAAAATGACATATTACATACAAAGAATTACAAGGAACAGGACACATGTCAGTGTTTGGAAAAAACACTGATGGAGACAATGCTTCTCTTCTTGAAGCACATATTGCTATAACTGGATGCTTATTGGTCACAAAGAATAGATATGAAAATAGTATAGATGTTCTAGGATGGCATATAAGGTAGTCATCAATTTCATTATCAGGGAAGGGCATTTAAGGTAGCCTCTCAACTATTGCTTAAATTGTTAGCTGAGATCATCCTTGTAGATCTCTGGTCATTTCCCTAGTGCCAGATTTCTCTTAAAACCTGTAATGGCTCCCTCTATTATGGTATCTCTTTCCTTGCTCTTCTCTATTCTTACCCTGACTCAGTCTTCCTGCACTGTCATGCCCACCTCTCCCATCCTCTTTTCCCCTTCTCTTTCTCCTCACTCCTTTTCTCCTCCCCCATCCCCCATGCTCTGAATTTGCTTGGGAGATTCTGTCACTTTCCCCTTCTCAGGGGACCATGTATGTCACTCTTAGGGTCATCCTTGTTTCCTAGCTTCTCTGGTGGTGTGAATTGTAGGCTGGATCCTTTGCTCTATGTCTAAAATCCATATATGAGTGAGTACATACAGTATTTATTTGTGACTGGGTTACCTCACTCAGGATGGTTTCTTCTAGTTCCATCCATTTGCCTGCGAATTTAAAGATTCCATTGTTTTTTTCCACGAAAGGCCTCACCATGCCTGGGGAGCAGAAAGGGCATAGGATGGGGGTTGGTGGGGGAACAGGGGAGGATGGGAAGGTGTGGGAACTGAACTGGTATTGGTATGTAAAACAAGCTTGTTTCAAATTTAAATAAAAATTATATATATATATATATATATATATATATATATATATATATATATATATAATAAATGAATAGGTATAGAATGGACATGAAATTCAAGACAGAGTATGAGCCACAGAGATAAATGACTGACAGTCAGAAAGAAATGGAAGATCTTGGGCACATAAGGGCAAGGACAAGGAAATTTATTTACAGTATAGACTTCACTTTAAGGGGTTGCAGGCAAAATGGAATTTCTTGTCAAACAATTTATTTTCACATTTTCTTTACAAGTCATATAAAATGAAAAAATAAGAAATTAACCTTTCCTTGATCAAAACTGTACAAATATGAAATCTCTACTAGAAGGTAATAACGTAGTGTTAACAGTGGACTCAACTGCAGGTTAATTAGGAGCCACATGGGGGTAGTAACAGCACATGGCCCAATAAAACTAATGTCTAGACTTAGCCTCAGTGTTGTAAAAGCAAAAGAGAGTGCTCAGTAGCAAAACAGGGGGCTAGCCCCCTATAGAGATAAATGCTGATTAAATGATCAATGTTTGGCATTTTCTCCTTTCTTAAAAACAAATAATTTTAAAAACAAAACATGTTTTTTCTTACATTTAAAAGTAAATTTGATTTAGAATGTCAGACTTTGAAATTATTTTCTTTTTTATTATTTATTTCATTTACATATCGATACCAGTTCCCTCTCCCTCCCTCCCTTACTCCCTCCCTCACTCTTTCCCTCCCTCCCCCCATCGCATGCAAACCAACCACCCTCCCCTCCCATCCCCCCACTTCACATGTAGAGTGATGCCATCCAGGTGGGGTCATGTAGATCTGTCAAGTCATTTGAAGTAGGGACTAGGACTTCTCTCCTGTCTCTAGATTAAAGGAGTATCCCTCCATGGGATACAAAGTCCTTTTGTGCACCAGGAATACATCCTGGTTCCACTGTCTGAGGTCCCTTAGACTGTCCAGGCCTTCTAGCGGAGACCCATGTTCAGGAATCTGAGTCAGTCCCATGCTGGTTTCCCAGCTATCAGTCTGGGGAACCATTAGCTCCTCCTTGTTCAGGTCAGCTGTCTCTATGTGTTTCTGCAGCCTGGTCTTGTCCTCCCTCTGTGCATCTGGATTCTAGTTTGTCTCAGTGTTTAGTTGTGGGTGTTTGCTTCTGTTTCTAACAGGTACTAGATGAGTGCTCCACAATGGTGGATATGTTAGTCATTGATCTCATTATCAAGGAAGGGCATTTATGGTAGTCTTTCCAATGTTGCTCAAATTGTTAGTTGGAGTTTCTCTTGTAGGTATCTGGGCATTCCTTTAGGTTGAGTTTTCTCTTCAATGCTATATCGGCTCCCTCTTTTATGTTCTCTCTCTATCTCTCTCTCTTCCCCCCTCTCCCCCATCTCTCTCTTTTCTGTCTTCAATTCCTCTCCTGACTCAATCTTCCTAGTCCCATGTGCTTTCCTCTCCTCCCCTTCTCTTTCTCCTAGTTCCCTCTCCACTCACTGCCCCCCAACTCCCCATGTGCTCTGGAAAACTTGTCCCTTCCCCCTTCTGTGAGGGGCCTTAAATGAATCTCTTAGAATCCACCATGTATCCTAGTTCCTCTGGCAATATTTATTTTCTAATTCACTACAGTATTTATTTTACCTTCTAGTTCAAAATTCTAAAAGTAAAAAACATATTTTTGCAAGACTCGGCCACTGTATAACCAGAATCATTATTTTAAGTATGATGGCATGAAAATATTTGAATATGATTATATTGGTGGTGTTAAATGTGCTAGGTCAATTTATTTTGTTAGAAAATGAAGCTAGACCTAGATAATTCAAAGAAGTGATAAGATCTTTGGTGTACTACTAAACAATTGACTTGTATTTTATCTTTATTTTGTATGGCTCAAGGGTTATTAATTGGCATCTAACAATAGTTTTAGTGTAAGTAAATTAAGTAGTTCCTTCAAAGAGTTTATTCTATATCTTACTTTGTTTTTAAAAACCATTTTTAGGATCTTATCTCATGTCATATTTATTTTTTCTTTTTGAAAACTGATCTGTGATCTTCTATTCTACTCGTCATGAATTGTTCTGAGGTCATGAACCAAAAACAAAAATATGTACTTGGTATATTTACTGTCTAAGATGACTTTGGCTGTAAAGCCATGCCTTTTAGTCAGAAATGTGAGAAAATTACTATTTGAGTCTAATAAAAAAAGAATTTTAGATGACATCATTACAAACTTAACCACTTCTCTTCATTTTCAAATGTCTCTCAAATTCTTCAGTTTGTTCTATAACTCTGGCTAATCTCAAAAAAAAAAATACATTGGAAGGAGGGCTCCTGGCTGTGTCTTCTCAAGATTGTTCTCCAAACACGTCATTAGGTATGACAAAGAGAATCGGATAGAAATAGAAACATTCAGATCATTTACCTATTCCAGTGTACATGATAATCTACTTACTACTAAATTCCATTTGAATTTGGGTTTCTTAAGAAAATTTAAAATGCAGGTCATATTTCTTTAAAAGGTTATGCTGATTCAAGTTTAAACAATTATATACTTAACAGAGTTTCTAATATAGAGATTAAGTAAACATTATTTTGTTTCCATCAATGGTATTCATCAAAGCTATATTTTACTTCTACCTTACTTTTCTAGTAATATAAACTAGGAAGTTCTTTAAGTTCAATATTTTTTAAAAGAACATGACATACATACCCTGAAAGATTTTTTATGGAGATTATGAAATTGTATGGCATAACTCATGTTGTTTCCCATGAGACACTAAGTGTAAAATGTTATTGATGATATTGCTCAAATTCCCTTCAAAACTCTCTAACACTAATATGTGCAAAATGTAAGCAAACAATTACCATACACATTCCATTCTTCATCAAACAGCATGAAATTACTTTTATTGCCTAACAAAGTAAACTCATGGAAAAGCACAGAATATAGACCAGAAAGATGGTTCAGAGACTTAAATCAGTTGCTGACAAGCCTGAGAAAGTGAGTTGAGTAACTGAAGTCCACATGGAAATAGAGAAGAGACTGCTGCAAGTTATCCTCTTAGCTCTACACATGCACTGTGACACATGTACATGTATACACAGACACAGACACATGCTCAGACACGCACACACTCACACACACACACACACACTAGACACACACACACTGACACTCACACACACTCAGAGAGAATAAAAATGTATTTTTCAAAATCTTGAAAAAAAAGAAAGCGCACAGGGTATTTCTCACAATATATTAATTTATGCTGGATTGGAACAATATTTTGTAATATATTTTCATGGCCAAAGAAAAAAAATATGGGAAAAGAACTCTAATAAATTATGACATAAAATCAACATTTTTTTCTTTTTCCAAAAACTCTTTCCAATGTTTTCAAAAGTCAACGCATTCCAATTTTGGTCCATTATAATATGATAAACTCATGAGTTATGAGGTTTATTCATATTATATTATGAAATGTTCTCACAGAAAGCAAGTTACTCAAATCCATATGTTCGAATACCTTAAAATGTACAGATAACTGAAACATTGAAAGACTTCACTGGGAAAATTGTGGCCAAAGGTCCTATTTGATTATAAAAAGAAACTAATTATTTGAAGAGAGTTTTTAAAACCAAAGATTTTAAAAATGAAAAATTGAATATAATGTTCAGCTATGCTATAAACCAAAGTAGATTACAACAAATGATGTGATAATATAATTTAAAATTAGTTTTGAGAAGAAATATAATGTGATGGTTTGACTAGCAATGGCCCCCAAAGATTCGTGTGTTTGAATGCTTGGTCCATAGGGAGTGGCACTATTAGAAGGTGTGGCCTTTATTGGAGAAAGTGTGTCACTGTGGGGATGGGCTTTGAGTTTCATACGTTCAAGCTATGCCTATTGTGGCACACAGTCCTCTTCTGTTGCCTGTGGATAAAGTAGAACTGTCAGCTCCTCCAGTGCCATATCTGCCTGCATACTGCCATGTTTCCTGCCATGATGATAATGGACTAAACCTCTGAAACTGTGAGCCACCCCTGTTAAATGTTTTCTTTATAAGAGTTGCCATAGTCATGGCATCTCTTCACAGTAATAGAAACCCTAACTATGACATAACACTTCAAATATTTTATTTTCTAAATCATGTACACAGTGGACTATAAAACATTGAAAATGTTACTTACGTAGTCAGAGATCCTTGTGGTAGGTTGGTAAGGAGGAAGGAAGGCAGGATCACAAAGCAGAACTATAATAGCATATGAGGGCTGTAAAACTTTGTTTTCTTAATTATGGTAACTTTTTACAGAGGGGTACTTTTGTCAAAATGAACATTTTAAGTACAAATAGTGCTGTTTATCACATATTGGTTATACTTCAATAACGCCATTAGATAGATCATATTCCATATACCAGTCATCTTTATGATTTTTCAAAGGGAAAGTGTGAAATAGGAGTATGCTCAGTCTACAATGTACACTTTGAAGACAATGACCTTAAGTAACACACTACACTCTAAAACAAATGTACACAGTCAAAAATATTAAAAATTGTAGGAGAAACACTTTAAGATATGTTTAATAGTTTATCCAAATAAACTGAAAATAAGTGAACCATGGGGGTCAAGATCATAACAGGGAACTCGTGGGAGCTCATTGACTCTGAACCACAGACACCTAGGGAACCTGCATGGGACCGACCTAGGGCCTCTGTGGGTGGGTGACAGATGTGTGGCTTGTTCTGTTTGTGTGGCCCCTAGCAATGGTATCAGGACCTGTCCCTGGAACTTAAGCTAACTTTTGGGAACCTAGTCTCCATGCTGTGTTACCTCATCCAATCTTGATGCAGGAGGAGTTTGGTCCTGCCTCAACTTGATGTGTCATGCTTTGTTGACTCCCATGGGAGGCTGTCCCTTTCTGAATAGAAATAAAGAAGGAATTGATAAAGGAGTATATCGAAGGGAAGTAGAGGTAAGCAGAGAAGAGGAAAGGAAACTGTGGTTTGACTGTAAAATAAATGAAAAAATTAATAAGTTAAAAATAAATACAATGGTACATTGTTGATATTTACGAGATTTTTTTTTGAATATTTTGTTCTTCTGTCCTGTAATCTCTACAGTTAGCTACTTAGAGACCATTATTTTTTCCTCCAGAAAGAATAAATATCTAAGAACCTTTTCTTGCTTAAAACTAGAGTTTCTTTTAAGATTTTTATTTATGTTTTAGTTAGTTTTGCTTTTTTACACACACACACACACACACACACACACACACACACACACACACACACACCTTCCTTCCACCCATTCCCCTCTGAATCTTTCCATACTCCTACCACTTTTAATTCTTATACAAGTAGGTTATTTTGGGTAATGTGGGTCATGGTGGTGGTGGTGGTTTTTTGTTGTTATTGCTGTTGTTTTTGAGATAAGATCTCCCTATGCAGTCCTGGTTGACCTAGAACTTACCATACAGACCAAGCTGACCTCATACTCACAGAGATGATCCTCCTGCCTTTGTCTCTGGGGAGCTTTGATTGAAGGTGAGATTCCTTTTAAAAAAATCAAAATAGAAAGAATTATATAATTTCTTTCACCTGCCTTACCTTATACCCTTTCCATGTCCAACTTATACCTCTCTTCTAAATTCACAGATTCCTTATACCACTGTGGTTGCATATACAAGTGAAAAAAAATGTTAACACACAGCCTACTGAGTCTGCTCAGTGTTGCCTGCATGTGTATGTTTATTAACTACTAATTGAGTGCTCATCCTTGGGGAAGACTAATTCTTCCTCCCTCTTTCAGAAACTGTTTATTGCCTGTAGCTCATCTAGGGCTATGTCACTGTGAGTTTGGTCCATCTACATTGATAAAAGAAATTACACCCATTTATGATACTTTGATATCATTTATTTGCCTCTTTCCCATTGCATGAATTCTGTATCTTCAATGAACTGTTAATCTTGTGCATGAACACTTACACACACGCGCGCGCACGCACGCACACACACACACACACATGCATGCATGTGAACACATACATACATACACGTCTTTTGCTTTTACTTAGTTTCTGTTTTCATGTATGAAATTTCATAAAACCACGTGACCGAGGCTACACAGAAAATTCCATTTTGAACCAAAACACTGAAAATTCTTCCTTTAAATGGTCACTGAGATATTCAGTAATGCTATAAGACATTTTTAGGCTCTCCCAATTTATCTTGCAACATGATAAATAAGCAAGTTTGTTTATTTCCTATCTGCTTAGGACAAAGAAAATTTCTTATTTTACACAGATAAAAACCTCTTAGGGTGTTTCTCTAAGTGATTGAATTTTGCCTTGCTGATGTGGCTACTTGCTAGACTCTGTGTGTTTAGATACATGTATTTAATTTGGAATAGATGGATGGAAAGAGAGCTTTACCAATGGTCTGGAAGAGGAAGTGTTTATGAAACATAAAAAATCCACTCTGAATGCCTTATAATCCTTGGCAAGTTTTATAGAGAACTCTCATTTTTTAAAATAAAAGATTTATTGAGATATAATTCAAATAATAAAAACACAACCTTTAAAATATGTAACTCGATGTTTTTAGCATATTTGAAGTTACATAAAATATCATCAGTCACCTTATTCCAGAAAAGTTCAGAAATCACAGGATGGAGTCTTCTATGCACCACTCTTTTAAAATTTATTCTTTATTTTGAAAATCAATGCAATATTGTCATTCATAGCCACAATTTGTAACCCCTAACCCCTCATTTATGGCCACAATTTCTAACCCCCAATCCCTCATATGACCCCAATATGTCTCCCTTCCAACTACCTATCTTTTAATATAACTCCCAGAGTTCAGTTAGTGGTGCTCATACATGCATAGCTATAGCACCATCCACTGGAACATGAGAAACCTACCAGTGGCCAAATCCTCAAAAAACTCTGATTGTTTCTCCTTTGGAACCTGTATACTGCAAATAATTGCTCTTCAGTTAGGTGTGAGGTCTGGAAATCATCTACTCCATTTATTCTGGGATTTTGGCTGACTTGATCTTGGACATGTCATAATAAGTAACCACTGCTGATGTGAGTTCATGATTGTAATAGCCATGTTCTATCCACAAGACAAAATTTCATAGCACTCATCTGTATTCTCCAGTTGTTACACCCTTATTCTTCTTCCTTTTAAGATATATTCATTAAGCCTTGGACGTTGAGGCATTAATATAGATGGGTTGTTTGGGTTGAGCACTAAGTTTCTTACTCTCAGTAATTTATCCAGTTATGACCCCCTCCACTGACTACTGCCCACTGCAAAGTGAAGCTCCTTTGACCCATAAGTTTTCATTACTCCTCTTCCCATAGCCCTTATCAAATGTTATTCTACTTCATACATGTATGAACTTAACTATTTGTACATTTTTAAATGTAATTCTATACATAATTTGTATGCATGCATTGTCTTTCTGGCTATTTTATTTCACTTAACATATTTTTTTATGACATACCCATGTTGGCAGATTAGTTATTAAGTTTCTCTGAGCATCAGTTGTTTTTGATTTTTATTTTTATAGATAACAATCTAAAATGGGCATGAAATGAGACTACATATGCAAAGTTACTGGTAAAATAATGTGATACAAACTAATCTTTCCTTACTCTTCCCACTGTTTTTTTACTTGTATTTTACTAATTGGACTTCTAGATACAAATTCAATTCATTTCAACATATTTTTGGCTTCTATTTTTTCTAGATAAGATGCTCAATTTTGAAAATGTGAATAACAATTCTTCCCTCATATTTTCTTCAAAGTGTAGTATAACAGAGTCAAAAAAACGTGCATGCAGTGCAGTGACTGCGACATCCAGGGTGCTACAAATGAACATAACACAATCATCAAAAATTTGTGTAAAGAGAAAATGATCCTGCGACAACTTCTTGAAGCATATTTTCCAAACAAAAAAATAATAATTCCCTAAAATACAGAGTTTCAGAAAACAAGAAACTTCTTACCCTTAACCCTTTACAATAGCCACAAACAGCATAAAGTACCTTGGGGTAATGCTTACCCAACAAGTGAAAGACTTATATAGCAAGAACTTTTGTCTTTAAAGAAATTAAGGAAGATACCAGAAAATGGAAAGATCTCCCATGCTCTTAGATAGGTAGGATAAACATAGCACAAATGGCAATCTTGCCAAAAAGCAATCTACATACTCAAAGCAATTAAAATCCCAGCAAAATTCTTCACTGACCTTGAAAGGATAATGATCAGCTTTATATGGAAAGACCCAGGATAGTCAAAACAACCCTGTACAATAACGAAACTTCAGGAGGCATCACCATCCCAAAATTTAAGCTCTACTACAGAGCTATAGTCCAGAAAACAGCCTGGTATTGGCATAAAAATAGAAAAGTATACCAATGGAATCTAATTGGAAATCCTCACATTAACCTACACACCTATGAGCACCTGATTTTTGACAAAACAGTTAAAAGTATACAATGGGAGGATGAAATCATCTTCAACAAATAGTGCTGGCACAACTGGTTGATGGTGTGGAGAAGACTGCAGATAGACCCATGTCTATCAGCATGCACAAAACTCAAGTCCAAATGGATCAAAGACCTCAATATAAATCTAGCCACACTGAACAACTTAGAAGAGAAAGTGAGAGGTACCTTTGAACAAATTGGTACAGGAGACCACTTCCTGAACATAACACTAGTAGCATAGACACTGAAATCGACAATTAATAAATGGACCCTCCTCAAACTGAGAATCTTCTGTAAGACAAAGCCACAGTTAACAAAACCAAACAGCAGCACAAAGACTGGGAAAAGATCTTCACCAATCCTACATCTGACACAATGTTGATCTCCATAATACAAAAAAGAACTCAAGAAATCAGTCAACAAAACACCAAATAATGCTATTAACAAATGGGGTACAGAACTGAATAGCGAACTCTCAATAGAGGAAATCAAAATGGCTGAAAGACACTTAAGAAAGGGCACAACATCCTTAGCGATCAGGGAAATGCAAATCAAAACAACTTTGATATACCATCTTACTCCTGCCAGATTGGCTAGAATTATAAACACCAATGACAACTTATTCTGGACGGGATGTGGAGAAAGGGAATACTCCTCCACTGCTGATGGGAGTGAAAACTTGTACAGCCATTTTGGAGACCAGTGTACAACAGGACCCGGAAATCCTCCTCTTAGATATATACTCAAATGATCCACCTCCATGCAACAAAGACATGTGTTCAACTATGTTCATAGCAGCATTATTTGTAATAGCAAGAAAAATAGCAACTGAAGAATAGATAAAGAAGATGTGGCACATTTATACAGTGGAATACTACTCTACAGGAAAAAAAACCAATGGAATCTTGAAATTCGAAGGCAAGTGGATGGAACTTGAAGAAACCATCCTGAGTGAGGTATCCCAGTCACAAAAAGAGGAACATGGTATGTACTCACTCATATATGGATTTTAGAAATAGAGCAAAAGATCATCAGCCTATAATTCACATCACCAGAGAAACGAGGATACAAGGAGGATTCTAAGAGATTCATATAAGGTCCCTCACAGAAGGGAGAAGGGACAAGATCTCCAGAGCACATGGGGAGTTGGGGGGCAGTGAGTGGAGAGGGAACTAGGAGAAAGAGAAGGTGAGGAGAGGAAAGCACATGGTACTAGGAAGACGGAGTCAGGTAAGGAATAGATGAGAGAAAAGAGAGAGAGAGACAGACAGAGAGAGAGAGAGAGAGAGAGAGAATAAAAGAGGGAGCCATTTTAGGTTTGAAGAGAAAACTAAACCTAGAGCAATGTCCGGTACCTACAAGATTGACCCCAACTAACAATTTGAGCAACAGTGGAAAGGCTACCATAAATGCCCTTCCCTGATATTGAGATCGATGACTAACTTATCCATTATCATAGAGCCCTCATCTAGTAGCTGATGGAAACAGAAGCAGACACCTACAACTAAACACTGAGCCAAACTAGAATCCAGTTACACAGAGGGAGGACAAAATCAGGCTACAGAAACACATAGAGACAGCGGACCTGAACAAGGAGGAGCTAACAGGCCCCCAGACTGATAGCTGGGAAGCCAACATTGGACCAACTCAGACCGCCTGAACATGGATCTCAGTTAGAAGGCCTGGGCAGTCTAAGGAACCTCTGACAGTGGAACCAGGATATATTCCTGGTGCACAAAAGGACTTTGGGAGCACATTCCCCATGGAGGGCTACTCCCTTAATCTAGAGGCAGGAGGGAGGGAGGGATTTAGGGACAGGGAACTAGGATAGAGATGTAAAATAAGAAAGAATATTTTAAAAAGAAAACATTACTTTCTTTAAAGAAAAAATGGAAGGCTGTACATTGCTCATGGACAGCACATCAATTTTCTCATGAACACATGCAGCGTCTCTTCCAAAATAGTCCTCCAAGCACAGGGATTAATGGACTCATTCTGTAGAATGGGAATACCCATTGCGGTTTCAAAGGCAGTGGTTTAAGTCTGAAATGTTGAAGAGCTGCATTATAAAGCTGGGTAGTTTTTATTTTGGGGACAATAGCTGATGTAGGAATAGGAGATGTAGTTTAAAAATGCAAATATTTTGGGCTAAAGTGATGACTCAGTGATTAAGAACCTTTGTTGCTCTTCCAAACCACCTAATTTGGTTCCGAGCATCCATGTCATAAATCGAGTTTCAAGGGATCTGATGTTCTCTTTGACCTCAATGAGCACTGACATGTGTGTGCATGCACATGCACGCACACACACACACACACACACACACACACACACACACACACACACAATTAAAATAATACATATACTTTCTCACCACCAATGATTAAAATAAAAATCTTTAGAGACCAAGATAATTGTTAGTAAGTGCTCTTCTAGTAATTCAAATGTGTAATGAGTGGTAAAAGCAACTATGGTGCACAGATAAACAGCATTCCCATTGCATCTGTTCTTCTTGTGGCTCAGCTAACAAATTTGAATGAGCTGTTTCATATTTCTTGTCCTTAATTTCCCTGTCTGCATTATGAAATGATCTCTAAGGTCTTACATGTTCATACCGTGGCTTCCTCTCTGGGCAGTATTTCTCCTGCTCATTTACTGCAGTACACAGTTTGGTATTTTGATTGCTGTATTGTTTACTTTATCCAAGTACATGGTTATTCTCAAATTGATTTATGCTGTGGAAGAAAATTGATGTTCTCAAGGAAAAACGTTTGGCCAAAGCCAATATTTTGAAGATGTATGTGATGAAATCAAATATAATAACACTTCAGAGAATAGTATTTTATGTAATGAGAAAATCCAGATTGTGATGTATTGGAAGAAGTTATTCTCCAAGGGGTTGTGCAAATAGATGGAGAAGAGTTAGAACATCCAGACTTCCGACCTATTTAGAAGGCAGTCTACAGGGAATGCAATCTTCTCTGTCATAAACATGCTTTATGATTGTATTTCTGGAAAGGTGAACTCATTGGGAGGACTTGCTAGTTTGTTTCCACTTTAGGACTTTATCTTCTAAAATATACCCCAAATAAAGGCACACATCATAATATTGCCTGCAGTTTTTAATGGGAATTATTGTTAACAATATTTGTTGTGCAGAAATTAAAATTACTTTTAAGGTTGAAGTTCTGTGGTCTACAAAGTGCTATTGGGATTAAGGACACACATCTGTGCTAGAAGTTTTAAAATCATCAGATCATCTCCCAAACATTCCCAAGGAAAGGATATACTTGATGAGTTAGATGGCTTGCCAATGTTCCAGTCCTTGGGGTCAATTAGCAATGTTGTACATAGAACATCATCCAAGGATAGCGGGAAGAAATCATGGATTGGAAATATGGCACAACTGGAAAGAAATCAGAACTAGAAACAGTCAAACAAATGTACTAACAGGTGAACTGAAGTCCAAGGCAAGTGAGGATGGGGAATACTAGCTTCTCAGTGAGCTCATACATTTCCAGATGCAGATAAATTGGTTCCAAGACTGAGACAATGACTTGTGGAACACGAATGACTGGTTGAGGTACTGGAAGTCGTGGAGAGGTTACAATTCTGAGAAATGCTGATTAAAATAGAATAGACATGAGCTTTGCCGTGAGACTCAAGTCTCAGCTATATAATATAGCCTAGAAAATATCACTTTGTTTTCTGAAATATCACTTCCTCAATTTTAAAACAAAAGCAATGTACCAATCTGGTGGTATTGTTGTGAAGATAAAAAATAATACATAAAAAGGCACAGAACAAATATTGATGTACTTAACAGATGATAGACCTTCTGTTGTTGGTTAGTGTCTTAAGTTTTTTTTATGCTCATTCCTGAGTTACTGGGGAACCCAGAAGAATAATATTTTGTAAATAGCAAATTATAAATAAAATTGGTAACCATATTGATTCACTCTGCCATGAGTTACACAGACTTTTGAAATTTTCTTGGTAATACAATTGAGGTAAAGTACATATGTACTAATTGGACACAGTGGGTTGTATTTATATATTAACTCCATTTTAAGGTTATGTAACAGTAATAATTGAAGAAAATGAGTCAATAAATATGAAAGGGATTTGGGAATATATATATATATATATATACTTTTGAAAAATTATGAGTATTGGCAATAGAGGCAAGTCACGCCTGCTATAGAAAATGCAAAACAAACTATTTGGAATATTTCTTGCATTCCTTTGAACTCAAGTCATTAAGATCTGGTATTCCTACTTTGAAAAAGAAAAATATCTACTGCTAGCTTTCTTTTTTAAAGATTTGTTTATTTATTATGTATACAGTATTCTGTCTGCGTGCCAGCAGAGGGCACCAAACCTCATTACAGATGGTTGTGAGCCATCATGTGGTTGCTGGGAATTAAACTCAGGACCTCTGGAAGAACAGTCAGTGCTCTTAAACTCTGAGCCATCTATACAGCCCTACTGCTAGCTTTCTTAGCAACTGGTCTTATAAACCTAAAGCTTGTTTCATTAAATTCGGGCTTGCTATAACAAAGTGGCATTGACCGTGTGGATTATATATGATGTAATTTACTGTTCACCACTCTGACTGATGAGAAGACTAAATGCAGGGTGCCAGAACAGTCAGGTTCAAATAGGGATCCTTTCTTTAGTTACAGGATGCCTTCTGTGTCCATCCTTCTATGGCAAAGGACAAGAAACCTCTTTGGGATCCCTAATGCAAATATCAGATTCCTGAGAGTTCTGAAGGCCATCTCTCAATACTGTCACTTTCAGGATTACAATTTCAGTAGATGAACTGTAAAAGGACACAAAAATTTATTCATAACACAAGAATTTCTACTAACTAATCCTTAAGTTCCCTATTAGCAATTGTGCTAGTCTTTAACTTTATACTATATATGTATACTGGCATAATTGTGTAACTATGTGAGTGGTATGTGTTTATATGTTTTTAAAAGTCAAAGCTTCATTATGAAGATCAGTTGAACACAGATTTGTTGGATTCTTCCTTATTTTCAAAGGAAAACCTTTGAGTCTTCACCGTTGAGTAGAAGAGTTTGGGCTTATCATAGAGAACCTTGATGGTGTGAAATATTCTTTCTAAACATAATTTGTTCAGATTTTTAACATATAAAGGTTTGGGATATTGTCACCTATTTTCTGTATTTGTTGTTAAAACAATTATGTGACATTTGTCCTTTGTTCAGCTAAAATTTGAATTCCAGGAGTAAATTCCATGTTTACTATATAGAATGATATCTACCTGGAGGAATTAAACCAGAAAAAAGAAATAAAATCCATCTAAATAGAAAAGGAAAAACTGAAATTACCGGAAATTTCCTGAAAATTATCAGAATTGGCTTTTTAAAAAAATCAATAAGCATCAAAGGATACAAATCCAACATTCAAAAGCAGTAGCCTTTTCCTAAGCTAACAACAATTTACTTGAAAAATAAATTAACAAGTCTTTATATGCATGGTAATATAAAAGAAATTAAAATACTTTATAATAAATTTAATCAGAGAGGTGAAATGTCTGTACACTGAAAAATAAAAGTTGATGAAAGATATGAGAGAAATTAAAAGAAGTCCGCTGTTCATGGATTTGGAAAAATTACTATGTTAACAGGTTAATAAATATCTTAAATAATTTAAGATTCAATATAATCCCTATAAAATTTTCATTTTATTCTTCAAAGATAGATAATCAATCCTAAAAGTGATGTTGATCCCCCAAACAATAAAACACACCAAGGATATAACACTATCAACATTTAAAAATAATACAGTGTTTTAGTAATCAAAACAGTAGATGGGGAAGAATGAATCCAAACAAAATCACATATTCTGCAGGCAGCTATAGTTTTTCAAACTTACTGATTTTTGAGATTATACAATAATTACAACAGTTCCCTCTTCCCATTCTTCCTCCCAATTGTTCCTATTTCCCCTTCCTTTCTCTTTTTCAAATCCATGACCTCCCTTTAATTAATTGTGGATATATATATATATATATATATATATATATATATATATATATATGAATAGTCTTTTTATTTAATTTATTATTATTTTACATGTCAATCCCAGTTCCCTCTCCCTCCCTCCCTCTTACCCTCTCTGCCCCCTCACATGCACCATGACCACCCTCCCCTCCCATCCCCCTACCCCAATTCCACATGTAGGGCAATGCCATCCAGTTGGGGTCTTGTTAATCTGTCAAGTCATTTGAAGTAGGGACTAGGACATCTCTCCTGTCTCTAGGTAAAGGCAGTATCCCTCCATGGGGGATATGTAAGCAAGGTTATTTTGTGCACCAAGAATACATCCTGGTTCCACTGTCTGAGGTCCCTTAGACTGCTTAGTCATTCTGGCTGAGACCCATATTCAGGAGGGCCTGAGTCAGTCCCAAGCTGTATTCCCAGCTATCAGTCTTGGGGCCCATTAGCTCCTCCTTGTTCAGGTTAGCTATCTCTATGTGTTTCAGCAACCTGGTCTTGTCCTCCCCATCTGCATTGGGGTTCTAGTTCGACTCATTGTTTAGGTATAGGTCTTTGCTTCTGTTTCCAACAGGTATTAGGTGAGGGCTCCATGGATAAGTTAGTTGTTGATCCCACTGTCCGGGAAGGGCATTTATGGTAGCCTTTCCACGGATGCTCAATCTTATAGTTCTCTAGACCTTTCTTTGGGTTCAGTTTTCTCTTCAAACCAATATTGGCTCCCTCTTTTATGTTCTCTCTCTCTCTCTCTCTCTCTCTCTCTCTCTCTCTGTCTGTCTGTCTGTCTCTCTTTCTCCCTCCTGTCTTCTATTCCTCCCCTGACTCAATCTTCCTAGTCACACGTGCTTTCCTCTCCTCCCCCTCTCTTTCTCCTACTTCTCTCTCCATTCACTGCCCCCCACTTCCCCTGTGCTCTGGGAGACTTGTCCCTACCCACTTCTGTGAGGGACTTTATATGAATCTCTTAGAATACACCTTATATCCTAGTTCCTCTGGTGGTGTAAATTATAGGCTGGTGATCCTTTGCTCTAGGTCTAAAGTCCATATATAAGCGAGTACATACTATGTTTATCTTTTTGTGACTGGGTTACCTCATTCAGGATGGTTTCTGCAAGTGCCATCCACTTGCCTGAGAATTTCAAGATTCCATTATTTTTTTCTGCAGAGTAGTATTCCATTGTGTAGATGTGCCACATCTTCTTTATCCATTCTTCAATTGAGGGGCATCTAGGTTGCTTCCAGGTTCTTGCTATTTCAAATAATGCTGCTATGAACATAGTTGAACAGATGTCTTTCTTGCATGGATGTGGATTATTTGGGTATATGCCTAAGAGGGGGATTTCCGGGTCCTGTGGTAAACTAATTCCCATTTTCCTGAGGAACCGCCATACTGATCTCCAAAATGGCTGTACGAGTTTCCACTCCCCCCAGCAGTGGAGGAGTGTTTCCCTTTCTCCACATCATCTCCAGCATAAGTTGTCATTGGTGTTTCTAATTTTAGCCATTCTGGCAGGACTAAGATAGTCTTTTAAACAAATAATGGCATGAAAATTGAATACACATATGCAGAAGATTGAAAGCTAATACTCATCACTTACTCTTGTTCCAAAGGAAGCTCAAAATATATCAGAGACTCCAAAGCCTAAACTACTAAAAAATAAACATGGGAGGAACATTTAAAAATCTTGGTAAAGGCAATGCTTTTCGGAAGAACAAGTCAAAAAGAATAGGGAACAAAGTAAATATTGTTTAAAATAATACAAAAAAAAACCTAATACAATTAAAAATAGATCATTTGAACAGACACTTTTCAAAAGATTAAGTACAGATAACTAATAAAAAATTGAAAATCACCTGATGGGTGATGTCATTATGTATATATGTTTCTCATACTGGTTAATGAATAAAGCACTGTTGGCCAATAGGAAAGGAAGATAGTTGGGACTAGGAGACAAGGAGGAAGGAGGAAGTAGTAGGGAGGAGTCAGCATGGAGAGTCTGGAGAAAGCAGAATGCCGGCCGGCTCCCCGATAAGAGAAGACCACGTGAAATTACATAGATCAGCAGAAATAGGTTAATACTTAAGACAGAGCTAGCCGATAAGAAACTAGTACTGGGCCAATAGCATTATATCAAGTACAGAGTATCTGTGCATTATTTGGGGCTGGCGCAGCGGCAGGACAATACTGGCAGTGGGAGGAAAAACCTACTCCTTACATATGGCGCCCACGTAGCTAATAAGAACTTCCACTTAAAATTTAACAAAAGCTAAAAAAAAAAAAGAGGGTTTTAGAAACAAAAGAACAGAGACAAACAAGGTTTCTTGGTAGCAGCATTTTTTCTCGGTTGTGTTCTGTTTTGCTATAGACAAACAGAGATTTGCGCACGGCTCATTTAAGGAAAATTTACTGACTCAGCACAGGCGGCAAAAAACCGCAAGGCTTTAAAAAGAAGCACTGCTAACAATTTATTGGTGTGTATCAGAGCTGGCAATGGCAGTGACCACATCTCCAAGCCAGAAACCTGCTTCTTGCTGCGTGCAGACCAAGGTAGTGAGCACAGCTCTCATTGCTGGCAGTAAAAGTACCCGCTGCCATCTTTGATAAACTGTGGCAGAAACAACAAAGGCTTTCATTTTAGCAATGTTGTTGTTTACCTGATAAAAGACTCGGGGCTACAAAAAGATAAAGATTTACAGTAAAGACAGACTCATATTAAGAAAAACCTCTAAAGGTTTACAGTATGTTCTAAAATATACGTAGGCTTGGGAGAGAAAATAAATAAAATGGCTTTAGAAATACAGGGTGTGGTGGCACATGCCTTTAATCCCAGCACTTGGGAGACAGAGTCAAGCAGATCTCCGTGATTCCAAGTAAACCTGGTATGCAGAGTAAATTCCAGGGCAGATAAGAGTTACACAGAGAAACCCTGTCTCAAAAAATGAAAAAATAGAAGTAAAAGAAACAGAGTAATAATAAAAAGCCACATAAAGATGAATGGATGATATGTACTATTCTGTTGTCTTTAAATTGTTTGACTGCTGAGGAAATAACAACAACTGATAAAACAAATGCTGCTGAATTAATTCAATTTATATATTTTAAAAATGCTTTGACTCCAAAATTTAAGTCTAAGGACAAGTTACTGGGGAAAAGGATTTCTATTTTTGTTTCCACAGAAAATGAAAAGCTGTGGATTCCTTCCAGACTAATGTGGTTTGATCAAGCCAGACCCCCTGAAGCAGAGTTCCTGATGATCCAACATTCAAAACAGCTTGAACAAAGCAGCCTTGCAGACTACAGCCAGGATTTCTGCATCTTCTTAGAATCCTGCTTGACAGTGCCCTTTGACAAGATGAGTAACATCAAAGACTCTTTAGCTATATGAAGAAAAAATAAATAAGAGTCGTCATAAATCAGAGGGGAATTATTACAACTGGTATCACACATATACAAATGAAATTTAGATGTCACCATACTCAAATATATATATTTATATATATTTATATTTATTAATTATAGAGCTTGGCCTTGATTTAGGCTTGTTCCAAACTAGTTCTTATCACTTAAATTAACCCATTTATGTTAATCTACATTTTGCCCTGTGGTTTGCTTCCTATCCTCAGTACAGTACATGGAGCTTCCTCTATGTCTGGCTGGCAAATTCCACCTCTCTTCTTTCCAGAGGTCTCCCTACATGTCCTGCCTATCCTCTCCTGCCTAGCTATTGACTTTTCAACTCTTTATTAAACCAGTCAGAAGGTGCATCCTCCCAGTATACAAAAAGATGGCCCCCAAACAACTGCCATTCTCCATATGCAAATACACACATGTGTTTGTGCACTCATACAGACATGCATCACATATGAACACGTACTCACAGAGTCAAATAAATATATAAAATAAAAGAAGTGAGCAGACAATTTAAATAGTGTTCCTCAAAAGATAGCACACAAGCAGGTTGTGTGATAGAGCACTTGCCTAATATTTGCAAAGTCCTGGGTTTGGAAAGGCAGGCATGGTGATCCATGCTTGTAATCCAAATACCTAAAAGGTGAAGAAAGAAGAATCAAAACCCTCTTCATCTATTTGTGGGATTTGAAGTAATCTGGAGCTACATGATACCCAGTCTCAAAAAATATGACATACAGATAGACATTAGAGATATGGAAAATGTTCAACATTAACAGTTATCAAGGAAATGAAGTAAAAATGACAGGTGGATAGCACTTCACACCAGTGGGTATGGGGACTATGAAAAGGTTGGAAAATAATAGGCACTGGCAAGAATGTGTAGAAAAGATAACCAATGAAAAGTTTTAGTGAACATTCAAATAAAAACAGAACGGATGTTTAAAAACAAAAAATGAGAGATACCACATGACCCAAACTTTTATTATTGGTTATATACCTAAGTGAAATGAGATAAGCATATCCTAGCAAAATATTTCTTCTATTTTCATAACTATTTATAATAGAAAAATGCAAAAAACTATATATATATATATATATATATATATATATATATATATATATATATATCCTAATGGCATATTGCATATCAACAGAATAAAGGATAAAAGGAACTTGGCAGATGTATGCCTACATAAATACAAATAAAATGGTTCTGATACTCTGTCATTATAATTTGGTTATGTTATTTTACATGAGGTGGGTAAACCTGAAGGACTGTTAAGATAAAAAAATAAGATATAGAAGAAACCTACAGAAACATCTGACCTGACCTAGTGAGAGCACAGGGACCCCAGTCATAAAGCAGGGGAATCAGCATTGGACAAAACCAAGCCCTCTGAATGTGGGTGACAGTTATGGGACCTGGGCAGTCTATAGGACCTCTAACAGTGGAACCAGTATTTATCCCTAGTGCACAAATGGACTTTGGGAACCCATTCTCTATGCAGGAATACTATTTCAGTCCAGGTACACAGGATAGGGCCTAGGCCCTGTTCCAAATGATATGACAGACTTTGATGATCTCCCATGAGAGGCCTCACTATCCTTGTGGAGTAGGTGGGGGTGGGTTGTTGTGGTCAGTGACGGGCATAAGAGGATGGGAGGGAGAGGGAATCTAGGTCAGTCCTATGCTCGTTTCCCAGGTATCAGACTGGGGTGCATAGATCCCCCTTGTTCAGGTGAGCAGTTTCTGTGGGTTTATCCAGCCTGGTCTTGACCCCTTTGCTCATCACGCCTCCTTTTCTACAACTGGGATTCCAGGAGTTCAGCTCACAGTGTTTAGCTGTGGGTCTCTGCTTCTGTTTCCATCAGCTACTGGATGAAGGCTCTAGGATGGCATTTAAGGTGGTCATCAATCTCATTATTGGGGAAGGATATTTCAGGTGGCCTTTCCACTATTGCTTACATTGTTAGTTGGGGGTCATCCTTGTAGATCTCTGGACATTTCCCTAGTGACAGATTTATCCTAAAAACTATAATGGCTCCTTCTATTATGGTATCCCCTTTCTTACTCATTATTTTTTATTTAAAGACTTCAAAAAAATTTCTTCTCTCATATATTACATCCTAACTACACTTCCTCTTCCCTCCACTCCATTCAGTCTCTCCCCTCCACCTTTCCTCTTATCCTTATCCAATCCCTCTGTTTCCCCTCAGAAAAGAGCAGGTCTCCCACGAACATCAATTAAACACAGCATAATATGACCAGGCTCATGCCATCACATCAAAGCTGGACAAGGCAACCCAGTAGGAGGAAAGGGGTCCTATAAATAGGCAAAAGTGTCAGTAATCACTCCCACTCCCATTGTTAGGAATCCCACAAGAACACCAAACTACTCAGTCATAACATATATGCAGAGGACCTAGCTTAGTCCCATGCAGGCTCCTTGATTTTCAATCCCTTCACGTGAGGACTTCTGTTTACAGAAGATGGTCAGTTCAGGATTCATTCCCTATTTTATAATGGGTCTGATTTCAACTTCTAGTTTCTTTTATTAATTTAAGTCAGTAATTTAAGGTTTTTCTTCTTTTTAGTTGTAATCAAACATCACTACAAGTTACTGCTGTAGATTTCCCCCATATGTGTTATGATGTGTTTCCTCTTTTGCCTTGAGACATGTTCTAACTTCTCCTTGGAGTTTTTCTCTGACTGGCTTATGAGTCAGTGGTGTGCTGCTTATTGCCTACATACTCAATAACTGTCCAGTTTCTTTTTGTTGTTTCTGGTTTCATTCTATTACTTTCTCTGATTTAAGTTTCTGTTCATTTCTTTGGTGACCCACCATGTGTTATTCTGAAGAATCCAGAGAGTCTGGAGAATAATTTTTATTCTATTGTTTGGTGAAATGTCCCCCATGCACCTGCTATGCTCACTTAGTTCATATCATTATTCATGGTTGGTCCTTTAATAATTTTTGGCTTGGATATTTTATGTATTTTTAAAAGTGGACAACTGAAAATTCACTATTAATATATTACCCACACTTCCTATAGGCCTGCCAATATTTGTTTTATATATTTGAGTTCTCTGATATTGGATATATATATATATATATATATATATATATGTAAAATATTTTATAATTTTATCATTATCTAATTACCTTTCCTTCTTTTGTGATATATTTTGACTAAAAAGTCGATTTTGTCTAACACCTGCTCTCTTTTGTTTATGACTTTCATAAACTATTTTTTCTATCTTTTCTCTTTTACCCTGTGTATGTAATTACATCTAAACTGAATTCCTTGTTGGTAGCAAGTAATGTGTGTGTGTGTGTGTGTGTGTGTGTGTGTGTGTGTGTGTGTGTGTATTCATATCTCGCATATTTATCAACCTAGCCAGTTTATATTTCAGGTAAATATTTCAACTCATTTATACTTAAACTGGTACTAAAGTAAGAATTTACCATTGTAATCTTGTTTTTGTGTTTGCTTTGTAATTTTTGTCCTTTTCTTCTGCTTTTTGTATCATGATCAATTAATAGAAATCATACACTTTTCAAACATAGAAGTATTTTAAGGTAATGGAGCCTAGATCACATCAGTGTGAAATTTCTATGACTTACATGCCTCTGCCAAACATTCATGGGTCCAAATTTAATCCCCAAAGTCATTTTTGTGATGTGTGGGAGATAACACCTTTACAGAACCTACTAGGTCATGATGATAGAATATTAATGGGGTAGAAGTTACAAAAGAAAGCTCAATACAAGAAGCACCACCAAGGAATGTGATATGTCAGAAATAATGTAGCATATGTTTAGATGACACCTGAGCTAAGAATTTTGGCAAGTTTATGTTACTGTTAGAATGTATCTCTCAAAAACAGATGTGCTTAAATTTTAGTCTTTGACCATATTCATCAATGATATTTGGAAATGAGCTATTGGCATATATTGGAATTGCACAAGATCACAAGGGGAGAACACCATGGGGGCTTGTGGCTCTTTCTTTACATATAATGCCTTCTTCCATGTTGTGATGCTATACCACTGCCTGTGACCAGTGCAGAGCATGTGTAGAGACTATGATTTCGTACTCTGAAGTTTTCAAACTCATGTTAAATTACTCTCTTCAGCATTCTGTGGTATTTAGTTATGTCAACAGAAAATGAACTAAGCAAAATAACAGATCACACAGAAAATATTTCTTGTATGGAAATGAGAAAAGAAAAAAAATCTGTATATAATGAGTATAACTCTCATTGAAAAGATGTCATAAATTATCTCCTGTGCTCATAAACAGTCTTGGAGGTCTGTGCATTGTGATTTAACACACAAAAGCATAAGTCATACAAATGTTTGCAAATCTTTCGCTTTTCATGCCTCAATATATTACTTATACAGATTTATTTCATTGTATATGATGGATTGATAATCATTATGAAAATATATGCTCACATTTTGCTCAAGTCATATTTCTTCATGTGGCAAGCTAAGTATGGTTGTTGCTGAGGCAAGATTTTAAAATTCTTTAATCCTTATTTTAAATATTTAATCTTATACATACATAATGGTTTAATTAAAGTTCTGGCTTCCCTGAAAAATTTATTGGTATATTTTCTGCAGAAAGTAATTGGAAAATTTACATGACTTGCATATTTATTTTATAGAATTATATCTTATTATTTATCTTTTCATATCAACAACATAAGAAAAACTAATTTTCTTACCTTATTTATATTACTCATTTACAATTAAAGTATCTACTTTTATTGAGGCATGCATTAATCTTGTATGTTAGCCAAAAATAGAATTTTACTCACTGAGATGGTTCATAGGCTGCAATTCATCTGAAATATACTTATGAAAAAATATTCAGCCATCTCTTATTTTTCTTTTAGAATCACATCACAAACACCCTTTTGAGAGAAGCAATTTAGCTCAGGTACTGAAAGTGAGCACCTCATTAAAATGTTCCTGGGTAATAAGCATGCAGAAATGCCTCAAGTGTAAGTACATAGTGCAGATGGGTAATTTGAATATGCATATATTCCAGCCTTTATGTTGCTCTGCTCTACTTAAGCTAAGCTACCATTCCTTTGAGTTAATGCCACAGGATTTCTTTCCTCTACACTGCATTGAGAGTTCAGACTGAAAGTATTTCACTATGCTATATTATAGATGAAAAATATGGGCAGAATTTTTTTCCAGTGTCAATATAAAGAACATGAAACTAAAGCACCCACACTCATCATTACACCTAGGGAGTGTGGGTGTTCTCACTTAGATAATCTTAGTTGCCACACTTTGGTATCTCTTTTTTAGCATGTGCATGTGTGTACGTGCATGCACACACACACACACTTGACTTGATGGTTGATTTCCCTAGATCCAAGCCCACAAATAAACCTGATGAGTTATCTGCATTCTAGATCATGTCATCTTTCAGTAAATTATCATCTTGTTACATGTAGTCATTTCAGGCTAACAAACAGCAATTAAACACCAGTCTGGTGGTGAAAAAGAAATGGCTTAACCCCTGCCATGCTGAATTTTTCAGTGATAGAATTCATGCTAAAACAAATAGATACAAGATGATGACATGATGTATAATCATATGAAGCCTAATGTGAATTCAAATCAAATTTTTTATTTAGCTTGCCTGAAAATAATTGAACTTCATGCCTTTTAAAACTAAGAATTAGAAATAATTAAAACTAAAATTAGAAATAATTACTTTACCATGGATCTCTATAGGAGAAATTCTAGAGTATCTTCTAGTTATCTTTTATCACCACACACACACACACACACACACACACACACACACACACAGAGAGAGAGAGAGAGAGAGAGAGAGACTCTAGCTTTCTAGCATATGCCCTTTCTTACAATGTCAGAATCCCCACTGTACAACAACATGGCGTAGGGTACACAAATTTTGTTTCTATGGTTTCATATTTTATTGAATTACCAATTAACTTTTAGATTGTGATTGCTTGAATGATTATTTCCTTTTCTCATTATTTTTCTTTTATGTATTTTTTTTAATACTGGCATGCTTAGGACATGTATGTTAGTACAAGTTTTAAGAGATCTTAGTCAAGTCTTTGTAAGTGCTTGTAGAAATGAAAGGGAAGGCTTAGAAATAATTGAAACATGGCCACTAAGAAGATTCAATTTTTGACAACTACATATTGAACTTCACATTTTGCATCAGTTTAATACTGAACTTTGAATGTAATTATGGCTATTAATTTGACATACATTGGAAAGGAGTGAAAAGAAATTGTGATAGAAAGAGGTAACTACTTACTCCTAGGATTGAATAAGGATAACATTTTCAGAGATTTCCTTTTATAGAAATTTGACCAAGGTCATCGCGTTTGTTAATATAAAATGATTCCATATGCTGACAGGATACTTTATGTTCTCCAGTGTATCTTCCCAAAATAGAAGCAAGTGGATTTCAAGTCAGAAGATCATCCCCCGCCCCTGCAGGAAGATGTTTAAAACCTGAAATTAATTTACAAACAAAAATGGAGTTGTAAAAGGAATTATTATTAAGTTTTATAGGTTGGGAAATGGACTTGAGATACCAGTTTGCTTTCTTGAAGTCTAATTAGGAATAGAATGAAAAATGTGAGAGCGGATGTGATAGATACAATGGGGTACTGAGAGAAGTTGAGCTGTGTGTTCATAGAAGTCTTCCTTCATTTGATGTCGAGTTACAGAGCTTGGACGTTTTTTCCACATTACAAAATGTGGCAAGGGGTCATGCCATTAATATTTTCATACTGAACAGCCATTTACTACAAACTCAGTTTTAGGGAAGAATTGCAATTTGCGATGATATGAGGTACTCTTTGTTCAAAGTTATCTTTCAAATGGAAGTTGGGGTTAGTTAACTGCCAGCAGCTTGGGAAAGGGGGGCTTTGATTCTGACATGGAGGTGGCCATGCATTGTGCTACATACCATAGCAACCACTTTGATAACCTAAAAACATCTGTTTAGTTCTTCATCTATCTGAGCTACCATAGAAATGATAATAGTCTTATTTCAGGTCATAGGACCTACAGAGTACAGAGTAAGAGAAGGTATTAACATTAAATAAAATTTCAAAGTAGTACAAGTGTGTCGTTGTCATTCTTCCACCTTGTTCCATCTCTGTATTACTCTTCCTCATTACCACACAGTGAGACATTTCTTGCACAGAACAAACATTCTTCATGTTCTCTAAAACCACCAGACCTGAATGCTATCCCCATATCTATACTGCAGCATCCCACATATACTATGCTGCTGCTAGAACCAACCAACTTATCCTGCACTTTCAGGCAAACCTCGGATAATAAAACTAAGCTTTGAGTGCAAAACTACTGGTTTTCATAAAAATCTGATAGTCCTCATTCTTATTACAAGCATTTACAATTGTTTGATAGGTTATCTATTTTGTTTATTCACTTGATTATAACATAGTAACTTCAAACTTTTAAATTGAAATTCTAGAAGGTGTATTCAATAATATTTCTCCATTTTTAGCTTAAACTCAAAGTAAGAAAATTTAATATATTCTCCACTTCCTTTTTAAAATTCTGACATAGAAGATAGCCAAGCTTATTCATCTTCAGTTCATTGCATATTAATTATTCTCTGATGACACCAGGCATACGGGAATATTAATTATTCTCTGATGACACCAGGCATACGGTGCACATATATACATACAGGTAAAATACCCATATAATTTTTAAGCTAGAAATATGTCTACCAAACTATACCACTATACGACTCCTGATTAAATGAATCTATACCCTATTCCTGAGATGCTTGATCACGTATTCTCATTAGTTCTTTAGGTATAAAAGCTAGAAAATGGAATATAGTTAGAAATACACAAACAGGTGAATGGATAATGAGAATATCATGGAATACACAATGGAATCTAATTCAATTGTAAACAAAACTGAAATTATGAAATAGGTAAACTAAAATGGCTAGAACTGCAAAAATTATGCTAGAAGAAATAAGCCAGTCCCAGAGATAAATATCTCATGTGCTCTCTCATATATTGAGCCTAGCTTCAAACCTTGGTTTTATGAATTTAATGTAGAGTCACTAAACTAGAAAAAGATCATTTGGAAGAATGTTTTCAGTTTACTAGACAATATGTGATGTGAAAGCAAGGATGACAAACAAGGGGATAGAATAGGCATTGAAGAACAGAGGAGACAAAGGAGATACAAATACACACAAAATTAAAGAATGAAACAGATCTCAAAAACAAAATACTTTGTGTGTGCATGTGTGTTTAAAAATAGTGAGTTGGCGGTTGGTGGTGGGAACAGGGGAGGATGGGAGGGTGCAGGAACTGGGATTGACATGTAAAACAAGCATGTTTCAAATTTAACTTTAAAAATTATTTTAAAAAAAGAAATAAAACAAGCATGATTCTCCCAAGAAACCATAAAAATGTAGGATATCCTATATGGCCAGAAAATGCTATATCTAGGAGTCTTTGTTTCTCAAACAAAATTCCCAGTCCTCAGTGTAAGGCACTTTATGAGTTGTTGGGCAGGATGCGTCAGTTACTTTCCTTTCCCTAACCCCTTCACCTTCATTTATGTTATTCATTAACTATTAGCATACTTATTTTAAATTATATTTAACTGAATAACACATTTTCCACTAATTTTGATAATTTCTATCTTATAAACAATGGTGCTGTATTAGTTTCTGTACTGGTTTATTTTGCTGTTGTTGTGATAAAAATACGACTCCTGATTAAATGAATCTATACCCTATTCCTGAGATGCTTGTGATAAAAGCAACTAAGAGATACATAGTTTATTCTGTCTCATATTTAAAGAATTCAGTGCATCATAGATGGGAAGTAAAGGCACCAGAAGTTTGAAGCATCTGGTCATGTTACATCCACAATCAGGAACAAAATAAGACAAATAGAACTTAAAACTCAGCTCACATTCTCCACTTTATATATTCTGTGATGCTCTCCCCAGGAACTGGCACATCCCCTAATTAAGATGAGTCTTCCTATTGCTTAGTGCCCCTGGGGAGAAAATTCTCACAACAGATGGTAAATATGTGTTGCTGTATCTCAAGGTATGAAAAAGAAAAAAGGTAAGCAAAAGTAGGGAAAATAAATGATATAAGGATATAAGAATAAAAATATTTTGAGCAAAAAAAGATTTGTGTATAAAGATTAAGTTAGCTGGATGTTAACCCCCACCACCACCACCAGAATGATGAAAATAGTAGGAAGGACTAGGAAAGTAACAAAGCTCTGAGAATGACATTTAATGTATATAAAATGTAGGCTTAGAGATGATTTATATATGGTATTACATTCTCTAAAGGAAAAGATCAGTACATTATTATCAAACCTCTAATTCTATCAGTGGAGTTACTTATCTGCTCTTGGTAATAGTTACAAGGACTGGCTAAGAGTAAAAAATGTCTAATCAAGATTTATGTAAAAGTATTCAGTTTTGCCCAAGCCTTATCCAAATATTGCACAATGACTAAAACAGTACCAAAACCCGAGTAACTGATCTTGAACAATATTTAAATGTCTATACTAATGTGGTCAAAAGAAATAGAAGGGCAATATTTCTGTCCCTGTCCTTCAAAGTCAACTAACTTCCAGGAACTGTGGGATATCACTCAAAACATCCTGCAGCTTTGGCAAGTGGCCCATTCTCTTGCTTGGGGTGACCATGGACAGCCTATCTAGTAATTCTAACTAGTGTCTAGTCTACAAAAAGGAGGATAAACCAAGAGGAAAATATTTCTTCAATGCTTCCAAGCAAAACCACAGTCAAGCCTTTTTATTTATTTTTTCAAAGAAAAAACAACTGATTTTTTAAAAGGAGTGTAGAAGACCCAGAGGTTTTTTCTAATCCCAAGTGACCCTAAAGGCAAGATCCTCAACTGGCCTTAAAAGAAAAATAAAAAGGGTTAATTTTATCATGTGCATAGTCCCACTCACTGGGAAGGTATAATCACAGATTGAAATCATTGATAAGTTTGTTTAACTGTCCAAGGGCTAACCCCACTCCCAGGCTTTACACTTAAGTCCACATGAGAAATTATTTAGACAAATAGTTCTCACTAATGATTTTTTTTTGATAAGGAAAATGCTGTCCAGATATTAAGACTTGGGATCTTGGCTCAGTTCAATACTGCAGCACCTACTTGCAGCCAAAAGACACAGACCCATTATTATTTTAAACTAAAAATTGAATGATGGTTGAATTATTATCTCTCTCCCACTCCAGAAACTATTTGGAAAGGACCTCACACTTTGATTCTAGCCACTCCAACAGCTATCAAATTTCCTAAAAGCAGATCCTGGCCTCATAACTCTCTCAAATCCATTCTTAGAGCTCTAAACACTAAGTGAAAAAAAAATAAGAATCCAAATGCAAGGATGCTTTTGTAAGCCTATCAAGAGACTCTAGTGAACTTAGATTGAGACATTATAAAAATATTCTTTGTTCTTGTTTCACCTGATTCTCTGTGAAGGCATATAATTCTAATATCTCTTGCTTTGATTTATTCAAATCTCTTTCCAGGCATTAGTCAAGGGCTTCCTCTCCTTCTTCCTGGCTATCATAGATTATAGATTTTTCATTTCATTTTTTATTTAGAAACAATCACTTTACATATCAATCCCCCATTCCCTTTCCCTCTCATCCTACCATGCTCTCTACCAGCCCCAACTGTTCCCCAAGGACAGAAAGGCCTTCCATGCAGGATCATCAAAGTCTGTCACATCATTTGGGGGAAGGCCTATGCCCTCCTCTGTGTATCTGGGCTGAAATAATATTATTTCATAAGGAATGGGCTCCCAAAGTCCATTTGTGCACCAGGGATAAATAATGGTTCCATTGTTAGACATCCCGTAGATTTCTCAGGCCTCCTAACTGGCACCCGCATCCAGAGAATTTAGTTCAGACCAATGCTTCATGACTAGGGTCTGTGTGCTCTCACTAGGTCAAGTCAGATGTTTGTGTGGGTTCTCCAGCATTGTCTTGACTTCTTTGCTCATCACTCCTCCCTTTCTACAATTGGATTCTAGGAGTATGGCTCAGTGCTTAGCTGTGGGTGTCTGCTTCTGCTTCCATCAGGTACTGGGCGAAGGCTCTAGGATGGCAATTAAGGTAGTCATCAATCTCATTATAGGAGAAAGGCTTCAAAGGTGGCTTCTCCACTACTGCCTAGATTCTTATTTGGGGTCATCTTTGTGGATCTCTGAACATTTCCCTGGTGCCAGATTTCTCTTTAAACCTATACTGGCTTTCGGTCTTCCTGATCCTTCTTATTCTCCTCCCCCCTCCTCTTCTTCTCTTCTCTTTTTCCTCCCTCCAACCACTCTCCCCCATGCTCCCAATGCTGGTAGGATATGCTGAAGCAGCCAGAGGCAGGAGGATCCCTCCCTGGCTACTATAGAGATCAGTCTATGCAAATACTTTCGGAATCTTTAAGACAGGCTCACTAGAGGATTACAACTCCCATATGTGATGCTTCCATTCATCTTAAGAAGCCAGGTTAATCATCACCCCAGTTCTATAATCACAACTGGAGGTACCTCTTCAGTGGAGAGGATGGTGAACCAGGGGTGGACATTGGCTAACCAGTTTATGGTAAGACAACCCCAGAGAAAATTAGGCAGTTTCTTTCTTGGCTACAGACCACAGATTTTCTTGGGCTTTTTGAAGGCCAGAGATACAAGAAGTGTCTGATCACTGATATGACTCCTAAAGGATTTTAAGTTTAACTCTTCAAGGGAGGGTGTTATTGTAGAAAAAAAGGGTAAAGAGAATAAAATCTCTGGCCTGGATGGAGATCTAAACTTCCAGTTGGACAGTGTTAAAATGATAATTGTCCCCTACAGCCTCAGGTATTTCAACAGTTTGTGGTCCTCTTTGGAGAGGTTATGAAACTTTTATAACATTTACCCTCGCTGGAATAAATGCTGACAGTTTATAGCTTTGCTCCACTTCCAGTTAGCTCTCACTGTTTCTGAATGTGGACAAAGGTGGGATCTCTTAGCTTCATAATCCGTCCATCCATGCTTTCTCAGCTACTGTGAACTCTTTCTCTAGAACTGAAAGCCAAAATAAACTCTTTCTTCTATAAGTCACTTTTGGTCATGGTATTTTAACATAGCAATCAAAAGGAAGTAATACAGTGTCATGAAGAGACTACCCCTCTGGAAGATGGGTTCTCATTGAGCAACACTAAAGAGATAGGAGAATAATAATTCTTCTTTTAAAGAATACTGAGTTTTTCTGAACCAGAATTCCCACAACTCCTATAGCCCTAAAAGCCATGAGTTTTCACTGGGTCTGCCTAACTTTCTAAGTCCTAACTTTGGTTACTTTACCTTTTAATTTACTCTGTTGTCTTTCAGATGTTGACCAAAAATTAAAGTGTGATTTTTCTGATATGGTGGGATGACTTAATATTTCTCTGAAGGTCCTCTGTTAGCTCTCTACCATCGACCTCATGGTGGACCTTCATGCCAGTAAATCAAAACACAAGGCTGTTTTCCTCACCACTTCCATTACCTTCCTTTAGGCAGATGTTTATATTCATATCTTGTTAGCCCAAATTTTTTTTCTTTTAAGCTATAATAAAATTTTCCTTTAACTTCAAAAAAGGCTCTCCCTACCCCAATTAATGAAATGGAAATAATCTGTTATACACATATAACCAGAGGCCCATCTCCCAGATGATTTTAAATCCTATCGAAAGAAATACACTTTCAATCAATTTTAAATGTATTTCCCTATTGTATATGATTTAGTATTCTTTTTAGAGCAGTTTATTTCTCATCACTGGATAGTAGTAGATATCAAACCTTCAAGCATAGACTGGAAAAACATTCCCCTCTAAATGAACACAAAATAGTAAGAAGATACAAGCAAGAAAACAGATGAATAAATCACAACATGGAAACATAAGAAACATGAAAATACAAATTAACCTGGCTCTCTCACACAATAATAAGTTCTTAACTACTGACCCAAACATACTAAAGTGGGTGAAATTACAGATGTACTTTTCAAATATAAATGAAATATGGCCAGAAAGAACTTTCTTGAATTGTTAAGGAAAGCCAGCCACAGTGAGTTAAAAATGAGCAGAATACATGAGAAGATAAAAAATATAGTTGGGGACCATCACCATCCTCACTACCTCAGGCCTCTGAGATAGAAAATTACTGCCTCTTAAGAAACAAGCAAAATGTTCAGGAGAGCATAACTAGATACAGGCTTGTGGTTTTACAGCCAGTTAAAGAATAGCTCAGGACATTCCTCCTGCTACAGTTTTACAGCCAGTTAAAAATTAGTTCAGGGCATTCTTTTTACTGACCCTTTCATCCTGCCCACTTGCAACCCCCCCACTCACATCCTGCCCATGATCCTATATAAGCCTCCCCTGAGAAAATAAAATATGGCAGCTTGATCAAAATACTGTCTTGCTGCCATCCTTTTTGTATCCCTTGTCCTTCGATACCCCTAGGTGTTTCCTGGTTCATCGTTGACTGCCCTGTGGGTCAGGGCAAATATCAATGAAAAAGTGACATGAAAGCGAAAGCAACAAATAAAAAACTCTAAACAAAAACAAGATAAAAAGGTTGAAGATCACAAAGTGACTTAATTAAGCAAAAGAAAAACTCCCAGGATGTATTATAAGTTTAAAGAAATACTACATTCAAACACCAAAAGAAAAACAACAAAATATAAGCATGAAAATCATGTCCAGAAACTCAAGAATAAAATTTAATAAAGATAACCATTGAGTAATATTTCATTGTGTAAATGCCCCACATTTTCTCTATCCATTCATTCCTCAGGTGAGGGGCATCTAGGTTGTTTCCAGGCAATGGCTATTACATATAATGCTGCTATGAACATAGTTGAGCAAGTGTCCTTGTGATATGACTAAGCATCCTTTGGGAACATGCTCAAGAGTAGTATAGCTGGGTCTTGTGGTAGACTAATTCCCAGTTTTCTGAGAAAATGTCACACTGTAATCCAGGTAACTGGATGCAACTAGGAAAAAATTAACCTGATTGAGGTAACCTAAACTGAGAAAGACAAACATGGTATGTAGTCATTCATAAATGGATATTAGCTGTTAGATAATGGATAACTGTACCAAGCCTTTTCTTTTGAGCTACCAACCTGCTCCCAAATCATGACACAGAAACTTCTCATTATTTATGAATGTTCAGCCTTATCTTTGCTCTTATTTTAATCTGTTTCTGTTTACATTTTTCCTCAGGACATTTTACCTTTCTTTCTATATATCTTCTTTCTTGCTGTCTCTATATCTCTCTGGCTGGTGACTGCCTGGATTCTGGCCCCACAAATGTCCCTCCTCCTCGTTCTTTTTTCTCTTCTCCTTTTCTCATTCTTTTTGAGTCTAGATTTCTTCTGCTATTTATTCTTCCTTCCCTACAGCCCCACCTATCCCTCTCCTGACTAGCTATTGGCCATTTAGCTTTTTATTATCTCAATCAGGTACTTTAAGTACCCTAGATGAAACAGCAACACATCTTTACATTTACATAATTAAACAAATGAAGCATAAAGAAATGTAACACATCTTTACATTATTAATAAAGGCAGTACAAACAAATGTAACACATATTTATACACTTATAGTAATATTGAATAGCATAAACAAAAGTTAAAGTAATACTCAACAACAGATAACAGCACTACAATCTAGAGATGTAGAGAGACTAAGTAACAAAGAGGGTTCATAAGGTTGGGATCTCCCAAGGAAAGGGAAATAGAGGAGATTTTGTGAGTGGCCTGGGGCAGGTAGGGATGGGAGCATGAACATCAGGTTGGTGGGGAGGGGAGAGTACTGAAAGAGACTACTGGAAATGGGGTGCATTTCAGGGTCTGGTAAAAAGGGAATCTCCCAGAAATCTACAAGGATGACTACAGGTAAGACTCCTAGTGATAGTGGATATGTAGCCTGAACTGTTCATCTCCTGTGAACAGATTAGTACCTAGCCCAATTGTTATCAGAGAATATTCATCCAGCAATGGATGGAAACAGATGCAGACCCACAGCCAAACATTTGGCAGAACTCGGGGTATCCTGCAGAAAAGGGAAGAAAGGATTGCAGGAAACAGATGGATCAAGGACACCACAGTAAAACTCACAGAATCAACTAACCTGGACTTATAGGGGCCCACAGAGACTGAACAGACAACTAGGGAGCCAGTATGGGACTAACCTAGGCTCTGTGAATATATGTTTAAGTTGTGTAGCTTGTTCCTCTTGTAGGACTCCTAACAGTGGGAAAAGGAAATGTCTCCAACTCTTTTTACTGGCTGTTATGGAACTACTTTTCTTACTAGGTTCCCTTGACTAGCCTTAATATATGGATGGGGACGTGCTTATTCTTACTGCAACTAACATGCCATGTTTTTATTTTTTTTTATACTCTTGAGAAACCTGCCCTTTCCTGAAAAGAAACAGAGGGGGAGTAGATTGAGTGGTGGGAACAGAGGGGGTAGCAGATGAACTGGAAGGAGAAGAAAAAGGGGAATCAGGTTGTAAAAGAAACAAATTTATCTTTTTAAAGGTAAGATAAACAAAACCTTAAGTCTCCAAATGTTAAAAGAAGATGCTGATATTAAAAGCTAAAGGCACTAAGAATGTATTCAATGAAATTAAAACAGACATTTCTTGAGGATTATAGAAAGAAATGAATATTCAAATACAAGAGGCATTTATAATTCCAAATAGCTATGACCAGAGAAGAACCCCTCTATATCAGAGCCTGCTCAAGATTTCAGAAATATAAAGGACAAAATATTAACTGCTGTAGAGCAAAAACAAAACAAAAAAACCCAAAACAAAACAAACACACAAAACAAAACAAAATACTGAGATATTAAGGCAGAAACATGCTAAACATACTAAACACTAATAAAAAGTCATATAGGTCTTCTTATAACAATTATCAGTGATTTCAATACCACATTCTCATCATTAGACTATAAAAAAAAACTACCCTGACAAAAGCAACATGAGAAATGAAAGGTTTATATTGGGGAGCCTTTCCAGTGTACAGCCTATCAGAGCAGTGAAGTCATGGCTTTAGACAGCTATTGATTGTGCATCTACAATCAAGAAGTAGAGAGAGATGAATGTTGCTATTCAGGTCTCCTTTTCCTTTTTAATTTGTCAAGGGCCCCCAGGCCATGAAATAGTGCCTTGCATGTTTAGGGTGAATTTTCTTAACTGTTTTATGCCACAAAAAAAAATCCCTGACAGACACACCAAGAAAATAACCTAATCTAGATAATCCGTATAAAGGACGCCAATAGGCTCCTTTTCTTCATTATAGGTTCTATTGACATCCACATAAAACATCACATCATAAAACTAAAATTAACAAAGAAATATCAGAACTAGACTAGACCATATATAGCTTGGGCTTCAGAGACCGCTGCAGACTAATGTATTAAATACACATACACATTCTTCTTGGCACCCCATGGGATCTCTTCGAAAATATACCATGTGTGTTTGGGTTTTTTTTTTTTTTTTTGCAAATTAAGTCTTAACAAACACAAAATAATAAACACAGCTCATTTCATGAAATGCAGTAGGAATGAAAATATAAATCAATAACAAGAAAAGCACAGAAAGTATACGAACATACAGATACTGAACAATATACATACTTTACCAGATTTAAAAGTTAGCATAGAAGTGAGATTTCTTACAGCGTTTTCTCCCCCTTTCCTTAGACAACTATTTCATGTATAAGCGTATTTGGCCTGCACCTATATCTGTGCAACACACACATGCCTGCTGCCTGCAGAAGTCAGAAGAGAGTATCATATCCCACTGGGACCAGAGTTACAGATTGTTGTGAACCAACCTGTGGATCTATAAATCTAACTCTGTAAGGAGTACGGTTTTTCCGCCTACTGCCGCTCAGTCTTGTCTGGCCGCCATGCCAGCCCCGATTATCACATTGAGACTTGATGTAATTCTGTTGGCCCATTACTAGTTTCTTATCAGCTAGCTCTGTCTTAAATATTAACCCATTTCTATGTATTTCCAGGTGGTCTTACCGAGAGCAGAGGAATGGTGGTTCTGTTCTCTCCAGAATCTCCATCTTGACTCCTCCCCACTACTTCCTATTTCCTCCTTGTCTCCTAGTCCCTCCTATCTTCCTTTCCTATTGGCCAACAGTGCTTTATTCATTAACCAGCATGAAAAACATTTACAGAATGACATCTCCCATCAAAACTCAGGTCTTCTGTAGGAGCAGCCAGTTTCCTTAATAGATAAGCTTTCTCTTCAGCCTCCCTTTTCTATATTGTTCATCCTCCTGTATTAACATCCCAGATTCCATGACTTCCTCCTACTGGTTCATTGGTTCTTTTAATAGCCATCCAGTAGTGTTTTGAGTGAGATATCTCCTATATTCTCTGGTATTTGACTACTGGTCCCCAGCTGGTGATTGTTGGCAATGTCTTGGTATGATAGTACTTGCTAAAAAGGAAGTATATCATCAAGGGCATGTTTTGAGAGATGAAAGACTCATACCATGTCAAGTTCACTCTCTCAATCTCCTAATTGAGGTTTGAGATGTGAGCTCTCAGTTCCTATCCCTGGTACCACACTTGGTACTTGCTGCCATACTTTCCCACCTTGATGGACACTTAGCCCTCTGAAACTATAAAGCAAATAAGTCCCCCATTCCACAAGTTGCCTTGGTAATGGTTTTTTATTGCAACAATTAAACAGTAACTAGTAAACACTCCTTTACATTTTTTATGTCATCTGTATTCTATTGCACTTTTTATTTTTCCAATGAAGATCTCTTTTTCCTCTCATGCTTTTTATAGTCTTATGGCCTACCCACATAACAACAAATACATATAAAAATTTATAAAAATTAAATATCAAATCCACACATAAGAGAAAACCTATAATAATTCTCTCTTTCCAAATCTAGCATAAGAATCTCCAGTTCTATCACTTTTCTCCAAATACCACATTTTCATTTATCTTTTCAGTTTAATAAAATTTCATTGTTTATATATATACTACATTTTATCTATTCAATTCATAATGGAAATGAATGGCTCAATTTTTAGCTATTATGAATATTGTAGCAATAAACATGGATGTGCAAACATGTCAGTAGTAAGATTTAAGGTCCTTTGAGTATTTGTCCAGGAATATTATAGCTAGGTCTTATAATAATTCCATTTTCATGGATTTATGTAGTGTGGCACTAGGGTACATTCCATCAGAGATACAAGTAGGAATACAAGAAATCAAATTATCCCTACTTGCAGATAATAAACAACATGCTGGGAAATAAATAAAAGAAATAAAATACAACTCCTAATAATAGTTTAAAAATAAAAGGGGCTGGGAAATGGTTCACTGAATAAAACAATTGCCAAACACATGTGTGGTTAAGAGTTCAGATATCTAGTACCCAAATAAATAGAGAGTAAATATGGCTGCCCACCTATACTCCAGAGTGATGGAGCCTGGGGATCCCCAGAGACAGCCTGGCTAGCTACACAAGTCACCCAAAATCAACTTGTGGTTTTTATATGCACGTGCGTGAGCACACACACACACACACACACACACACACACACACATCCACACATGTAAATTTATTAATAAGTACACCTACATCACACACAGTAAGGTTGGAGGACCATAAGTAGGAAGGGGGAAGTAAGGCAGACTCTCTAACATGGTGTTTTCCTCTTCCCAGAAGAGCCTGCAGGGAGAAATAACAAGAAGGCACATGGATGGGTATCTAGACAGGACCAATGTTGGAAAGAAAAAGACCAAGGGGCCCTAGAAAACATCCATGTTAGCATCTGTTTAAGTGACTCCCTGTCTCAAGCTTCTTTTTGTTTGAATGTATAAGTTTTAAATTTTGTTTTCTATGAGGCTTGGTCTTTTCTGGCCATCCAGTCATTTGTTCATGCCAAGAAATGAACTTGGAAGTTACCTAGACAACATTGGTCATTCTCATTATACACTTACACACAAAATAAGTCAATAAAAGCATATGTATGAAAGTGCTATAGTAAGACTCATTTCTTCATATTCTGAAAAAATGAATAAAATATAAAAGTTTTAGAAAATAATTTTGATTACTGAGTTAAATGCTACAAAAACACACTATTCAACCAGTTATTTATATTGTTAAATTTACTATGTATAAAAGTTATTGTAGTTGAACAACTTTATCAAAGTGAAAACTTGACATTTCTTTTATAAATATTACCATTTTTAGAGCAGTCATCCTTGTATGTATAAACTACTGTATTTACCTTTGCTAGATTATCTGAACTAAACTTAGTCACTGTGACTTAATTTGAGAAAGCTATTTTGTGCTGACATTAGAATTGCCAAGCTAGTTCTCAAAAGGTGTATATTACCTGGATTCCTATTTCCTGTCCATTTTACCCCACACCAAGTTCTTCATGCCTAGCAGCAATATGTTGGTATGCAAACCCAATGTTTTCAAGGACTTCAAAAACCAACAGGAAATCCAGATAAGTGAGCAAAAGGTATTTGAGTTATGATATGTGCTAGTATGCAGATAAAAACAGTCAGTTGTAAAATTAGACAAGATATCTATTTACCTCAGATTGTAGGAAAAGATTGGGTTTCCTGGAGATAGATAACTTTACAAATGAAATTAGTGAGATAGATTGGGGATAAACAAAAAAGGGAGTGATGAAGTTTTCAAATATTCCAAGGAGAAAGCACTTGCCAAATCACTAAGGCAATGGCACAGGAAAATAATTATATAATAGAAAAGTGCCTTGATGCTCTTGAATTATACAAGCCACTGATATGAACCTTAGCCATATAGTGACTTCAAGGGAATTATATGACCTTCCAAAGCAATTCAAATATGTAAATGTTATAGGACCCAACATGTAAACCATGACAGACAAAGCAATTGTTTAAGGCCATTGGGCTTACATTCATGAATCCAACCATGTCTGTGTTCTGAATCTCTGAACTCAATCACAAGCAGATAAAAGTATTTGAAAACAACTTGCATCTATAGTATAAGGAAATTATTTTTTTGACCTTATTGTCCCTTATTATAATGGCTTACATAATAATAACATCGTAGGGAGCCGTGAGCAGGCACCAAGAGGAAAGTCTTTTATTACTATGATGGTGATGTTGGAAACTACTATTATGGAGAAGACCCCCCAATGAAGCCTCACCGAAACTTCATGACTCACAATTTGCTGCTCAACTATGGTCTCTACCAAAATATGGAAATCTATCGTCCTCACAAAGCCAATGCTGAGGAGGTGACCAAGTACCACAGTGTGACTACATTAAATTTTTGCGTTCCATTTGCCCAGATATCATGTCTGAGTACAGAAAGCAGGTGCACAGATTCAACGTTGGTGAGGACTCTCCAGTATTTGATGGCTTGTTTGAATTCTGTCAGCTGTTTTCTAGTGGCTCTGTGGCAAGTGCTGTGAAACTTAATAAGCAACAGACAGACATCGCTAGGAACTGGGCTGGGGGTCTGCATCATGCGAAGAAGACTGAAGCATCTGGTTTCTGTTACATCAATGATAACTTAGTTTTGGCCATCCTGGAACTCCTAAAGTGTCACCAGACAGAGCTGTATATTGACATTGATATTCATCATGGCAATAGTGTGGAAGAGGCCTTCTATGCCTCAGACCGGGTCATGACCTTGTCTTTTCATAAATATGTAGATTACTTCCCAGAAACTGGGGACCTGCGGGATATCGGGGCTGGCAAATGCAAGTACTATGCTGTTAACTACCCTCTCCGAGATGGGATTGATGATGAGTCCTATGAAGACATTTTCAAGCCAGTCATGTCCAAAGTAATGGAGGTGTTCCAGCCTAGTGCAATAGTCTTACAGTGTGGGTAAGATTCCCTGTCTGGAGACCAGTTAGGTTGCTTCAATCTGACCGTCAAAGGGCATGCCAAATATGTGGAGTTTATTAAGAATTTAAACTTGCCTATGTTGATGCTGGGAAGAGGTGGATATCCATCCATAATGTTGCTCAGTGCTGAACTTATGAGACAGCTGTGGCCCCAGACACAGAGATCCTTAACGAGCTACTGTACAATAACTACTTTGAATACTTTGGCCCAGACATCAAGCTTCATATCTGCCCTTCCAATATGACAAACCAGAACACTAACGAATACCTGGAGAAAGTCAAGCAGAGGCTCTTTAAGAACTTGAGAATGCTGTCCCATGTACCTGATATCCATATTCAGTCAATCCCTGAGGATGCCATCCCTGAGGAGAGTGGTGATGAGGACAAAGACGACCCTGACAAACACACCTCCATCTGCTCTTCTGACAAATGAATTGCCTGTGAGGAAGAATTCTCTGATTCAGATGAGGAAGGAGAAGGTGGTCGCAAGAAATTCTAATTTCAAAAAAGCCAAAAGATTCAAAACAAAGGATGAAAAAGAAAAAGATGCAGAAGAGAAAAAAATAAGTCACCGAACAAGAAAAGACTGAGAAGGAGAAACCAGAAGCCAAAGGGGTCAAATAATAGGTAAAGCTAGCCTGAGCAAGGTCTTTGGCTTTGGCCTCTCCCAAAGTTCCCTACTTATTCCCAATATCAGATATTATATTTTCTATTCCTCTGTATATTTATATAAAATATATTAAATATAATATCCCCCAGGGACTAGAGAGGAACCAGGGACCAGAGCCCAGTGCAGTGGTGCTGGGGGAACTCTTCCCAAAGCCACCTTGTCCACCCTGCTCAGGTCTTAGTTTTGAACCATGTAGGATGGAAGGAAAACAGCCAGAAGACAAAATCCTGAACTGCCAAGTGCCTGCTTTAGGAGCTCTGTTAAGATGCACTTCTTAAGCTTATTGAAGAGGTGACTGGATCTTCTGGGACCCCTTATTTTCAGGCTTAGATAATATCAGCCACTTTTAGATTGGTTCTATTTATACCTTTCCACTGGACTCAGGCAAGCAGAAAAACTCCAATTGCAGTCTTCTGCAGGTAGAAGTGCTAGCCTAGCTTCCTTTTTGAGATACTCAAAAACAGCACATTTTTAAATAATAGTAATAATAATAATAGCAGCAACATTGTGGTCAGTCTTTGTTTTCTTTTAATTGATTCTTATGTAAATTAAAAACAATTTTATTTTACATACCAATCCCAGTTTCCTTTCTCTCCCATCCTCAACATTCCCCCTCAACATCCCACATTCCACTCCCAACCACTTCCCAGGGAGGACGGGGCCTCCAATGGGGGATCATTAAAGTCTATCACATCATTTGGGGCAGGACCAAAGCCCTTCCTCTGTATCTAGGCTGAGAGAGTATCCCTTCATAGGGAATGGTCTGTCAAAGCCCATTTGTATACTAGGGATAAATACTGGTTCCACCGCCCCATAGACTGCCCAAGAACTCCACCTGACATCCATGTTCAGGGGGCCTGGTTTGGTTTTATACTGGTTTCCCAGCTATCAGCCTGGGGTGCTCCCCCTTGTTCAGGTCAGCTGATTCTGTGGGTTTCTCCAGCCTGGTCTGGACCACTTTGCTCATCACTCCTCCCTCTATGCAACTGAATTCCAGTAGTTTAGCTCTTTTGAGTCTCTGTTTCTGTTTCCATCAGCTACGGGATAAAGGCTTTATGATGGTATTTAAGGTAGTCACCAAACTCATTAGAGGGGAAAGACATTGAAGATAGCCTCTCCACCATTGCTTAGATTCTCAGTTGGGTTCATCTTTGTGGATTTCTGGAGAGTCTCCTAGTGCCAGGTTTCTAGTTAAGCCCAAAATATCTCCCTCTATTAACGAATCTCTTTCCTTGTTCTCTTCTGTTCTTCTCCCATCTCGACCTTCCTGATCTGTCATGTTCTCCCCTTCATTCTCTCCTCTTCTTTACCCTTCCTCCTTTCCCCTCCCCTATGCTCCCAAATTACTCATGAGATTTTTCCCCTTTCCCATTCTAAAGGGTCCATGTATGTCTCTCTTATGATCATTCTTGTTCCCTAGCCATCTCTGGGGTTGTGGATTGAAGGCTAGTTGCCCATTATGCTGTGTCTAATATCCACTTAAGAGTGAGTACATACCATGCTTTTCTTTCTGTGTCTGAGTTAATTTACTCAGGATGGTTTCTTCTACTTCCATCTGTTTGCCTGAAAATTTCAAGACAACCCTGTACAATAAAGGAACTAGAGACATCATCATCTCTGACTTCCAGCTCTACTATAGAGCTGTAGTAATAAAAACAGCTTGGTGTTGGAACAAAAACAGGGAAGTAGACCAATGGAACTGAATTGATAACCCTGATATTAATCCATACACCTATGAACTCCTGATTTTTGACAAATAAGCTAAAAATTATACAATGGAAAAAAGAAGGCATATTCAACAAATGGTGTTGGCATAACTGGATGCTGACATATAGAAGACTTAAAGATAGATCTGTGTCAATCTCCATGCACAAAACTTAAGTCCAAATGGATCAAAGACCTCAACATAAATTCAGCCACACTGAACCTGTTAGAAGAGAAAGTGGAAAGTACCCTTGAACTTATTGGTACAAGAGACATCTTCCTGAACATAACACCAGTAGCACAGACACTGAGGTCAACTGTTAATTAATGGGACCTCTTAAAACCGAGAAGCTTCTGTAAGGCAAAAGACACAGTCAACAAGACAAAAATGGCAGCCCACAGGATGGGAAAAGATCTTCACCAAACCCACATTAGATGGAGGGCTGATCTTCAAAATATACAAAGAACTCAAGAAGTTAGTCACCAAAACACCAAATAAACCATTTTTAAAATGGGGTACACATCTAAATAGGGAATACTCAATAAATGAATCTCAAATTGCTGAAAGGCACTTAAGAAATTGCTCAACATCCTCAGTCATCAGGGAAATGCAAATCAAACAACTCTAAGATACCATCTTGCACCTGTCAGAATTGCTAAAATAAAAAATACCAACAACAGTTTATGCTCTAGAGGATGCAAATGGAAACACTCCTCCATTGCTGGTTGGAATGCAAACTTGTAGAGTCACTTTGGAGATCAGTGTGGCAGTTTCTCAGGAAAATGGGAATCAGTCTGTCTCAAGATCCAGCCAGAAATTCCACTCCTAGGCATTCATACTGCAAAGACATCTGTTCCACTATGTTCATACCAGCATTCCTTGTAATAGCCAGAATCTGGAACCTACCTAGATAGCCCTCAACCAAAGAATGGATAAAAAAAAAAAAAATGTGTTACATTTAAGGAATGGAGTACCACTCTGGGGGGGTATGACTTCTTGAAATTCGCAGTATTATTAAGAAATCTAGAGATGTAGTTCAACATCCTGGGAGCTGATCACAGAAGTCTCAAATTTACGAGAAAATTCTAGGGTTGCCCATCCTTAAAATGCAGAACAACATTTGTAATATCAATTCCAGGCATCCTGTGCTGTATTCAAACACTATTTCTCGTTCTTTCCCTAGTACAAAATAAGCAGTGGTTTCTGGCCCCCACAATCTCTGAGGACCCAGGGTCTGGGTCACCCTTTGTCATTCAGTTATGAGGCTGCAACAGACCTCACTGAGACACTGATGGCCTCCTGACAGTGGGTCCCACCGTGTTGCCAGAGGGACCAGAGCACACAGAATCTCAAACACCCCTAGCCTTTCCCAATCGTGTTGCCCCTTCAACAGTCCTTGTCATGGACGATGACAGTGGGCACCAGACTAGCTAGCACTGTTGAGCCTAAGCAAGAGTAGAGAAAGCTTGGCTGTTTGCCCTGCTACTGCATGCACAACAGCCACTGAGGCAGCTCGGGTCTGGCCCGTGCAGCAAGGCAGCTCGGGTCTGGCCCGTGCAGCCCCGAGGACAGCCATTCGGAGCGCCCCTCTGGAACTTTGCTTGATTCCTGAGGCCAACTGCCACTCGAGTTCTGTGTGCTACGCCCTCCGGACGTGTCCACGGTTCTCCGGAAGGAAAGCCTCTCTCAGAGGATACTGCTTCACTGCTGTTTGCCGCGAGTCACCATCGGCAAGTACATTCGCTGCCCCTTTCGAGGGGTGACATCCCATTTCCCTTTTTTCTTGTCAACTACCTCGCTGGCTAAATGGCCAAACGCGAGGAGACGACGGGCCAGCGAACCGCAGCCCGGACGTTACCCCCTGAAGGTAGACAACAGCTTCCCCAGCCTGGGACACCCTTCAGTGTCCCCCTACCCCAACGGTGGAAGCAGTGGCCTCCCTGGCCTGCGACCCCATTCAGGGTCCCCGAATGGGACGATGACACCCCACCCCAGTGTGGCAAGCACTTGACCAGCACCGAAGACCCATGGGATTTCGCATCTCCAAGGGTGATTAAACTGACTCGGCGCAAGTTCAGGTGCCAAAAGCCTTATAAGGACAAAACATTCAAAGTCCCCGAATCTGGTACTGAAGAGAGACAGCAGAGTCTTAGAGCTTTGACAGAGATTTCATCTAGTAAGAAGACCCTGAACCCCATGGAGGAGCTGGAAGAGATCAGGAAAGGAAAACTTCCAGTCCTTCCGGAGGTTCCTGAGTGCAGGAGTAACCCACTGAGCAGGGAGCACAGACCATCTGACATGCGGCCTGACACCAGAAAAAGAGCGGCCTCAACTGTTGCGCCCTTGCCTGGGAAGGTGCAAAGAAGCCTCGATATGTCTACTGTGTTTGAACAACCTATGGACTTTGACCAGTTGGGCACCAGAGTCCCTGCAACATCTTCAAGACACTGTGCTGAAGACTCCAGTGAAAAGTTCAACGCAGATGACACAGTGCCTGCGCCATCTTCTGCTGACTCTTCCACTGACCAACGTGGACCGGTAATCTCCCCACATATTCGAGGGCCCCTGCAACCTTCCCCACCCGCCCAAGGAGCTCTGGGATCTTCCACTTCTTCCCAAGATGCTCAGGGACTATCCCTCTCTACCCAGGAGGTTCTGGGAGGATCCCAATTTGATCCAGGGGCTATGGGACATTCCACATCTGCCCAGCCATCCCAGAGACCTCCCACCTTTCCTGAAAGGAAAATCAAACATGTCTCTTTTTCTAGAAGGGGTTTCAGAAATCCATCCTCTAGCCTAGGGGTCACTGATCCTCCAAAGGGTTTTAGACGATCCCCTTCTGACCAAGGGGCCCTCCCACAGGCCCCATCAGAGAAAGAGGGTTCCAAACCTTCTTCTCCAAAACGGGGGCTCAGTGATTCCTCGTTATCCCAAAATCGTTTGAGCCCCACCACCTTTCCCCAGAGGAGTTTAACACCTTTAACAGCTGCCGAAGGTAGCTGGAATACTATTCCCTCTCATGAAGACAACCAAGAATGTACCCCATCTCCCCCAAAGGGCCCTAAGCAATGCACTTCTGCTGAAGTGACCTTGAGTCCTGTCTCCTCTGACCAAGGGAAAATCATAACTTCTCCATTAAACCAAGAGGGCTTTACATGTCCTCCACCATCAACAAATGGGCTCAGCTCTTCTCTTACAGCCCAAAGGGGACTAAGCCCAACCCCTATACCCCAAGTGAACCTCACACCGCTCCTACCTGCCCAGGGAGAAATAAAACTATCTACATCTATACCAGAGACAGGAGGACCTTTCTCATGTCTGGAAGGGGCCCCAGAGAGTTCCATGTATCCACAAGAGGGGCTAGGAACTCCCAAGACTGCCCAAGGGACTCTTGGGCCTTCTCGACATACACAGAGGGCTCTAGCACATTTGCCATCTTCCCCAAGGGCTCTGAGTTCTTCCGTACCTGTCAAGGGGATTCGAGGATTGTCCACATCTACAGCAGAGGGTCAAAGACATATTCTCTCTCACAAAGGGAGATTCAAACCTAATCCGGCTCTGAAAAGGGACCCTGGAACTTCCCACTGTAGAAAAAGGAGATGGAGAGATCCCCCCTCTAAACAAAGGGACTTCACAGTATCTCTCTCAGACCAAGAGGGTTTCAAATATTACCTGCCAGCCAAAAAGGCCCTCCTGACTCGTCATCTGGCCCCAAATAGGCACACATATTCCAAGACTCTCCGTGTGAGCCATGTAAGTTCCACATCTGCGCAGGGTGTGGAGATGATGCAGGCTTCTCTGAATCCTCAGGGGTCTCTAGAACTTTCCACATATGTAGGAGAGTCTCTTGGAATTTCTACATATACCCCATGGATACCAGAACATTCCTCATCTGTCCAGCACTCTCTGGATTCTACCTTATCTGATAAAGCAACTGCAGGACAGAAGACATCTCCACAAGGTATTTTATCCACATCTCCATCCTTGGAAATGGCTCTAGGATGTGACACATCTACAGAAGATATTCCAGGACATAGTCCATCAGATCACAGAGTTCTGGATCCAGCCCTAGGTGATCTGGGGGCTACGGGATATGACACATGTACACAAGAGTCTGTAGTCAGGTTCACATCTAGAAAAGGGGATTCCTGCACAGGTCCTCCCTGCATTTCCCAGGAGGCTGTGGGAAATTCCCCAGCTCCTCAAGAGTTTCAGCTATCTGCCACAATTACACAAGAGGCTACAGAACCTTTCCCACCTGCACAAAGGAATGTTAGTCTTTCCACATGCCCACAAGTGTCTCCAGAACATCCAACAAATACCCCAAAGGCTTTAGATTCTGCCTTATCTACCCAAGGAACCTTCGACCCTGTTTTGTCTGTCCAGCTGGCTCTGGAACCTGACAACTTTATACAAAAGCCTGCATCGCCTTCATTCCCTGAACCAAGTGTTCCTGTAACTTCTACATATACAGGAGGGGTTCTAGTAAATTCCTTACTTCCTGAGGCTCTTAGATCTCCAATAGTTACCCATGATGCTCTAGGAGAGACCACACCTACACAGGAAGTTCTAGTTCCTTCTCCTCATTCTGAAGCCACAGTCAAGAAATACACAAGTGCACTAGACACATTAGCACCTTCGCCATCTGAGAAAGAGACCCCAAGATCTACCACATCTGAACAAGGGACTTTGCCATCCTCCCTTTCTTCACAAGAGGGTTTCATGAGAATCCCTTCTAAGGAAGAAAATAGTAGACATTTTCCCTCTGCCCAAGTGGACCCTGGCAATCTCATTTCTACCAAAAAGAGGTTGAGAGATGATCCTTCTGACCAAGGGGAATTCAGGCCTTCCTCGTCAGAAGAAGACAGTTTCAAGCTCCCTTCTGCTAAAAGGGAACGTGTATCTTCTCCTGCTCGCCCCAAAACATCAATAACTACAAGTATTCCTCAGGTGAGTCCCACAACTTCTATATCTGTCCAAAATGAATGGGAGAGTTCCACGTCTGACCACAAGACTATGAGACCTTCCTACTCTATCCAAGGGCCTCTAGGACATTCCAGTTCTTTTCAAGGGGCTCGAGGACCTTCTCTGTCTGTCCCAAAGGGTCTACGATATTCACCATCTGACCCAGGGCTTCAGAGACATTCTCTGTCTCTGTCTCTGTCAAAGACTCGAGGAAGTTCTCACTCCCAAGGGGCTTTGTCATTTTCCAAAACTAACCAAGGAGCCTTGAAACCTTCCCTATCTGCCCGAGGGTCTGAGGGAAAATCCACCTGTATACAAAGATCTCTAGGAATTGTGCCATTAGCACAAGAGGAACTGACATCTCCCATGTCTTCTAAAACACCTAAAGATACTTCTGCCTTGTGCGTTCTTGCTGTAGAATGCTTACCATCTCCTCCAGAGTCATCAGAACCATCAACATCTAAGCAGTGCTATCTCAGAACTTCACGGCCTGTCCAAGTACCTCTAGGGCATTCACCATATTCCAGGGGCACCATGAGTTCTTTCCTGTCATCCCAGGTAGCAACAGTACTTTTACCATCTGCCCAGGGGAATCATGAAAGTTTTGCATCTTCACTATGTTATTCACGACATTTGACGAACCTCCGAGGAGATCTGGGACTTTCCTCATTAGAAGAAGGGACTTTACCACATATTTCCCCAGGTCAGGGGGTTTTGGAAACTTCATTATGGTTACCCAGGTTTAAAAGATATATGATGTCATTGCAAAGTCCTCTGGACTTTTCCATGCCTTCTCAGGGAGTGGCTAGTACTTTAGCATCTACACAATGGGCACAAGGACTTTTGCTATCTTTCCCCAAAAAAGTAGGGCCTTTGCCGTCTATTCCAAAGGGTCTGCAATGTACACCATCTGACCCAGGGCTTGGGAGACATTCATCATCTCTGACAAAGACTCCAGAAAATCTTGCTCATGCCCAAGGGGCTTCGTCACTTTACAAAAGTGAACTAGAAGCTGTGAAACCTTCCCTATCCACCCAAGAATCTGAGGCAAAGTTCACATCTATACAAAGAACTCTAGGATTTGTGCCATTAGCACAGGAGGCTCTGACATCTCCCATGTCTCCCAAAGCATCTAAAGATCCTTCTGCCTCCTACCTTCTTGCTTCAGAATTCTTACTACCCCCCTCAGGGTCACCATTACCATCAACATCTAAACAGGACTATCTTAAAACTTCCTGGTCTGTCCAAGTACCTCTAGGGCATTCACCATCTGCCCCAGGCGCCATGAGTTCTTTCCAGTCTTCCCAGTTAGCAAGACAACTTTTACCATCTGCCCAAGGGACTCAGGAAAGTTTTGCATCTTCACTAAGTTATTCCCGACATTTAAGGCACCTCCGAGGAGATCTGGAACTTTCCTCATCCCTATTAGAAGAAGGGACTTTAGCATATGTTTCCCCAAGTCAGGGGTTTTTGGAAACTTCTTTATGGTCAACCATGTTTAAAAGATATATGATGTCATTGCAGAGTCCTCTGGACCTTTCCATGCCTTCTCAAGGAGCTGCTGGTAATTCAACATCTACTGAGGGGACACCAGGACCATTGTTAACTTTCCCAAACAAAAGAGGGCCTTTGCTGTCTGTCCCACAGGGTATGCAATGTACACCATCTAACCCAGGGCTTGGGAGACATTCATCATCTCTGGCAAAGACTCCAGAAAATCTTGCTCATGCCCAAGGGGCTTTGTCACTTTACAAAAGTGAACTAGAAGCTGTGAAACCTTCCCTATCCACCCAAGGGTCTGAGGGAAAGTCCACATCTATACAAACAACTCTAGGATTTGTGTCATTAGCACAAGAGGATCTGACATCTCCCATGTCTCCCAAAGCATCTAAAGATCCTTCTGCCTCCTACCTTCTTGCTTCAGAATTCTTACCATCCTCCCCAGGGTCACCAGTACCATCAACATCTAAGCAGGACTATCTTGAAACTTCCTGGTCAGTCCAAGTGCCTCTAGGGCATTCACCATCTGCCCCAGGCACCATGAGTTCTTTCCAGTCTTCCCAGTTAGCAAGAGAACTTTTACCATCTGCCCAAGGGACTCAGGAAAGTTTTGCGTCTTCACTAAGTCATTCGCGACATTTAAGGAACCTCCCAGGAGATCTGGAACTTTCCTCATCCCCATTAGAAGAAGGGACTTTAGCATATGTTTCCACAGGTCAGGGGGTTTTGGAAACTTCTTTATGGTCACCCAGGTTTGAAAGATATATGATGTCATTGCAAAGTCCTCAGGACATATCCATGCCTTCTCAGGAAGCTGCTAGTACTTTAGCATCTACCCAAGGTGCACAAGGACCTTTGTTATCTTTCCCAAATAAATTAGGAACTTCCCAATCTGCACAAAGTTTGCTAGGAGTTTTGCAGTCTGCACAAGCAGCTCTGGAATTTACCCCCTCAGCGTTCGTCTCTCTTGGACCCTTACCAGAGACTCCAGAGCCTGTGAGCCTTTCAGTTTTGTCTCAGGAGACTCCTTTGTATTTGCCACAAGTTCACCAAAGTCTGGAGATATCTCAATGTGGCTCAGGGACCCTAAATTTGATACCATCTGCACAATGGCATCAGGAAAGTCCGTCATCCTCAAAAGAGAGTATGTCATCTGTGGACTCTGACCAAGAACCTATGGGACATTCTTTATCTGCACAAGAGTCTATAGGAATTTCCAAGTCCACACCAGGGATTCTGGGACATTCTTGGTCTGGTCGATGTGAGGTGTCATCTTTCCTGTCTTCCAAGGTGACCCTGGGACAATTGTCCTCTGTGGAAGTGGAGAGATATTCCCATGCTCCAGGATATCAAGGACATTTGAAAAATGTCTCAGGGTCTCCCGGACCTACAGTATGTAACCATGATCCTGTTGCAACTTTCTTACCTGCCCAAGGAACTCTCAAACATTTGCCATCTGCTCAAGGAGATGTGGGACATACCCTGTCTGCACAAAGGGCTCCAAAATGGTCCACATTGAAACATGGGATTGTGCAACCTTTGGAATCAGATCAAGTGGCTCTGATAAGACTGTCTTCTTCCCAAGGGGCTACAGGAAAATGTCAGTGTTCTCAAGATGAAGTAAAACATTCACCACCTAGTGTAGGAGCTCTTCAACACTTCTCCACTTATCATGGGACTCATGAATGTTTGACATATGCACGAGGGACTCCTGATATTTTGTCATCTAATTCTGACCCTATGGCAAATTCTCCTTCTGCCATTGGAGGTCAAGAATTCTCTCCACCTGCTTGTGGACAGATGTTAGCAGACAAAGGGCCTAAAAAACTCTCTCTATATGAACAGGGGTCTCTAGGTAATTCACTATCTACACAAAAGACTCAAGAATATCCAGCACCTTCAGTAGAGAATCTGAAACCTTCCCAATCTTCCAAGGAGGCCCTTAGAAGTTTGAGGCATTCACAAATGTTTCTGGAGTATGCTCCAAGTGTTTCAGGGTCTGTAGGAAGTTTGTCATCTGCTCTGGAGAATATGGTACTTTCCTCATTAGACATTGAATCACCAGAGCATTCACAAAATGCCAAAGTAGGGGTGGAATCTTCTTACTCTGTCACAGGGCCCCTAGGACCTATGGCGTTTGACCAAAAGTCTTTGGAAAATTCCTTTTCTGGACAAAGAATTATAGAAATTTTGCCATCTTACCATGGGGAACTGGAACCTTTCCTTTCTACCCAAGGGTCTGTAGAACTGTCCACATCCACAAAAGAGAGAATAGGAAATGTGTCATCTCCTGAAAGGCCAGAAAAACCTCCTACTTCTTTACAGGGGTTTTCAAAGCCATGTCCATTGATCCCAGACCCTAACCAACACTCACTATCTGCTACAGAGGCTTTGAAATCTTCCTCATTTGGTCAGGGATCTGAAGGCATTTTGTTATCTGCCAGAGAAGGTGTACAAGACATGGCAATTGCACCAGATGCACAAGAAATTTCTCCATCTACTTCACAGGCCCCTTTGATAACTACCCAAGGTCTGCTTCAAATTTACACACTTGCCAAACAAACTCCCTGTCATTTGCCACCTACACTACTGGAAGTAGAACATTCCACTTGTTCCAAAGGATTTCTAAGAGGAGTACAACCTGTCCAAAATGTTCTTTGCCATCTATCAACTAGAGGAGAGGCTGTGGAGTCTTCTCTATCTGCTCTAGGAAGTACAGATATTTCTCCATTTACTCCAGGACCTTCAAAACTTTCATTACAAAAGGTGACTCGAGCCCCTTATCCTTGTCCGCAAGAGGTAGTGCAATCTTCTCTTTCTGAACGTGTGTCTTTGGAACCCTCTTTATCTTTTCAAGGTTCTCTAGGACCATTGGCAACTGCACTAGAGGCTGGGGAACCTTACCTATCTGGAAATGATACTGTACATCTGTCTGCATCTGCATCGGGCACTGAAGCTCATTTACCATCTACCCTTGGGTCTTCAGCATCTAAGAATTATAACCAGACGGAGGAGGGACCTTTGACATCTGTCCATGTAGATCTTCGACCTTCTCTGTCTGATCAAAGGGCTCTGGGAATGACCATGTCGGCAGAAGGGGCTGTAGAAAATTTACCATCCAGTCAAGGGGCTGCGAAACATCCAACTTGTTCCCAGGAGGCTAAGACAAAGTTATCTGGACAACGTTATCTACCATATTCACCATGTTTCACAGAGACTTTGAGACTTTCTCTGTCTCATCAGGGAGCTGAAGAATTTTTGTTATGTCTGTCAGGAGATATAGAACATCCAACATCTACACAAGGTCATCAGGTCCAGAAAACTGCTGTATCTACTCCAGGACCTCAAGACCCTTTGTTAACTCCAAGAGAGCATCAAAATTTTTCCATATCAGCATGTGACACTCTGTGTCCATTGTCATCCACCCTAGATGCTATAGAGCTTTCTACTTCATCTGCAGAGTGCCTGGCACCATCCCAATTTGCCAAGGAGCTAGAATGTTTTTCAACTATAGGTCAGGCTGTAGAATATTCTCCAATAGCCACACGAACTACAAAATCACTGTCCTCAACCCAAGAGTGTGAAGGGCATTCATCATCTTCTCCAAGTGCTCAGGAACCTTCTCTATCTGACCCAAGGCATCTAGCACCTTTGCTTTCTTCCCAAGGTCCTCATAAAACTTCCATATTGACTCAAGGAATGCTGCCTCCTTCAGCAACTTCCCAGGAGTCTCCAGAACCTTCTGAAACTTCCCAACTTGTGGGAACTCACCAATCCTCTCAGAGGACAAATGAATATTTCTTACCTGTGATAGAGCCTATGGATTCATTTACATCAGTCTCAGAGACTACAGTAAGTTTACCATCTGCTCCACAGCCTCTACAAAATTCTTCATTACTACCAGTGATTTCAGTAAATTCTCTACATGGCCAAGGGCTAGTGGCATCTAGCCTGCCTTCACAAAGGTCTCTAGAAATGTCACCATCAACACGAGGGACTCTGGAAACTTTGGCATCTGCCCAAGGTGATGGGAGAAGTTCTCCATTAGAAAAAGATAGTGTAGGACAGTCTGTATCAGCACAGAAGATGCTGACAATGTCCGAATCTTCACAACGTACTCTAGGGTTTTGCCCATCTCCCCAGCACACAAGGGAGCATTTCTTATCTGCTGAGAGCACACTGGGACTGTCCACATCTGTACAACAAACTGTAGGAACTATGCCATCAACTGAAGGAACTCTGGGGTCTACCCAAACCACCCAGGTGATATTAGGGCCTTTGTCATCTGATCAAAGGCCTCAGGGAATCTCCTTATCTGCAGAAGAGACTCTAAGAAAACATCAGGCTGCTGAAGGGCCTGTGTATGCTTCTCCGTGCCCCACAGTATCTTCAGAACTATGTGTGTCTCCGAAAGTGACTCTAGCAACATTGCTGTCTGATCAAGGATCTAGAAAACATCCCACTTCTTCCCAAATCCCTCAAAGCATTTCACAGTCTCCCCAAAATTCTCTACAACATACATCATCAGTCCCTGGATTCCCAAATCCTTCCCAATCTGAACAGTACACTCCAGGATCTTTGTCATCTCCTCCAGGTACTGGAACACATGCACCATCCACCCCAGTTTCTCCAAAAATTTTCCCAGTTCCTGCAAGCTCAGGGCATCCTGAAACTTTTCCATATGTTGGTGGGCCTCTGGAACTTTCCTTGTTTTCACAGGGGACTCTGTGTCCTTTTTCTTCTCCCCTGGGAGATCTTGATTCTTTTGATTCTTTCTCTGCCAATCTGGAATCATCTAAACCTACCCGAAGGGATCCTGGCCATTTGCCATATGTCATGGAGCATGTGGGAAATGCTCCATCTGTCCAGGGTCATAAAGAGCCTTCACAATTGATCAACGTTCCTAGAGGACTTAAAACATCTACAGGACCCCCAGGACATATGGTACCCGATGAAGGGATTCTGAAACTTTCCATATCTTCCCAGGCAAGTGTGAGTGGTTTCCTGTCTTCCCAAGGACATCTGGAAACTTCCCTGCCTGTAGAAGGGTCTTCTGATCTCTCCACACGTACAAAAGGCACTCTAGGGCCTTCTGTTTCTTCCCAGGGACGTCCTGAGTCTTTGAAGCTTGCACAAAGGGCAAAACAATCAAGTCCATCTGTTTCAGATTCTTTACAATCTCTGATTTCTTCACAAGGGCACATGGTAACTTCTTTACCTGGAGAAGAGACTCTAGGAACTGACTCATCTTCCATAGGGCCTTTGGTAATTTCTTTATCTGTTCAAGTAAGTTCAGGACATTTGTTATGTTCCTCAGGAGCTGGAGGACCATGCCTGTCTTCACAGGGTACTCTAGAAGTTTCTACCTGTACATGTGGCACTCTAGGGACATCCATTTCTTCAAGAAGGGATTTGGGAGCTTCACCATCTACACCATTGACTCTAGGTTCTTCTACATCTGCCCAAGTGGATTTAGCAGTGTCTCTACCTGTCTCACAGTCTCTGAGATCTCCGTCTGCCCACAGTGTTCTAGGAATATTGACATCTACCCAAGATGCTATGGAATTTTCAATAGCTAGGCAAGGGAATACAGAATTTTTGCCATATTCACAAGATAATCTTGGACACAGATCTCCTTCCTTGGGAACTCAGGAACCTTCACAATTTGCCCAGGGGGAATTAAAAGTATTGTCATCTGTCCAAGAGGATTTCAAAACTGCTCTGTCTACTGCAGTGCCTGTAGAAAATTTTCTATCTGCCTCAGGAGCTCCAAGACTTTTCATGCCTGTTCTCCAAGATGCTGAAGGCCCTTCCCTATCCTCCAAAAGTAATTTTGGACTGCCCCCATCTTCAAAGAAGTATCTAGAATATTTATATTTAACAACTCCCCAAATTTCTCTGGAACATTCTCAATCTTCCCAAGTGCCACTGAGACCTACCCATTCCTTACAAGAAAAAGTATGGCAAAATGTGTCTGCACCCTCAAAAGTGACTCTGAGACAGTCCCAATCTCAGGGTGTGTATGAAGGAAATTTGACATACACCCAAGGAGCTGTGTGCTTGTCAACATCAAGACAAGAGTCTCTGGGACATTTGCCATTTGCCCAAGAGTATCGAGAAACTTCCATATTTCCCCACAAAGTAATAGGCCCTTCCTATTATCAAAAGACTGTAGCACAGTTCTCATCTATTCCAGGAGATGGACATTCTCCCTCTGCCCAGGGGATGCTGGGAACTTTGCAATCTTCCCAAGTTAGTCTAGAAATATCATCTTCTCTCCAGAGAACTATAGAAGCTTATTTAAATATTCAAGGTGTTGTACAGCTTCAATCTTATACCCCACGGTATCTGGAACCCTCCCAGTGTACTCCAGAGGCATCAGAAAAGTTACCATCTCCCCAAGTGGCTTTTAAAATTTCAAAATCTTCATCAGGGATTCCGGGAATTTCACCATCTCTCCCAGGTACTCTGCAGCATTTAATATCTACCCAAGCTGCTATCTGTCCTTGTGATTCTGACCAAAAGGTCCAGGAATCAACATCTCTCCAGGAAACTCTCCAGTTTTCTCCATCTTCTAAAGCTTTACTGGGACCTACTTCACCTGTATGGGGGACTTTGAAATCTTTATCATCATCTCAGATGTGTCCAGAATTGTCTACATCTTCCCAAGGGTCTCAAGGGCATCAAGAACTTCTGCAAGGGTGTTTAGGGGATTCACAATCTACACAAGTTACTATGGTAACTACCATATCAGTACAAGAGTATTTAGAACATTCAAAACCCAATCAAGAATCTCAAGTAACTCCCACATCTTCCCAAGAGAATCTTGGGACTTCTTTAGCCCAAAAGGCTTTAGCACAGTCATCATCTGCTCCAGGAGATTGTGGGCTGTCTCAGTCTTCAGAAGGTACTCTAGGAACATCACTCTCTACCCAAGGTGCTGGAGAACCATCATCATATGACCATGCATCTCCAGAAGCTACCACATCTTCCCAAGAGTATCATGGCCCTTCTTTAGCCCAAAAGGCTTTAGCACAGTCATCATCTGCTCCAGAAGATGGTACATTTTCTCAATTTTCAAAAAGTACTCTAGGAACTTCACCATCTCCCCAGGGTGTTACAGAAGCATCATTTGCCCAAGAATCTACAGAATCTGCAATATCTGCTCAAAGAGTTCTAGGAATCCAGGGTCCTTGGAACAGTAATCTAGATCCTTCCAAATGTACACTAGTGACACTAGGACATTTACCAACTCCCCAAGAGGTTAATAGAACTTTAAAATCTCTCTCAAGGTCTCTAGAAACTCTGTTAACTTTCCTAAAGGGACTGAGACTTTCAAAATCTGCCCAAGATACTGTGCGCACTTCCATATATGATGAAATGTTACTGAGAACACCAACACTTTCCCAGGAAACTCTGGAACATTCTCTATATGACCAAGGGTCTGTGAAATCTGCCCAATCTCAAACTGGGCCTGTAAGACCTTCACTAACAGAACAAGGTTTACAGGAAGTGTCTTCAGATGAAAAAGTGACTCTACAAGAGCCACCACCCCAGGAAATCTATTTCGGAAATGCATTGTCTACCCAAGGGCCTTTGGGACTGTGTATATCATTACAAGAACCTCTTGGACTTTCACTGTCTGTTCAAGGATCTCTTGATACTTCCTTGTCATACCAAAAGTCTCCAGACCCTTGTTTGTACCCAGGGCCTTCAGAAAAGTCATCATCTGATCCAGAAGGTCTTGGCCTTTCTGAATCTACCCAGGGGACACTAAGAACGTCACCATCTAGCCAAAGTACTCTTGAAATACAATCTTCTAATCATGGAATTATAGAAACTGCATCATCTGTCCAAGACTCTTTAGGACATTTGCCTTCTTCAGGGCAGACTCTGCAAACTTCCCTTCTTATGTAAGACACATCAGAAACTTGTCCATCTAGCAAAGAGGCTTGTAATGCATTAGACACTTCCCCCAAAATTTTGGAAACTTTGCCATCTATCCCAGGGTCTCTGGTTCTTTCAACATCTGCCCAACATTCTATAGGACTTTCCTTGTCTACAAAAGAAATTTTACGACCATCAATGTCTCCAGAGGAAACTCCAGAACTTGCTCCATTTGACCATGGGTCTCTGAGAAACATGCCATCTGCATGTGGGACTGTGGTACCCTCCCCATCAGAACAAGGTTGTCAGAAAACATCTTCAAGTGTACAAGGAGACACACAATCTAAGCAAGGATGTGTAAGAAAAGCTCTGGAGCTGTCGATATCATCACAAGAACCTCTTGAATATTCACCATTTGTTCAAGAGTATCCAGATAATTCCATATCATCTCAAGAGGATCCAGGCCATTGTTTGGACCCTCTGAGACCCACATCATCTGCACCTGGGACTATGGTACCCTCCCCATCAGAACAAGGTTGTCAGAAATTATCTTCAAGTGTAAGAGGAAACTCACAATCTCAGCAAGGATGTGTAGGAAATTCATTGCATTCACAAGAAGTTCTAGGGATGTCGATACCATCACAAGAACCTTTTGAACATTCATCATCTGTTCAAGAGTATCCAGATAGTTCCATATCCTCTCAAGAGGATCCAAGCCATTGCTTGGACCAAAGGCCTTTAAGGCAGTCATCACCTGATCCAGATCTTGGACTTAGTAAATCTGCCCAAGGTACACTAAGAATATCACCTTGTACCCAAAGTACTCTAGAAACACAATGTTCTACCCATAGGATTATAGAAAATTCACCACCTTCCCAAGATGATTTAGGATTTCCACATCCTACAGTGCAGCCTCTGCAACCTTGTTCACTTACTCCAGAGACATCACAAACTTTGCCAATTAACAAAGAGTTTTCTAACCTTCAGAATCTGTATCGCAAAGTCTAGAACCATTTGCAACTGTGCCAGAGGTTCTGGGAATTTTGGAATCTGACCAAAATGCTCTAGGCACTTTGGTATCTGACCAAGGGAATATGGGTCAACCAGCATCTCTTCATGATACTCTAGAACACATCAAAACAGCCCAAGGGCCTCTAGAACCTGTGCCATCTACCCAAGAAAATGTACAACCTTCCTTTTCAGCAGAGTTCCCAGGCAAATTTAAACCTCTTCCTTCACATGAAGGTTATGCAAGACATTCCCCTTACCCCAAACTAAGGCCCAGACTTTCCAGTTCTACTAAAAGTGTATCAATATATATCACATTTCCTAAAGGGGATATCAGATATTCTCTTTCAGAACTTGATGGCTTAAGAGGTATTCCTTCTGCCAAACATAAGCATGCATCTCCCAGGAATCCCAAAAATAACTCATGTCCTACCTCTGCTCCTCAAAGGAGTGTCCCACCCCAAACATCATCAGACTTGAGCTGCATATCTAGTTCCCCTCCTAAAGAAGATCACAGATATTCACCTTCTCCACAAGGCAGATCTACACATTCAAAATCAAGACATACTTCTAAAGAATCAGGCATCAAATCTGTCCCATCAGAGGACGAGAGCTTGAAACTTAGTCATTCTTCCAAAAATGGTTGCAGAGCTTCCATTTTTGACAAAGGGGGTGTAAGACTTAAAACTGAGCCCAAAGAGATCCTCATCACTTTTCCTTATGCCAAGCAAGGCTTTAGATCTTCACGATCTCATGAGAAGCAATTTGGAAATTCTCCATCTCCCCCAGGGATCACTAGACAGTCAAAATCTACCAAAAGCAAATTGGAGCAGGCCCTCTATAACAAACCAGATGTTCACACTTCCCATTCAGAACACAAGGACTGCAAACATTCCTCTTCATCAAAAAAAGGGCACAGCCATTCATCAAAGAAAGGACACATATACTCACCTGCCAAAAGGGACCAGAAGTCTAAAGATACTCCTGAAGAGGACATAGAAACTTCCATCTCTATAGAGTGGGACATGGGAACTACTCCCTCTTATAAAGAGAACTACAAATGTAGCACATCTCCCCATGGGACTTCAAGCCACACTACTTCTACTACTACCAGGACAAGACTCAGACATGGCCCTTTTACTCAAGAAGCCACCCAAACTTCCTGTGAAGCCCGGCAAAGCTTCAATTTATCTCAGGATGGAGGCAGTCCCAATGGGAGGGTCAAACCTTCCTCATCATACCATCATGATCATGTCAGACATCCTGTTTCTTCCAAGGAGGGCTTTAGACATGACATTATTGTCGAAGATGAACAGAAATCTTCCATTAGTGCCAGAGCTGGGCTCATACATTCTCTAGTTCCAAAAGGGAGTGCTACATCATCACTCCCAGCTATCCAAGGAAAATTAAGGCACACCCTATCTCAACTAGGAGACCTGAGATCTTCCCTCTCTTACCAAGGGAGAGACACAACCTTCCATTATGAATATTGAGCCCCCATATGTGACCCTTCTATCCTAGGAGGACATAGATATTCACGTTCAGTCCCATGCAATCTCCAAAGGACTGCAAGGCAAAAAGGGTGCTGGAGCTCTAAACTGTCCCATTAAGGAGGTATCAGAACTTCTCAATGTAACCAAAGGGACATCAAACTTTCCTATAGCCACCCTGTTCAAGGCAGTCTTAGAATATATCAGTCTGAAAAAGAGAGCCTTATACATAGCCCATCTAATCCACTGAGACTCAGATATGCACCTTGTGGCCAAAGGGAAATCAGAAATGTGCTCTTTAAACAGAATTGGGCCAGAAATACAACTTTTGTCCCAAAAAGCCACCAAAATAACAGTTCTGCCCATGCAGGCTTCATGCCTTATAAGCCTGTCACATTGAAGTTCTAAAAATACTGATTTCTAGGGGGGAGCCTGGGCCATACTCTCTTTCCCCAGCATCTTCATATCTTCTTGTCTACAGGCTTGCCCCACATTTCCCCACTCTGAACCACATATGAACAATGGCAGTTTAGAACTTTTCCTTCTCATCAAATATCTGTGAAACATTTCACTTCCATTCCTGGCTACCTCAAATGCACACTGATGCATTACAAAGGGCTGTCTGAGTATAAGCAAGACAGGTGTTTTCCTTCTGATTAAGAATAGGTCACAGTTTCCACCTAGAGCATGCTATATAATCTGTTTCCCATTGAGAATAGCAGATGCATATTCTGACTAATGTGGCCCTGGATTTACTTCATCTAACCTACTGAGTGACACATCAGCTCTCTCTGCATAAGCAGTCTGAGTATTTCTTATTCTGATCATCTGAATTCATGACTACTGTCCAAAAATTAAAGACTATGATGCCAGAAGTCCTAGAGCTTAAGAGGATCAAGCAGCTTCTTTAACATGGTGTGCAGAAACAATGAAGCCATGTCCTTCATGTTGGGCAGAAGGAAGCTGGATTGGTCAGGAGATGTAGCTGGGAACTACTTCCTAGCATGTTGGAGATTTATCACATGGCTGCCTTTCCTGCATGACATACATGTTCTATATTACCATGAAGATTTTATAAATAAATGATCATGCCTTCTCTAATCCCCAAATTGAGCCTTGATGTTCCCTTGCTCGCCAGGAGACTCTTTGGCCTTTCTGTTTTCCCAAACACAGCATGAGACTTTCTGCCTTCAAAGGATGGTGTCGTCAAAATTCCCTGTTTATCTATTGATGCCTCAAACATTCTCTCTGTCCAAGGTTACCCCATATTTTGTTTCTCACACGGGGGTCTCAGACTTATTCTTTCAGAATCAGGATGACTCATATTTTCCCCAGTGACTGAAATGGAGCTCAAATCGTTCTCAAGGGCTCAAAGTAAGCTCAGGCACATCTCTTCTGAAGCAGGAAACAGAATGTGCTCCACTAATTCTCAAGCTGGCTTCAGGCCTACCACTTCAGAACCACGGGTCTTCCAAACTGCTGTATGGACCGAGGGGGCTTGTGATCTGTCCTTCACAACAAGCGTCGGTCAGATATACCCCAACATCCCGGGTGGCTTCAATTTTATGTGTCGAGAACCAAGGTAACTCACAACATTCACCAGAAACAAAAGAGGTTTTCATATCTATCCCCTCAACATCTAAAGCTTCAGCCATGCTCCAGTGTTCAAGAGGACATTGACCCAACTTTCCCTTGATAACTAGGAGACCTCAGGCATCTACTAAATGCCAAATGACCTCATACTTGCCACTTCACAACGGTGTTACACACACTCTCGGAGACTGAAGGGAGCCTGAGACATGTAACTTGGGAAGCAAGTTACCTCAGACCTTTCCAATGTGCCAAGAAGGTCATAAATACAACCCATTTATAATCATTGAGCCATAGAATTTCTGAAAAGTCTCAATGGGTCTTCACAATTATATTTCCAGAACCAGGACTATTCCAGCCTCCAGTTAATAACTCCACCCGACTTTAGATATGCCCTTCAGAAGTAAACTAACTTCACTAATTCAGGGGGCTTACACCTTACTGGAACATATTCTGAAGAGGTCTTTAGACATATTTATTCCAACCATAGAAGCACCTGAATTTCTAGGTATGCTTTTGAATCATACCCACTTTGAACGAGAAAACTTTAGTCTTCCTCTGTTTGTACTCGAGGAGTTTGAGACATGGCTTTTTCATGAAGCAAGCTACAGAAATGACAATGTGACTCAATCTTGTGTACCAAATATTGATATCCTGCTACTGGAGACTGAATCCTTATTACCAAAATACACAGGAGCTTCTCTTTGTGTTCACGGCCGACATAGGTCTACCACAGACCCAAGAGAGACCAGAGCTTCTCCATCAGACCTGAGTGGCTAGGAAGTACACTCTCATGGAACTCTAGATTGAAGAGGCATGGCAGAATAGAAACTTCACCCTGGATCCAAGGTCATCCATTTTTCAGCTGCTCACCAGAAAGGTGCCTGTCCTCCATGTCCACACCTATGCAGCTTATCATAAGTTTATGTAGGGAACAGAGCCAGGGGTGTGACCCAACTTGTAAAAGGAACCCTCAAATTTCTGTCATGCCTCAAAAACTTTCCTCAGAGACAAGGATTTTCTAGAGTTTTCTGAAGATTTGGAGACTGACTAGGGAGTGCCTGGACCTTCTTCCTTCTTCCTCTACAGAAGGTAAGCAGGGACATTCCCCTCTGCCCAACAGGGTTTGGTATCTGTCTCCTGTCCCAAATCTTACTGCTTTTGTTTCTTTTGACAATTTAAGCCTTAAAATTCCCCTGTTGAAAAAGAAATCCCCCTGTTGAACCAAAAGATCCTCAGAACTTTAGCCTCTGGGCAAGGGTACTTGGGATATTTCACCTCTGACCAAGGGACATTGGTCACTCTGGATAGAGTTCACAGAGGTCAAGAAAACCAAGCCAATCCTGGAACCCATGCCACTTCCCTAAGCAAAATTACTTGTTGTGGTGTGGAATCACCACTCCCACCCAGTTCTGGTTGGGTGAACAAAATCCTAATGCATTAACCGCACTAGGGCTCCCACCTGAGATCTTAATGAATCCTGGTACTGATGCTTGTTCTCTTGCAGACTCAGCTAAGGACATGGACATCTGAAACTGTGAGGCCGTGCTAGTATCTTATGAGGTACAGTAGTCAATGAGAATTTTGCTCAGAATTGTATGGGATTTGCACACTCTGATCCTATCTCCCTGCACTAGGGGCTCAGGAACTCTCCTCTTCCTGAGGGTATTCCCTCCTTCTGCCTTTGATTAGGAGACATCTGATTTCTATCCTGAAACAAAGGAATCCACACAACTTTCCAGTTTCTCCAAAGTAATCTTACACATTAATTTTTTTGTGAAGGGGCCACATACTTCCCGATATTATGGAGTGGGTCTCAGTCATTTTTCTGAATAAATAGGTCCCAGATTTGTCCTTCAGTATAATCAAAACTGTAGGCCCAATCAATACCTGTGCAGTAAAGAACCTCCGACATAATACTCTATCAAAGAAGGTGGCTATATTCTACTTTCATTGAACATGTGGAATTAGAAATATCATTTCCTTTCAAGGTGACTGATACACACTCACATAATTAAGGGGATACAGACCAGGCCAATGACATGATGATCTTCATTTTCTCACATACTCTTAAGATCAACACCCCCTGACATTGGCTTCCTCGAAGAAACTGCTTCTGTTTGTGGAAACCTCAGCTCTATTCCTCTAACTGGGAAGGTCTCAGTCTCTCCCTTTGTCCTGGGTGTCCACTCATGCCCAAATCACCAAAGGGATGTCAAATCAGTCTGAAGTGATATCATGATATGTAACAGAACAATCTGATCTATGACTAAACACCTTCTACTTCTAAGATTCTCCCAGAAATGGAGCAGCCCCATCTTTGTTGCCCATGCCTGTGCTGTTGAGGAAAGGCTTGAGGAGGACACAGAGGCATGCATTACCACAAAATCTGTAAGAAAGAATGCTCTGCTTTCTGTCATGCAAGCCCCAGAGTCCCAGAACACATGGGTATTCTAGAGTGTGAGGAACTTTGGACCCGATAAGGTATTGCCTGAATCTTCTTCCAATTCCTGAGGTACACTGGGAGCTTCATCTTCTGCCAACAGGATTCTGGGACTGCCCTGCTCTAGTCAAGCTTTCTCTCTTTCACAAACAGAGCCTGGCACATTCCACATGTGGTCAAATGTTATCACATCAAACTGATCAGGCAAAGGCCCATGAGAGACTCTCTCTATAAAGAAGGGACACCATTCCACTGTGGTTTCAGGTCTCATAGCACAAGTATAGCAATCAGAGCATAAGCCAAGGGTACCTCCTACTTTCTCTTCTAAGAGGTTCAATGTGGCTGGATTGATGTTGAGATCTTTGATCCATTTGGACTTGAGTTTTGTGCATGGCAATAGACATGGGTCTATCTGCAGTCTTCTACATACCCTCATCCAATTGTGCCAGGGCCATTTGTTGAAGATGCTGTCCTTGCCCCATTGTATAATTTTAGCTGTTTTGTCGAAAATCAGGTGTTCATAGGTGTGTAGGTTAATATAAGGATTTTCAGTTCGATTCCATTGGTCTACCTGTCTATTATTGTACCTATTCCAGGCTGTTTTCAGAACTATAGCTCTTTAGTAGAGCTTAAAGTCAGGAATGGTGATGCCTCCTGAAGTTCTTTTATTGTATAGGGTTGTTTTGGCTATCCTGGGTCTTTTGTTTTTCCATATAAAGTTGATTATTATCCTTTCAAGGATGGTGAAGAAGTGGGTGGGATTTTAATGGGGATTGCATTGAATCTGTAGATTGCTTTTGGCAAGAAATATTACTATGTTTATCCTACCTATCCAAGAGCATGGGAGATCTTTCCATTTTCTGGTACCTTCTTTAATTTCTTCTTTAGAGCCACAAAGTTCTTATTATATAGGTCTTTTACTTGTTTGGTAAGCACTACACCAAGATATTTTATGTTGCTTGTGGCTATTGTAAAGGGTGATGTTTCTCTGATTTCTTTCTCTGTCTCTTTGTAGTCTGAAAAAAGTAGGGCTACTGATTTTTTTGAGTTTATCTTGTATCCAGCTCGTTTGCTGAAGGTGTTTATCAGCTGTAGGAGTTCGCTGGTAGAGTTTATTGGGTCGCTTATGTAAACTATCATATCATCTGCAAATAGAGACAGTTTGACATCTTCCTTTCCAATTTGGATCCCCTTGATCTCCTTTTGTTGTCTTATAGCATTAGCTAGAACTTCTAGTACGATATTGAGGACATATGGAGAGAGAGGGCAGCCTTGTCTTGTTCCTGATTTTTAGAGGAATTGGCTTAAGATTCTCTCCATTCATTTTGATGTTGGCAGTTGGTTTGTGGTATATTGCTCTTATTATGTTTAGGTATGTTCCTGTTATCCCTGACCTCTCCAAGACCTTTATCATGAATAGGTGTTGAATTTTGTCGAAGGCGTTTTCTGCATCTAGGTAGATACTCATATGGTTTTTCTTTTTCTGTTTGTTTATATGGTGGATCACATTGATACATTTTCGTATGTTAAACCATCCCTGCATTCCAGGTATGAAGCCTACTTGGTCATGGTGGATGATTTCTCTGATGTATTCTTGAATTCAATTTTCCAGTATTTTATTATTTTTTCATCAATGTTCATCAGGTATATTGGTATGTAGTTTTCTTTCTTAGTTGTGTCTTTGTGAGGCTTGGGTAACAAAGATATTGTGGCCTCATAAAAAGAGTTTGGCAATGAAACTTCTGTTTCTATCTTGTGGAACAGTTTGAGGAGTAGTGGTGTTAGTTCTTCCTTGAATGTCTGGTAGAATTCTGTGCTGAATCCATCTGGAACTGGACTTTTTTTGGTTGGAAGGCTTTCAATGACTGCTTCTATTTCATTGCGGGTTATAGGTCTATTTAAGTTGTTTGTCTGTTCTTGATTTAATTTTGGTAAGTAATAGTTATCCAGAAATTTGTCCATTTCCTTTGAATTTTCAATTTTTGTGGAATACAGATTTTCAAAGTATGACCTGAAAATTGTCTGGATTTCCTCTGTGTTTGTTATTATGTTCCCCTTTTCATTTCTGATTTTGTTAATTTGCATGTTCTCTCTCTGCTTTTTCATAAATTTGGATAAAGGTTTGTCTATCTTGTTCATTTTCTCAAAAAACCAACTCTTCATTGCATTGATTTTTTGTATTGTTTTCCTGGTTTCTATTTTGTTGATTTCAGCCCTCAAGTTGATTATTTCCTGTTGTCTACTCCTCCGGGGTGAATTCGCTTCTCTCAGTTCTAAGGCTTTCAGTTGAGCTGTTAATTCTCTTGTGTTTCTATCCTCTATTTTCTTCACATGGGCACTAAGTGCAATGAACTTCCCTCGTAGCACTGCTTTCAAGGTGTCCCATAAGTTCTGTATGTTGTGTCCTCATTCTTGTTGAATATTAGAAAGTCCTTAATTTCTTTATTTCTTCTTTGACCCAGGAGTGGTGCAATTGCACATTGTTCCGTTTCCATGAGTTTGCAGGTTTTCTGCTATTTGTGTTGTTGTTGAATTCCAATTTTAAAGCATGGTGGTCTGATAAGATACAGGGGACTATTCCTATTCTCTTGTATCTGTTGAGGTTTGTTATGCCACTTAGTATGTGGTCGATTTTAGAGAAGGTTCCATGTGGAGCAGAGAAGAAGATATATTCATTTGTCTTTGGATAGAATGTTCTATAGATGTCTGTTAATCCCAGTTGAGACATAACTTCTGTTAATTCTTTTGTTTCTTTGTTGAGTTTCTGATTTGTGGTCCTGTCTAGTGTTGAGAGTGGAGTATTGAAGACTCCCACTATAAGTGTGTGAGGTTTTATATGAGCTTTGTGTTTTAGTAGTGTTTCTTTTACAAATGTGGGTGCCTTTGTATTGGGGGCATAGATGTTCAGAATTGAGACTTTTTGTTGATGGATTTCTCCTGCAATGAATATGAAATGACCGTCTTCATCTCTTTTGATTAATTTTGGTTTGAAGTCTAACTTGTTAGATATTAGGATGGCTACACCTGCTTGCTTCTTATTTCCATTTGGTTGGAAAATCTTTTCCCAACCATTTACCCTGAGGTAATGTCTATCTTCGAAGCTTAGATGTGTTTCTTGTATGCAGCAGAAGGGTGGATTGTGTCTTCGTATCCATTCTGTTAGCCTGTGTCTTTTTATAGGTGAGTTAAGACCATTAATGTTGAGGGTGAGTAAGGACCATTGATTGTTGATGCTTGTTTGATTTAGGTTTGTTGTTGGCAGTGGTATTGTGAATATATTAGTTCTGCTTTACCCTTGGTTTCTGGTGTAGTTGGATTATCTGTTGCCTACATTTTTGTGGGTATAGTTACCTTCCTGGGGTTGGTGTTTTCCTTCCAATAATATCTGTAGGGCTGGATTTGTAGATATGTATTGGGAAAATCTGGTTTTGTCATTAAATATCTTGTTCTCTCTATCTATAGTGATTGAGAGTATTGCTGCATATAGTAGCCTAGGCTGGCATCCATGTTCTCTTAATACTTTTAGAACATCTATCCAGGACCTTCTGGCCTTGAGGTTTTCCATGGAGAAGTCAGGTGTAATTTTAATAGGTCTGCCTTTATATGTTACCTGTCCTTTTTCCTTCGCTGCTCTTAATATTCTTTATTTACTCTGTATGCTAGGTGTTTTGATTATTATATGTTGATGGGTCTTTTTTCTTTGGTCCAGCCTATTTGGGGTTCAGTATGCTTCTTCTCCTTTCATGGGCATGTCCTTCTTCAGATTTGGAAAGTTTTCCTTAATGATTTGGTTGAATATGTTTTTGGCATCTTTGAGCTGGGCTTCCTTACATTCCTGTATGCCTATTATTCTCAGGTTTGGCCTTTTCATGGTGTCCCACATTTCCTGGATGTTTTGTGTTAAGGATTTGTTGGATTTATGATTTTCTTTGGTCGATGAATCTATTTCTTCTAGTTTATCTTCTGTGCCTGAGATTCTCTCTTCCATCTCCTGAATTCTGTTGGTTATGCTTGTGTTTGTAGTTCCTGATTTTTTGCCCAGCTTTTCTATTTCCAGCATTCCTTCAGATTGTGTTGCCTTTATTTTCTCTATTTCAGTTTACAAGTCTTGAACTGTTGCCTTCACCTGCTTAATTGTTTTTTCTTGGCTTTCTGTACTTTCCTTAAGGAATTTGTTCATTTCTTCTACTTTTTTGTTTGTTTTTTCCTCCATTTCTTTAAGGGATTTTCTCACATCTTCTTTGAGGGCCTCTATCATTTTTATGATGGTAATTTTTAAGTCGTACCCTTCTGCTTCCTCTGCTTTGTTGTTGTGTTCCATTCTAGTTGGTGTAGATTCCCTAGATTCTGTTGGTGTCATGCTTGTCTTTCTGTTGTTAGGTGTTCTCTTGTATTGCCTTCTTCCCATAGCTTTTTCCAGTAGGTGTTGGTGGGGTCTCCCCCCTTCTCTATGGTACTTCCCCTATGGGCTTATGTGGGTCTGAGGTTCAATATCTGTAGCTCTGTGTGGTCCAATCTCTGTAGGAGGTTTCTCCGCAGACAGGGACCCAGGGATGGGGTCAAGGATGAGGATCCAGTAGAAGATGCCAGCAGGTACCCGCAGAGTGGTCCCGCAGAGATGCAGAGATAGGCGGATCTCTGGGAGGGGCCCGGGACTCCAGCAGAGGACTGGAGGCGGGGTCAGAGACCAAGCAGGTGGAAATTACAGGTGGTCCCATGTGGATAGTCAGGTCTCCTTTGTTCAGAGTTGCTCCGAGAAGTCTCCAAAGTAGGGTGGACTGTTGGCTCCACCCTCTGTACCAGTGCTCAACCAGAGCGGTAGGACCGTGAGTAGGATAGGGCACAGGGTAGGTGGATAGGCTCGCGGTTGGGATCGGTGGGGGTGTATCAGAGCTCCAAGGGTGCTCTCGATGGGGACCGGAGACAGTACCAGCAGGATCCGGGGCCAACAGGGAGTTTGGGCGGGGGGGGGGCGGGAAGAGGTTGTAGGGGACAAGCAGCCCCAATTGGGTCCAGACTCACGTCTGGCCAATAGCTGGCAGAAGAGGACAAGGGCTGAGCTGGAACTTGGGAAGGTTTTGCAGGATAGTCTGATCTCACTGGAAACTGGAACTCTCTAGCTGAGGCCTCTTTCTTTAGAAGTGGCCAAATCTTTATTTCTTTATTTTCAATGGGTCCTCAGAGAGGAAATCTCTTACATAGGGCTCAGAGCTTCCTGATTTTATATTAATTATTCATTATTATTATTATTATTATTATTATTATTACTATTATTGTTACTTTACTGCTTCTCTATTTATGGAAAATGATGTTAGAACTCCCCTAAGACTAGGATTGCCCTAAAGTCCACTTACCAAATATACCCTAAAACACTAATTTTGTCTTACATGTCCTTATATATACATGTCCTTATATATTCCCATTCCTACCAAGTTGCTCTGAGTCTTTTCTTTTCTCATTAAAGTGATCACAGGCCAAGGGGGCATTGTACCACTCTGCACAAACAAGTGTCAAGACATTCTTGATCTTCCCAGTAGGTGGGTGGGCCAATGATCGACCACCATCCAGTAAAAGGATTTCAAACACGGAGTTTCTGGGGAATCAATATTGAAAGGACTCTCAGCAGTGGCCCCTTTATTGAAGGGATGTCTCAGACCTCCATCCTCTGCTCTTTGGCACCTTAGGTCCACCCTTATGACTACAGAACCACAGAAGCATCCTTCTTTCCACAGTGACCTCACACATTCCCCTATTAACTAAGATTGCTTTAGAGCTGACACCTCTGATAGCCATACAAAGACATACGTGAACTATGAGTCCTCCCTACTTTTCATTTTAGCTCTTAGTGCAGAAGATAGAAAGATGAAATCATATCTTCCTCAAAGTTTGCTTATCAATAATACACTATGCCTATCTTTTTCCACACATATGTACAGATGGATACAACCTTGAATAAACATCATTGCTTGCATAACCATCGATCCTGTGGGAAGAATGTTAAGGATTTGTCACAGTATCTCAAAGATTTCACACAGGGTATGTATGTTTGACTTGGGGAAAATAGTTGTAAGCTAATGAGGCAGAGCCAGAAGCTTTTCCCTTTCCCCAAGACAGCCTAGAACCTTCTCCTTCTGACCATGGCTGAAATGTATATTCCTATTCAATGAAACATGGCTGGAGGCCTCCTCCCTGTGAAGATGTTCTGGATTTCTCTTTTGCTCAAAGTGGTCTCATAACTTCCTATTCTGAGATGAGGTGCACAGAACTCCCCTGTTCCCAAGGGACTTGCTTATTGGAGTTAGCATGAGAACACCCCTGGCCCATACTGGTCCTTAGTTCTTCCCTCTGTTCACAATGTGGCCTTACATGTTACCCATCTGATTAAGGGGGGGGGAATAGGAACTATTGTCTTTGACCCAAGGAAACTCATGCATTCCTTTTATTCCCAAGGTGACATCAGACATGCTCTTTTTGAATAACAGTGCATCACACCTTTCAGTATTCTTTCACAAATTCTTTCCTCAAGCATTCCCTTCTGTCTTTTATTCTTTTCTTTCTTTATTTTACATATCACTCCCAGTTCCCTCTCCCTCTCTCCCTTACTCCCACCCTCCCACAGGGAGGGTGATGCCTTCCAGGAGGGGTCAACAAAATCTGTCAAGTCATTTGGAGTAGGAACTAGGCCCTCCCTCCTGCCCCTAGGTTAAGGGAGTATCCCTCCAAGGGGAATATGCTCCCAAAAGCCTTTTGTGCACCAGGGATATATGCTGGTTCCAATGTCAGAAGTCTCTTAGACTGCCCAGGCCTTCTAACTGAGACTCATGTTCAGGGAGCCCTTCTGTCTTTAAAGTACTTCTAACATGTGCTATTCTAAATAATAGAGATTAAAACCTTTCACATTTGACTTTGGTAGCTAGGGAAATGTATTGTTCCACTTGGGTTTGAGGGCCCAGTTTCCAAGTGTAGAATTAGAGACTGCATCCTATCCTATGCTCTCCAATGCAATCACTAGACATCAAGTGGCCCCATCATTTCTACCCACATATGGACTGTTGTGACAAACTGAAAGGAGATGAAACCTGGCCAGGGACAGCCATCTCAGCTTTTTGAAGAAGGCTCTGGTTGCTGCCCTGACTCTCCAAGACTCAATAGAGGATGTGGAAATTCTAAAGAAGAGTTGGAAGCTGAAGTGCAGTGATGGCACCTTCCTTCACTAAATAATGTAGCAGGGATGTTCACCTTCATCAGAATGATGCATGGCATTTTCCTCTCTCTCCAAGGGTTTTCAAACTCATACCTTTGACCAACCAGGTCTCCAAGTTTTCTCTTGTTCACAAGGGGCCCAGTGCTTTCTCCCTTCTCGAGTTTCTCCACTTCTTTTACTTCGCTGAAGAGAACATCAGACCTCAATCTTAGGACAAAGCCTACTGCAGAACATCCCCATCTGCCCAAGGTGGTCTTCAAGTACTCGTTTTGTGGAAAAGGACCATCAAAATTTCTGTTTCTTGCAAGTGGGACTAAGTCATTTCCTTATGACTAAAGAGGTCTCAGGCCAAGTATTACTTACACCACACTCTCTCTGTACAAGTTAGAATCAGATGTGCTCACATGAAGTCCAGCATAGTTCAAATGGGGCAGTGGGTACCTGTTTTAACCACAAAGACCATAGAGATACCAGTTTTGACTAAGGATGTCTGTCCTATGCCACAATGAGGAGTAAGACCTGAGAATTGGCTCCCATAACCACAGGGTTCTCAATTCTTCAACCTATACTCAATATAGCTTCATATCTAGCCTCTGACCCTGTAACACCTTAGGGTACCCCCTTCCATCTAAGGCTACCTTACACATGACCTTTGAACTCACATTACTTTAACATTAATCCATCTGAGCAAGAGTGCTAGGCAAACACATTTGTAACCAATGAGACCTCATAAGATTCTAGATTTATATCAGAGGGCAAAATACAGAAAGCTAAAACCAATAGCCATGCCCTCTAATAAATAGGTATAGACTTTCTCCTTTGCACAAAATATCTCAGAAATTTCACTTTTGACCATGGCACATCAACATTTCCCCTTATTCCCATGGAGTGTGACATATTACCTCTTTGATGAAGGGCTTAATAGTTCTTATATTTGTGTTCAAGAGTGCCAAACTCTTTCCCCTATCTTCATAGGGAGATTTAGACATTCACACCAATAAAGAGTAGCTCATACTTATGTTGTATGATCAAGGAGATTCCACATAGTCACTATCTGCCGAGTGGATTTCATGCATGCCTTGTTCTATTCATGTGGCTTACAAAGTACTGTGCTGACCAAAGAGACCTCAGGGCACTCTGTACATAAGAGTCTATATCCCTGAACACAAAAGGAGAAAGATGAGGGTAACTCAGACTACTGTGTTCATTCTGGTTCCTCAGACAGAGAACTCCTGTCCTACATGCAGAGGGATGTGTGGATGGACATATACAAGATGAAGACACTGAGCCAGAAACTACTTCTAAGAGGCTGCTGACATACCTGCAATGGACATTCAGAAGATGAGTATTCTACATTGTGATTTCAAGTTTGGTGCTGATCATCCTATAAATCTCAAGGTATCATTTGACCTTCAGCTTCTGAACAACAGGGCCACAGACATATCGCCAAGGGAGGCTGAGACTATTCCATGCAATCCTGGGGAGCTCCTAAGTCATCCTTCTAAGTTAAATGGCCATGGGTCTTTCATCTGCTAACTAAGTGACAATAGAAATTCCTCTCATGCCCACTGGGAAATTAGATATGGCCTACCTACCCAAAGGAATCTGAGAGTATCCTCTCTTATTGAAGTGACTCTTAGACAATCCCCTCTCCAAAAGTCCCACAATTATTTATCTTCTGACCAAAGGGTTCTCATACATGCCTGCTCTAATAGAGAGCTATAGTCCACCAATATCCAAAGGGTTCTCAGACCCGAATATGCCCCTGTGGAAGTGGACTATTAGGTCTATGTCATTGGACCACAGATCATTCTGCGTTAACCACAGAAGTACCAATCTACTGCCTCTCGTACCAGGGTGCCTCAGATCTTCTCATTCTGCCCATGTTTTCTTCAAATATGTCCTTCTGTCCAAGGAGGGACTCACATTGTTCCCCTCTGATTCAGGAGCCTCAGACATTCCCCCCAAATATGAGATATTGGGATATTTTTTCCTTCATCCTATTACTTTTCAAGACCACCCAGGCTTAAAGTAACAGAGCCCAAGAGTAGCAAGTAGAGTCTAGAACCAAAGCATACTGCCTTAAGGCAGAAGCCAATATAATGTGGCCTCCATCATTCATAGCTAGACCTGAAAAGCTGAACTTCTGTTTGACAAGGAGAACCAGCTTGGGATTTTCACACAGCCTTGTGGATGAATACTCAGCCTGAGACCTCTGCCTGACACATTCACCATAGTGGACAAACATTTGAGTATCCGATGAAGAGCTGGAGGCTGGTAAGGGAGTACCTGGAATGGACTCTACTGCATGAGGTGGGCTGGCACTTTGACCTCATGTGAATGACTGGGAATGCAGATTTCCAACTCTATACGATACATGCTAGTCTATCTCTATAAAGAGGCCTTGGATTTTTGTTTTCTCTCCAAAAGGCCCTCAAACATGTCTGCTCTGACCCTGGGTCCTTGCATTTTCTCCAGGGCTCTTGAGTTCTCATTTCTTCCCCATGCCTCTTGATATGTCACCTCTTAACTATTTGTACATCTCTGACTAGTGCTCAGGCCTAGTCAAGGTCTGAATACAAGGCCTGCAGTAGTGCTTCCATCGACAAAGGGTGTCTCACATATACTCTGACTTACTAATGGAGTATTCAATCTCCATTTCTGGCCAAGAGGGCTCCAGGCCTTCCTTTCCCTTTATGTAAGGTGTCTATACTAACATCCTCATCCAAACAGCCTCTGGTTTTACCCTCTGACCAAGTAGGTTTCTGGTCTTCAAAGGGACATCACATTTACAAAATGTGGACAAATAAGTTTGGATATTCTCTTGCTCATCAATATAACATTTCTCCCCCAGGTTTGAGGTCTCAGAGCTCAAGAGTAGCAAGGAGGGGCTGGAATATGAGTCATCAGTCTTCAGGACATTAGAAATGGAGAGATCCCGACATTAGTGCCCAGACCTGGATGGCTGAACATCAATCTGTGAGGCTGACAAAGTACAGACACCAGCTACTCTCTTGGAACAATGTTCAGATTACTGCATATCCTACTGAAGAAACCATAGATGATATAGTTACTTTGTTGTTGTTGCTGTTATTGTCCTCTTCTTGGTGTTGTTTATTTAAATTTATAAGAGGACATGTTGATATTTTCTTATTTTTTAATCATCTCCTGGCATTAAAAATCAGCAACCAATGATTTAATGCCTCACATGTTTTACTGTATTTGGAAATCACAATGTATGTACTTCTTCAACCTTTTGTTTCAAAGATATTCCACTATGCAATTCAATTTTACAAATGTATTCATTGTAACCAATATGCACATGAACATATATATTTTAGGGGAAAATATTTCCTGTGCTGGTGAAGTTTTTCAACCTAATAACAATTTATTTTTTTAAAAAAATAAATTTCTTTCTGGACACAGCTTCTCCCCACGCCTTCCAGTCCTCCTATCCCCCTTTGTTCCCACCTTCCAATCTATTCCTCCTCTGTTTCTGTGTAGGAAATGAAGGTCAACCATGGGTGTCAACAAGACATAACATACCAAATTGCAGTAAGAATAAGCACCTCCCCAAGCACAATGGCTGGGCTTTTTTTTTTTTTTTCAGCCTGATTGCAGTTTCGTCTCTCTCCTTCCTCTCCTCACAGTCACTCCCCTAACCTCCCCTCTTATCCTTATCCACTGCTTAAAAAGGACAAGCCTCCCCAATTGGGGATAGCAAACTATGATCAGTGTGGTTTAAGAAGTAAGGATGCTATGGTTTAGTGTTTATCAATACATCTCTGTCTGTCTATCATGTAATATCTGTGTGTATGTACATGTGTACTATGTATGTATGCTTCTGTCTATCCATCTATCTAGTGTGTTGGTGCAGAGTGTGTGTGCCATGATATACCTATGGAAGTGAGAAGTACATGTTGTGATGTCTTGTCTTTCCTTCTACTGTGTGCATATTGGGAATCTAACACAGTTTGTCTAGAATGGCTACAATTACCACTGAACCAAATCACCAATCCTAAACCTGTGTTCAAACATTACTTAAAGGATTTTTTAAACTTATTGTCAAATGTACATGATAACAACACTATTGCCCCTGTTATTCATTAAATGGAAGGCTTAAATTTATATGTAATAAATTTGATTCAAAATGCTGTAGTATAGGGAATAGGTCGGTCCTAACTGGAGGAGAGACAGTTTCAGGCATGAATTATTATTGTCATCAATGTAATGGGTTCTGTTGCAGTGCAATTCCTTCTAGCTTTTTGTCTCACTCCTTTGCCCTTCTAGTTTCTCAACAGCCTTTTCCAGGATGCTGACTTCTAGTTTTAGTTTTGAATAGTGTTATTAAGTCTGTTTCCAGATTGTTTTGCAGTTGTAAATAATCCATTCTGGCTGCTCTCACTCCTCTGCCCCCCAGGTCTCTTAAACACCCCATCCACCCAACCTCGCCATGATCTTATAACACATTCATGAATATCATTGTTTTCTGACTCACTCAAATTAACTAGCATTTTATGTGTGACCATGAGTTTATAGATATATTTCAGAGCCTGGTGGGCTCACCAGTGTGTAAACAACTGAAGACAGTGGTTCTTCTTGCCCACAATCCATCAAAATCCAGTACTTCAGAGGTAAAATAAACTGAAACATGAAATAGCTTTTCTGGCATAATGCAGAAGGAAAAAACATTATTATGGATCCTGTGTTTATTTTTCCTATGCTGTTCTTTCCACCTAAAACCTCTCTGCATATGGCTAAAGAAAAAGCCCTGGCCTAGCAGGTGCAGTGTTAGGTTAAAGGGGAGATTCTGGAATAATGCTCTAAACAATGCATGTTCCCTGGTAACCACCTTTGTCCTATTTCCCCATTCATTTTAATTGGTCTTCATGAAGTGTTTTTTTCTTTTTTCTTTTTTTCAATTTTATTTGAAAAGCAGTTCTGTGGAGTTCTTTCCATGAAAGAATAGAAAACAGTCTATGTTCAGGTGAGATGCATTTGGAGGAGTGAGAGTTGCAACAGATGAACCTGGGTGTGTTAACCCAGGCAACACACTGTTGATTTCACCGTCCCAAACAGGAGCTTTCTGATTTGTTGAGCACATTTCTCATGGAGAACAGTTAAGATCTCCTATAAGCATTAAGAGACTTTAAATTTGCTTTTTATTCATTTATTTATTTATTTATTATTTTACATATTGATCCCAGTTCCCTCTTTCTCCCCCCTCCATCTCTCCCTCCCTTTCCCCTTCTTATGCCCCTCTCCCTCCCATCCCATCCCCCACCCACTCCACAGGGAGGGTATTGCCTTCCAGGAGGAATCAACAAAACCTGTCAAGTCATTTGGAGTAGGGTCTAGGCCCTCCCTCCTGCCTCTAGGTTAAGATAGTATCCCTTCATGGGGAATGTGCTCCCAAAGTCCTTTTGTGCACCAGGGATACATCCTGGTTCCACTGTCAGAGGTCCCTTAGACTGCCCAGGCCTTCTAACTGAGACCCATGTTCAGGGGATCTAAATCAGTCCAATGCTGGTTTCCCAGCTATCAGTCTGGGGGCCCATGAGCTCCCCCTTGTTCAGGTCAGCTGTCTCTGTGGGTTTCTGTAAACTGGTCTTGCCCCCTTTTTCTTATCACTCCTCCCTCTCTGCAACTTGATTTCAGGTTGGCTCAGTGTTTAGCTGTGGGTGTCTGCTTCTGCTTCCATCAGCTACTAGATGAGGGCTCTATGATGGTGGATAAGTTAGTCACCAATCTGACTATCAGGGAATGGCATTTAAGGTAGTCTCTCCACTGTTGCTCAGGTTGTTAGTTGGGGTCAGTCTTGTAGGTCTCTGGACTTTTCTCTAGAGTCAGTTTTCTCTTCAAACCTATAATGGCTCCCTCTTTTATGGGGTCTCTCTCTCTCTCTCTCTCTCTCTCTCTCACCTATTCCTCCCATCACTCAATCTTCCTAGTCCCATGTGCTCTCCTCTCCTCCTCTTCTAAATTTGCACAGTTCTCACTGCCTCCACCATTTGTGCTGTCCAATGGTTGTGCAAGGCAGATCTTACGGCACCTGAATTCACACCTGTTCCTATGCACAAAGACCAGGGTTTTACTTCTGTGACAAGATACCATGAGCATAGCAACTCTTATTTTTTAAAAAGGCATTAAATTGGGGCCTGCTTACAGTTTCATAGATTTAGTCCATTCTCAGCTTGGCAGGGTGCATGGTGGCACATAGTCAGACATGATAGCTGAGAGTTCTACATCCAGATTCACAGGCAGCAGGCATAGAGAAACTCTGGGTTTGGGATGGGCTTTTTAAAACTTCAAAGTCCAGCCCGGTGACACACTTCCTTCAATAAGCCACTTGTAATCATTTCAATAGTGTCATTCACTGGTGAACAAGTATTCAAATCTATAAGCCTACAGGGACCATTCTCATTCAAACGACTATAACCAGCATGTCTCGAACACCTAAGTTTCATTCCTCTTATACAGCCTATGGCCTTACCTTAACTGGGAAACTTCCACTGCCTCAATAGGGTCACCGCCACTCAAGAGGTAGTAAGTGTTTGAAGTAACAGGCTGTCCTTGATCAGTGGCAATTCTTCTGGTGGGCCATTTGCTACAACTGCCAAGGAGGAGTCTTCCTATTAGTACTACGCTTCTGCTATGCTTCCATTTTTTACCTGAAAAATTGCACAATCATTTTAGTAACGAGCTGTACTGCATTGGGACACAGGGTATGTTCTGTGTAGGTATACAGCCCACTGACCACAGCAAGGTATGAGGGAACAATTTAACTGTTAATTTCTCATGTAATGAAGTGAGCCTATGTGGCAGGACACCAACAAAAGCAGGAACCACCTGTAATTCAAGCAGGGCATGAAACCACACTTTACCCAGCCCAAGAAGGAGTCAGCAGCAAATGAGAACACATGGTGGAATAGTCCAGATTCCCTATAAGGGTTCACAGCTCATGAGGAGTGCCCACAAACTGCCAACTGCCAATCACATTGATTTTACACGTGTTGCCAAAGTGCAGGCACATGTTCAATGAGCCTAGGAGGTGGCATCCTCTGGCAGGAAGGAACCTGGTCAGATTACAATATTTTGGGAGGGTAAGTGATAGACCATTTTTGGGAGGGTAAGTGATAGACCATTCCCAGCACCTGGATCACAAGTTTGTCTCAAATGGTTGGCATCCACCTTAAGCCAATATCCATGGCCCTAGTACTGATGTATTCAATACTATCACCAAAGAGTACCTGGATGTTTCTTCTCCTATGTGCACTTCTAACAGGGAAGAATGGACTGTTATGAATAGGTTTTTCCTGTCGGTCTGGTTGCAGATCCTCGACAGCCCCAAATAACACACAGATATGCTGTATTAGATATAATGCTGTAGGTCAGTTACTAGTTTCTTATTGGCTAGCTCTATCTTAACTATTAACCCATTTCTATTAATCTAAGTATTACCACATGGTTGTATCTTACCGGAGAGAGGGCCTGGCATTCTACTGTCTCCATCCTCTATCTTGAATCTCCTCCGTATTGCTTCCAGAATACTCCTTGTCTCCAATCCTGCCTATCTTGCTTTCCTATTGGCCAACAGTGCATTATTCATTAACTAGTATGAGAAACATACTTACAGAATGACATCTCCCATCATCTCCTCTTTTCTGTCTAAATAAAAGGAAGTGTTTTAACCTTAGTATAGCAAAATATATCATATAACAGTTATCAACTAAGAATCATAGTTAACAATGTTTAGTCCATTAACATTTAGCAAGAAAATATTCCATAATCTATCTTATCTTTTTGAGTCTAAAGTCCTATATGGAACTTATCTTTAATCCTAACTAAGGAAAATTATAACAGTAACTATCTGTCTTCAACTCCATCAAAGACCACAGAAAGATAATCTATAAACTTTAGAAGGGCAGAGACAACTCACTGCCTGGTCAATCATCCAAAGTTCTTCTCTAATTTTCTATCTTCAGTCTATAGGCCATGGTGCATCTGGCAGACTCTTCAGCAAAGCAGGAAACTTTAAACTGTCCACCTGTATTGGCAGTTTGTCAGTCACTTTTCTTTGTGTCCTGCAGACTCCTAGAAGACATTTTCATGAAGCAGAAACCCTGTAAAAATGTCCATCTTGCTTCAGCAGTCACTTTCCTGTGGGTCCTTCATGTCCAATTTATACAGCATAAAGTCAAACAGTCCAGACAAGAGCAGTATCTTGTCCAAATGGCTAGTCTTGCCATATTGGAAGTAAACTTCATAACGCATTTCTTCCTTTCTGCTGCAGGTGGTGTTGCCAGGAGCTGTTTGTGGCTCACTGTTAAGAAAAACCCTAAACCATTTTAAATGCCATATTCTGTAGGTCTTTGAAAGGTTTGAAGAATGCCTATCAATCTAAAATACATCATTGTGTATGTTGAAAACCTAACAAACTTAACACTAAGTTTTGACTATCATAGGTAATAATCTATAATATGTACTAAATTATACATTACATTGTTAAATGAGCTATATAAATGCAATACCTAAACAAGATGAGAAATATACTTATCACAAAATTGACCTTAAGTTTCTATCAATAAAAGAAAATCTATTCCAAAACAAAGTATTTATATCTATACCATAATCCCCTTTTTACCTTTAAAAAGAGATTGGTTGTGATCATTAACCATTTATAAACAACCCCATGAAAATGAAAACAAACATTTATAAACAATATTTGGGAATTTGGGCATCATTTTTTCCAAACTGCTTCCTGTTGGTAGGGGGCACTGTCATGGGGATCCTAAGAAGATGCAGAAATCTTGGCTGTAGTGGTCTGCAAGGGTGTCTTTTCCAAGGGACAATGCTTCAGGGTGTCTTGCTTGATCAAACCATGTTAGTCTGGAATGAATCCACAGCTTTTCATTTTCTGTGGAAACAAAAATAAAAATCCCTTTCTCCAGTAACCTGTACTTGAACTTAAATTTTTGAGTCAAAGCATTTTTAAAATATATAAATTGGATTAATTCAGCAGCATTTCTTTTAACAATTGTTGCTATTTCCTCAGTAGTCAAAAAATACAAAGATAACAGAACAGCATGTAGTATCCACACTCTTTTTGTGCTTCCCATCTTTACGTGGCTTTTTTATTACTCTATTTCTTTTATTTTTATTTTTTCATTGTTTGAGACAGGGTTATCTGTGTAACTTTTATCTGTCCTGGAATTAATTCTGTATACCAGGTTTACGTTGAAATTACAGAGATGTACTTGCCTCTCTCTCCTGACTGCTGGAATTAAAGGCATGTGCCACCACACCCAGATACTCTCTTTTTAATTTTTTAAAACACTTTATCCTATTTCTTTTTCTCTCTCAAGCCTATGTATATTTCAAAACATACTGTAAACCTTTAGAGGTGTTTCTTAATCTGAATCTGTCTTTATTGTAAATCTTTATCTTTTTCTGGCCACGAGTTTTTATCTGGTAAACAACAACATTGCTAAAATGAAAGTCACGGCTGTGTTAGCCACTGTCTATCCAAGATGGTGGCGGGTATTTCTACCACCAGAACTAAGAGCTGTGCTCACTGTCTTGGTCTATGCTGCCATTCAGCAGCATGTTGCCGGCTTGGGTATGAAGTCTAACTTGCTAGATATTAGCATAGCCACACCTTCTTGCTTCTTGGGTCCATTTGATTGGAAGATCCTTTCCCAGCCCTTTACCCTGAGGTAATGTCTATCTTTGAAGCTTAGATGTGTTTCTTGTCCATTATAGGTTTAAAGAGAATTCTGGCACTAGGGATATGTCCAGAGATCTACCAGGATTACCCCAACTAACAATATAAGCAATAATGGAGAGGCTCCCTTAAATGCCGTTCCCCAATGGTGAGGTCGCATTATATTTTTAGGCAGGAAGGCAGGAAAGAACAAAAAGCCAAGAAAACAAGAGGGAACAAAACTCTGTTAACTAATGCATTTATGATGGCATTATCTTTCTAAACTAATCGCTTCTTATTAGGCCCCATGTTCTTATACTACACATTGTGTGTTAACTTTTGTACCCCAAACCATATCAATGAGACCCCACAATAGCTACATACAAGAAGAGTTAAAATTGATTAGCATTTAAACAAGCACAACTATGGAGAAAGTGTTGATGAATCTGTTTTGTTTGGTTGTCTAATTGGTCTAGATAAAATAAAAGTGAGAGTATATGCTGAGTAGTTGGAATCATGTGACCTGATAGGTCTGATAGAAGAATTGTGCTACCCAAGGGTTTCAAAGGACTGCTAATCCCATACTAAAAGTGTCCTTAAATATCTGAAGAATCTGGTTATATATGAGGAGTCTATTTACAACTGTACATTAGAACTCCCTTATTTTAAAATCCAGTTAGCCTGTACTTTCTTTTAAAATAAAGCTGACACCGATCATAGAGTTGTAAGAAATAACTCAGGAAAAAGAAGAGAGCAGTTACCATATTTAGTAATGATGATGACCATGATGTTTCCAAGTTTGCTCCAATATAAACTGACAGGTGATCTTGCCTACATCATTTAACCTCTCTGCTACAATTTCCATTTTGGTGTAATGCTGCAAATTTCTACAAAGATAAGTACTTATATGAGAGACTCTGATAACAGGATTATGTATACACAAAAAGTATTACAAATAAGTGAATTAATAATTGATTCTTGGACCTTTCTTACTGCAATGTTTTAAAGGACTTTAAACTTTTCCATCATGGCTCTTGCATAATTGTGTCCAAACTAGGGCATAGCCAATAGTGAAAGTTAATACTAACCAAGTATATGCTTAGACAACAACATTGTCATACATTCACCACATTTATCCTTTCATTGTTTAGATGTTTGCAGCCTATTTAATAAAGCTCAAAGGCTTCCTGGAACATTCAAACAGTAATAGTAGTCATATGTAGCACTTTATGAATGTATGAGAGCAATATACAGCAAATATGGAGAGAGTATCCAGGATACTCAGAGGGAATTTTATTATACTTTCCTCCCCCAGTTCAAGTTGAAACAGAGCATTTAAAGTTATTTGCATACTCCTTACTCTGCATTTACTTCACCCTCCTTCTCAGATCTCCTTTACCTCAAAACATATATCAAGCACATTTGTGCATTTGTATATAAAACTGACATATTTAATGTCTGGCTCATGTGAGTCATTTCACATATCTGAGCTTCAGGTAGCTCATGTGAGAATCCAATTGGTGTCTGAGCTTCCTAAAAGCTGAACTTGTGCTAGATTTTATGTTCTTTTCATATGCAAAAAAAAATAATGAAGAAAAATGCTATAAGTGAGCTTGAAATTTCCTCCAAGCAGGAGGAATTATTTTTCTCACTTTGTTTCTTCTTTCATGAATGCACACTCATACTCATGCATGCACGCAAAATACACCATCAGATAGAGAAACAACAGCGAGAAGATAAAAGAAGATAGCAGAAAATTATGCATGGTTGGTGATATATAAAAGTAGAGGAAGTTAGGGAGGGAAAGAAGGAGGAGGAAAAAGGGAGGGAGGGCAGGGAGGGAAGGATGAAGAAGGAAGTCAGAAGGTGAAGTGAATGAGGCAGAGACCAGTGCAGGCCAGTGAGCAGCCAACATTGTCACACATATTCATAACTGCTACTCATGACAAATGGGTTGTGAAAGCAAAAAGAAAAAAAATGCCTTTTAAAGTCACTTCTACTTTATGTTTTCAACCGGTTAAGGAGTTTAATAATATGCAATCAATCAATGATTTGCAAGATCATTAAACTCTTACAATAGATGGAAAGAAGTAATTAGTTCTCACATATGTACATAGTAGCAAGTCTCAAAAACAAATTGTAACAAAAGCTAGTTTCCACACACTGAGATCCCTGAACTTATCTAGGAGGCAATTGTCAACAAGGTTACAGATGTGCTGGAGAAATTTGAACCACAGGTTTGTTCAGTTCAAAATGATTTTTATTTCTTTTCCTTTATAAATCACTTGATGTAAAGATGAGGTTCTTTCATTACCTGAGTTTAGTTTCACTCTCCACTGTCATTTGATTGGAACTGATCAGTACAGTCTAAAGAGCCTTGAACTGAAAAATCAAGGCAGAGAACCATTTCTGTGTTGAAGCATACTCATTAAGAAACAGGAAATCCTTCCTATGGCAGAGTGAAAAGCAAATAAATAAACAAACAAACAAACAAAATAAATAAATAAATAAATAAATAGTGTTTTAACTCTGGAGTACATAACTAAAACAAGTTCATTGGTGTTTCTAATTTTAGCCATTCTGGCAGGAGTAAGATGTTATCTCAAATTTGTATTGATTTACATTTCCCTAATAGATAAAGATGTTGAGCATGCTGGCACAAATGGATGATGGTGTGGAGAAGACTGCAGATAGACCCATGTCTGTCGCCATGCACAAAACTCAAGTCCAAATGGATCAAAGACCTCAACATCAATCCAGCCACATTGAACCTCTTAGAAGAGAAAGTAGGAGGTGCCCTTGAACAAATTGGTACAGGAGACTGCTTCCTGAACATAACTCCAAGAGCACAGACACTGAGACCAACTATTAATAAATGGGACCTCCTCAAACTTAGAAGCTTCTGTAAGGCAAAGGATACAGTAGACAAGTCCAAATGGCAGCCCTCAGACAGGGAAAAGATTTTAACCAATCCTACATCTGACAAAGTGCTGATGTCCAAAATATACAAAGAACTCAAGAAACTAGTCAACAAAACACCAAATGACCCTATTAAAAATGGGGTACCAAACTGAAGAAAGAATTCTCAATAGAGGAAATCAAAAAGGTTGAAAGACACTTATGAAGATCTTCTTAAGGTTTTACTTCTTGCATAAAAAACATGACCAAAACCAACTTGCCGAGAAAAGCATGTTCTAAATCTTACAACTTACAGTTCATCAATCCATGGAAGTCAGTAAAAATCTATGATGGGAGAAGCCTATATATATAAAATTGGTTGATGAACAAAACACTTTGTGGCTAGTGGCCAATAGGGCAGCAAGATAAGCGGGTCTAGGAGATGAGGAAAATTCTGGAAAGTGTAGGCAGAAAGGAGTCATGACATGATCGCAGGAAGAGAGGATGCAATTCAGGCATTCTCCATTAAGATAAGACATGTAGAAATACATAGATTATTAGTTATGGCTTAATAATTAAGACAGAGCTAGCCAATAAGAAACCCTAGTCATTGGCCAACAGTTTCATAATTAATATATCATCTTTGTGTTCATTTGGAGCAAGGCAAACTGTGAGACCAGGCTCCTTAAAAAGCTAGAGGCAGGACATCTCAAAGTGGTTTAGATTTGCATTTTCCTCCTAACTAAGGATCATAAAATAGTTTTGAGGGTTTCTCAGCCATTTTTTGTGTGCTTTTCTGAGAATTCTCTGTTTAGATATGTACCCCGTATTAATTGGTTTATTTTTTCTTGATATCTAGTTTTTGACTTCTTTATGTATATTAGTTTATTAACCATCTATCAGATGTGCAATTGGTGAAAATCTTTTCCCATTCTGTAGCCTGCCACTTTGTCCAAATAATTTTATGCTTTGCTATATAGAAACTTCTCAGTTTCATGAGGTCACACTTATTAATTGTTGAACTTAATTCCTGTGCTACTGGTGTTCTATTCAGGAAGTTGTGTTCTGTGACAAGTTCAAGGCTATTCCCCACTTTCTCTTACATTGGATTCACTGTATTTGATTCTATGTCTATGTCTTTGATCTATTTGGGGTTTAGTTTTGTGTGGAGTGGTAAGTATTGATCTTTGATCGATTTTGATTCTTCTACATGCAACCACATCATTTGACCAGCACCACTTGTTAAAGATTCTGTATTTTTTCCTGAGTGTATTTATGACTTCTTCATAAAAATTCATGTTTCACATGTGTGAATTTATATCTTGGTCTTTAATTCAGTTCCATCGATCAATGTGTCTTTTTTGTACCAATGTGATGCTATTTTTATTACTGTAGCTCTGTAATATAAATTGAAATGGTAAAACTGTCAGCACTTCTTTTATTATTCTGGATTGGTTTAGCTATCTTTAACGTTTTCTGTTTCCATGTGAAGCTGAAGTTTTTCCTTTCAAGTTCTGTGGAGAATTGTGTTAGAGTTTTAGTGGGGGTTGCATTGAATCTATATGGATCATACCAATCCATAAGCATGGGAGATCTTTCCATTTGATATCTTCCTCAATTTCTTCAACATCTTACAATATTTATCATACAAGTCTTTCACTTGATTGATTAGAGTTACCACATGGTTTTTTATATATTCATTGAGGTTATTGGGAAAGGTGTTGTTTCCCTGATTTCTTTTTCAGCTCATTTGTCATTTGTATATAGGAAGGCTACCAACTTATTGTTTTTATTCTGAGTTAATTTTGTATCCAGCTTTGTTTCTGAAAGTGTTTAGAAGCTATAGGAGTTTCCTGATGGATTTTTTAGATCACTTATGTTTACTATCATATCATCTTCAAATAAAGATAGTTTGGCTACTTCCTTTCTGATTTGTATCCACTTGATCCTCTTTTGTTGTCTCACTGCTAGAACTTCAAGTACCATATTGAATAATATGGAGAAAGTAGGCAACTTTGTCTTGTTCCTTATTTTAATGAAATTCCTTTGAGTTTCTCCCATAGCATGCTCTTGGCTTGTTATAAACTGTCTTTGTTATGTTAAGGTATATGCCTTTATCACTACATTCTCCAGGACATTTATCATAAAATGGTGTCAGATTTTTCAAAGGCCTTTCCTTCATCTAGAGGAATGTGTTTTTTTCCCTTTCAGTCTGTTTATAATGTGAATTTATTTTTTTTAATTTTATTTATTTATGTATTTTATATAACCAAGTCCATTTAAATGAAAACAAACATTTATAGACAATATTTGGGAATTTGGGAGTCGTTCTTTCCAAACTACTTCCTGCTGATAAGGGGCACTGTCATGGGGAATTCAAAGAAGATTCAGAAATCCCGGCTGTAGTCTGTAAAGCTGCTTTGTCCAGCTGTTTTGAATGTAGGATCACCTTGTACTCTGTTTCAGGCAGTCTGGCTTGATCAAACCACATTAGTCTGGAAGGAATCCACATCTTTTCATTTTCTGTGGAAACAAAAATAGAAATCCTTTTCCCCAGTAAATTGTCCTTCAACTTAAATTTTGTAGTCAAAGCATTATTTTAATTTAATTTATTATTTTACATGTGGATCTCAGTTCCTTCTCCCTCCCTCCCACCCTCCCTCCTACCCTCCCTTTTACCCACTTTTCCCTCTCACATGCACTCTAACCACCCTCCCCTACCATCCCCCCACCCCAATTTCATATGTAGGGGAATTCCATCCAGGTGGGGTCATGTAGATCTGACAGGTCATGTGAAGTAGGGACTAGGGCTTCTCTCCTGTCTCTAGATTAAGGCAGTTATCCCTCCATAGGTGAGATGTTCGCAAAGTCATTTTGTGCACCAGGGATACATCCTGGCTCCAGTGTCTGAGGTCCCTTAGACTTCTCAGTCCTTCTGGCTGAGACCCATATTCAGGGGACCTGAGTCAGTCCCATGCTGGCTTCCCAGATATCAGTCTAGTGGCCGTTAGCTCCTCCTTGTTCAGGTAAGCTGTCTGTATGTGTTTCTGCCACATGGTCTTGTCCTCACCATCTGCATCTGGGTTCTAGTTCGACTCAGTGTTTAATGTATAGGTGTTTGATCCTGTTTCCAAAAGACATTGGTTGAGGGCTCCATGGATAAGTTAGTTGTTGACCTCACTATCCAGGAAGGTCATTTATGATAGCCTTTCCACGGAAGCACAAATTATTAGTTGGGAGCAGTCTTGTAGTTCTCTATACCTTTCTTTGTGTTCAATTTTATCTTCAAACCAATATTGGCTCCTTCTTTTATGTTCTCTCTCTCTGTCTCTATCTCTCTCTCTTTCCTGCCTTCTATTCCTAACCAGGCTCAATCTTCCTGGTCGCACATGTTTTCCTTTCCTCCCCCTCATTTTCTCCTACTTCTCTCTCCAATCGCTGCCCCCCCACTTCCCCTGAGCTCTGGGGGACTTGTCCCTTCCAAGTTCTGTGAGAGACTTTATATGAAACTCTTAGAATACACCTTGCATCCTAGTTCCTCTGGTGGTGTGAATTATAGGCTAGTGATCCATTGATTTAGTTCTAAAATCCATATGTGAGTGAGTACATACTATGATCCTCTTTTTGTGACTGGGTTGCCTCATTCAGGATGGTTTCTACAAGTGCCATCCTCTTGCTTGCGAATTTCAAGATACCATTAGGTTTTTTTCTGCAGAGTAGTATTCCATTGTGTAGATGTGCCACATCTTCATTAAACATTCTTCAATTGAGGGGCATCTAGGTTGCTTCCAGGTTCTTGCTATTACAAATAGTGCTGCTATGAACATAGTTGAACAGATGTCTTTGTTGCATGGATGTGAATCCTTTGAGTATATGCCTAAGAGGGGGATTGCCGGGTCCTGTGGTAAACTAATTCCCATTTTCCTGAGGAACCACCATACTGATCTCCAAAATGGCTGTATGAGTTTACGCTCCCCCCAGCAGTGGAGGAGTGTTCCCTTTCTCCACATTCTTTCCAACATAAGTCATCATTGCTGTTTCTAATTTTAGCCATTCTGGCAGGGGTAAGATGGTCTCTCAAAGTTGTTTTGATTTGCATTTCCCTGATAGCTAAAGATGTGAAGCATTTTCTTAAGTGTCTTCATCCTTTTTGATTTCCTCTATTGAGAATTCTTTCTTCAGTTCGGTACCCCATTTTTTAATAGGGTTATTTGGTGTTTTGTTAACTAGTTTCTTGAGTTCTTTGTATATTTTGGACATCAGCACTTTGTCCGATATAGGATTGGTGAAAATCTTTTCCCAGTCTGTGGGCTGCCGTTTGGTCTTGTCTACTGTGTCATTTGCCTTACAGAAGCTTCTAAGTTTGAAGACATCCCATTTATTAATTGTTTCTCTCACAGTCTGTGCCCCTGGAGTTATGTTCAGGATGTGGTCTCCTATACCAATTTGTTCAAGGGCACCTCCTACTTTCTCTTCTAAGAGGTTCAATGTGGCTGGATTGATGTTGAGGTCTTTGATCCATTTGGACTTGAGTTTTGTGCATGGCGACAGACATGGGTCTATCTGCAGTCTTCTACACACCATCATCCAATTGTGCCAGGACCATTTGTTCAAGATGCTGTCCTCCCCCCATTGTATAATTTTAGCTGTTTTGTCGAAAATCAGGTGATCATAGGTATGTAGGTTAATATCAGGATTTTCAATTCGATTCCATTGGTCTACCTGTCTATTTTTTATGCCAATACCAGGCTGTTCTCAGAACTATAGCTCTTTAGTAGAGCTTAAAGTCAGGAATGGTGATGCCTCCTGAAGTTCTTTTATTGTATAGGGTTGTTTTGGCTATCCTGGGTCTTTTGTTTTTCCATATAAAGTTGATTATTATCCTTTCAAGGTCGGTGAAGAATTGTGGTGAGATTTTAATTGTGATTGCATTGAATGGGGATTGCTTTTGGCAAGATTGCCATTTTTATTATGTTTATCCTACCTATCCAAGAGCATGGGAGATCTTTCCATTTTCTGGTATCTTCTTTAATTTCTTTCTTTAGAGCCACACAGTTCTTATTACATAGGTCTTTTACTTGTTTGGTAAGCACTACACCAAGATATTTTATGTTGCTTGTGGCTATTGTAAAGGGTGATGTTTCTCTGATTTCTTTCTCTGTCTCTTTGTCGTCTGAAAAAAGTAGGGCTACTGAATTTTTTGAGTTTATCTTGTATCCTGCTCGTTTGCTGAAGGTGTTTATCACTTGAAGGAATTCCCTGGTAGAGTTTATTGGGTCGCTTATGTAAACTATCATATCATCTGCAAATAGAGACAGTTTGACATCTTCCTTTCCAATTTGGATCCCCTTGATCTCCTTTTGTTGTCTTATAGCATTAGCTAGGATTCTAGTACGATATTGAAGACATATGGAGAGAGATAGCAGCCTTGTCTTGTTCCTGATTTTAGAGGAATTGGCTTAAGTTTCTCTCCATTCAGTTTGATGTTGGCAGTTGGTTTGCGGTATACTGCTCGTATTATGTTTAGGTATGTTCCTGTTATCCCTGACCTCTCCAAGACCTTTATCATGAATGGGTGTTGAATTTTGTCAAAGGCTTTTTCTGCATCTAGGTAGATAATCATATGGTTTTTCTTTTTCTGTTTGTTTATATGGTGGATAACATTGATACATTTTCGTATGTTAAACCATCCCTGCATTCCAGGGATAAAGCCTACTTGGTCATGGTGGATGATTTCTCTGATGTATTCTTGAATTGGGTTTGCCAGTATTTTATTGAGTATTTTTCATCGATGTTCATCAGGGATATTGGTCTGTAGTTTTCTTTCTTAGTTGTGTCTTAGTGAGGCTTTGGTACCAAGGTTATTGTGGCCCCATAAAAAGAGTTTGGCGATGAACCTCTCTTTTTTTTTTGTGGAACAGTTTGAGGTTAGTGGTATTAGTTCTTCCTTGAATGTCTGGTAGAATTCTGTGCTGAATCCATCTGGCCCTGTACTTTTTTTGGTTGGAAGGCTTTCAATGACTGCTTCTATTTCATTGCGGGTTATAGGTCTGTTTAAGTTGTTTGTGTGTTCTTGATTTAATTTTGCTAAGTGATAGTTATCCAGAAATTTGTCCATTTCCTTTGAATTTTCAATTTTTATGGAATACAGATTTTCAAAGTATGTCCTGAAAATTGTCTGGATTTCCTCTGTGTCCGTTGTTATGTTCCCCTTTTCATTTCTGATTTTGTTAATTTGCATGTTCTCTCTCTGCTTTTTCGTTAATTTGGATAAAGGTTTGTCTATCTTGTTTGTTTTCTCAAAAACCAACTCTTCATTGCATTGAATTTTTGTATTGTTTTCCTGGTTTCTATTTTGTTGATCTCAGCCCTCAAGTTGATTGTTTCATGGCATCTACTCCTCCGGGGTGAATTCACTTCTCTCTGTTCTAAGGTTTTCAGTTGTGCTGTTAATTCTCTTATGTGGCTATCCTCTGTTTTTTCCATATGGGCACTTAGTGCAATGAACTTCCCTCATAGCACTGCTTTCAAGGTGTCCCATAAGTTCTGTATGTTGTGTCCTCATTCTTGTTGAATATTAGAAAGTCCTTAATTTCTTTCTTTATTTCTTCTTTGTCCCAGGAGTGGTGCAATTGCACATTGTTCCGTTTCCATGAGTTTGCAGGTTTTCTGCTATTTGTGTTGTTGTTGAATTCCAATTTTAAAGCATGGTGGTCCGGTAAGATACAGGGGACTATGCCTATTCTCTTGTATCTGTTGAGGTTTGTTATACCACCTAGTATGTGGTCGATTTTAGAGAAGGTTCCATGTGGAGCAGAGAAGAAGATATATTCATTTGTCTTTGCATAGAATGTTCTATAGATGTCTGTTAATCCCAGTTGAGACATAACTTCTGTTAATTCTTTTGTTTCTTTGTTGAGTTTCTGATTTGTGGTCCTGTCTAGTGTTGACAGTGGAGTATTGAAGTCTCCCACTATAAGTGTGTGAGGTTTTATATGAGCTTTGTGTTTTAGTAGTGTTTCCTTTACAAATGTGGGTGCCTTTGCATTGGGGGCATAGGTGTTCAGAATTGAGACTTTTTGTTGATGGATTTCTCCTGCAATGAATATGAAATGACCGTCTTCATCTCTTTTGATTAATTTTGGTTTGAAGTCTAACTTTTTAGATATTAGGATAGCTATGCTTGCTTGCTTCTTATTTCCATTTGATTGGAAAATCTTTTCCTAACCCTTTACCCTGAGGTAATGTCTATCTTCGAAGTTTAGATGTGTTTCTTCTATGCAGCAGAAGGATGGATTCTGTCTTCGTATCCATTCTGTTAGCCTGTGTCTTTTTATAGGTGAGTTAAGACCATTAATGTTGAGGGTGAGTAAGGACCATTGATTGTTGATGCTTGTTTGATTTAGGTTTGTTGTTGGCAGTGGTATTGTGAATATATTAGTTCTGCTTTACCCTTGGTTTCTGGTGTAGTTGGATTATCCTTTGCCTACATTTTTGTGGGTATAGTTACCTTCCTGGGGTTGGCATTTTCCTTCCAATAATATCTGTAGGGCCGGATTTGTAGATACGTATTGGGAAAATCTGGTTTTGTCATTAAATATCTTGTTTTCTCCTTCTATAGTGATTGAGAGTTTTGCTGGATATAGTAGCCTAGGCTGGCATCCGTGTTCTCTTATGACTTTTAGAACATCTATCCACGACCTTCTGGCCTTGAGGTTTTCCATGGAGAAGTCATGTGTAATTTTGATAGGTCTGCCTTTATATGTTACCTGTCCTTTTTCCTTCGCTGCTCTTAGTATTCTTTATTTACTCTGTATGCTAGGTGTTTTGATTATTATATGTTGAGGGGTCTTTTTTCTTTGGTCTAGCCTATTTGGGGTTCCGTATGCTTCTTGTACTTTCATGGGCATGTCCTTCTTCTGATTTGGAAAGTTTTCCTCGATGATTTGGTTGAATATGTTTTTGGCACCTTTGGTATTCTTAGGTTTGGCCTTTTCATGGTGTCCCACATTTCCTGGATGTTGTGTGTTAAGGTTTTGTTGGATTTATGATTTTCTTTGGTCGATGAATCTATTTCTTCTAGTTTATCTTCTGCGCCTGAGATTCTCTCTTCCATCTCTTGAATTCTGTTGGTTATGCTTGTGTCTGTAGTTCCCGATTTTTGCCAAGTTTTTCTATTTCCAGCATTCCTTCAGTTTGTGTTCGCTTTATTTTCTCTATTTCAGTTTTCAAGTCTTGAACTGTTTCCTTCACCTGCTTAATTGTTTTTTCTTAGTTTTCTGTAGTTTCCTTAAGGAATTTGTTTATTTCTTCCACTTTTTTGTTTGTTTTTTTCCTCCATTTCTTTAAGGGATTTTCTCACATCTTCTTTGAGGGCCTCTATCATTTTTATGATGGTAATTTTTAAGTTGTACCCTTCTGCTTCCTCTGCTTTGTTGTTGTGTTCCGTTCTAGTTGGTGTAGATTCCCTAGATGCTGGTGGTGTCATGCTTGTCTTTATGTTGTTACGTGTTTTCTTGTATTGCTTTCTTCCCATAGCTTCTTCCGGTATGTGTTGGTGGGGTCTCCCCTTCTTTCTATGGTACTTCCCCGGTGGGTTTATTTGGGTCAGAGATTCAATTATCTGTAGCTCTCTGTGGTCCAAGCTCTCTAGGAGGTCTCTCCACAGGCAGGGACCCAGGGATGGGGTCAAGGATGAGGATCCAGTAGAAGATTCCAGCAGGAACTCACAGTGGTCGTGCAGAGATAGGCGGATCTCTGGGAGGGTCCCGGGTCTCCAGCAGAGGACTGGAGGTGGGGGTCAGAGACAAAGCAGGTGGAAATTATGGGTCCTGCATGGATAGGCAGGTCTCCTTTGTTCAGAGTTGCTCTGAGAGGTCTCCGAAGTAGAGTAGACTGTTGGCTCCACCCTCTGTCCCAGTGCTCAACCAGAGCAGCAGGACTGTGGGCAGGGTATGTTACAGGGTAGGGGGGCAGGCTCGTGGTGGGGATGGGTTGGGAGCTCTGGCTCCAAGGGTGCTCTCGATGGGGACCAGACACAGGAGCAGCAGGATCAGGAGCCAACCCAGGGAGATCAGGGGTGGGGGGAAAGGTTTTAGGGGAGAGGCAGCCCTATTGGGCCCAGACTCACCTCTGGCCAATAGCTGGGGGAAGAGGATAAAGGGTGAGCTGAAACTTGGGAAGGTTTTGCAGGATATTTGGATCTCACTGGAAACTGGAACTCTCCAGCTGAGGCCTCTTTCTTTAGCAGAGGCCCGGATTTGGGGGTCAAGGATCTTGCGGGCAGGAGCTCAGAGTGGACTTGCAGAGATAGGCAGATCTCTCGGAGGGGCCCGGGACTCCAGCAAAGGACTGGAGGTGGGGTCAGAGATCAAGCAGGTGTAAATTACGGGTGGTCCAGCATGGATATGCAGGTCTCTTTTGTTCAGAGTTGCTCTGAGAAGTCCCGAAGTACAGTGGTCTGTTGGCTCCACCCTCTGTCCCAGTGCTCAACCAGAGCAGCAGGCCCGTGGGTAGGGTAGGTTACAGGGTAGGGGGGTAGGCTGGCAGTGGGGATGGGTGGGGGTGTATCAGAGCTCCAAGGGTGCTGTCGATGGGGACAGGAGCAGCAGGATCAGGGGCCAAACCAGGGATTTCTTGGTAGGGGGGAGTGGTTGTAGGGGAGAGGCAGCCCTGATTGGGCCCAGACTCACCTCTGGCCAATAGCTGGCGGAAGAGGACAAAGGCTTCCCAAAAAACTTGGGAAGGTTTTGTTATAATGTGAATTTCATTTATCAATTTACATAAGATGAACCATTCCTGCATCTCTGGGATAAAGCCTACTTCATGATGGTGAATGATATTTTTGTTGTATTCCTGGATTCAGTTTGCAATAATTTTATTGAAATTTTTGCATTTATGTTAATAAGGGAAATCATTCTGTAATTCTTTGTTATTGATGGTTCTTTATATGGTTTGAGCATAAGGGTAGCCATGCCCTCATAAACTGAATTTGGAAAAGTTCCTTCTGTCTCTACCCTGTGAAATTATTGGGGAATATCAGCATTAACTCTTCTTTGAATATATAGTAGGATTCTGTGATAAAACCATTTGTCCTTGGGCTCTTCTTGTTTGGAAGACTTTTAATGACTGTTTCACTACAGTTTAAATGTTTGTTTACTTTGCTTATCTGATCTTGATTTAACTTTGATAAGTGGTATGTATCAAGGAAATTATCAGTTTTGTTTAGTTTTTCAATATACAGATGTTTTTAAATGTATATCCTTATGATTCTCTGGATTTCCTCTCTGTGTGTTGTTATGCCCCCATTTCATCTCTAATTTTGTTAATTCAAATATCCTCTGCCTTTTAGTTAATTTGGATAAGGGGGGGCTCAGCAGAGGGTCTCCTACAGAACTGGGGAAAAGACTGAAAGTGGATTTGGAGAAACTGAAGAGAAGGTAAAGATCTGTATTTAATCTACCTGTTTTCCTGGATGGAATGGCCTGTAGGTTTCCAGGGAATGTCTGCTTTGGTTGGGTATAGGGATAAAGTAATGAGTGGGGACGGGAAAGTTTTGAGGGGAAGATCTATTGGATCCACTGGAAATGGAGGCAGAAAGGAAGGGGAATCTGCTGCAGGTAGTCTGCTACAGAGCTGGGGATGAGATTGGAGGACTGTCCTTGGAGGGGTGGAGGGAGAATTAAAGATCTGAAGTTAGTCTACATGCTTCCCCTAGCTTTCTTTTGTATAGCACCCAGGACAATTTGCTGAATGGTGGCACCATCCAGAATGAGCTGGACCCTCCAGCATTAATCATCAATCAAGAAGAGGCCACAAGGCTACATATAGGCCAATTTGTAGGAGGTGGGAGGTGTTTTCTCAGTTGATACTCCTTCCTCTCAGATTAATCTAGGTTGTGGCAAGTTGATAAAACACTTAACAGAAGAGACCCTGTTCCTTATTAGGAGTTATTGGCAGTTGAAGCTTCAACGAACAAGGATCTCTCCAGTACCTATCACTTTCCTAAGGAGCTATGGGCAGCTGATGTGCTTCCCAGGCAATGTTCCATATTGAAGAGCTATTGATGGTTAAAATGCCATGATGGTATTTACCAGGTACTATCCATTTCTGAAGAGTTATTGACAGTAAATACTTTAATGGGGAAGATATATCCAGGCTCTGATCCTTACACATGAGTTATTATCAGTTGAAACTGCCATTGGGAGATGTTCTCTGGACCCAATTACTTATTCACTTTCTTTTGGCTGTTGAAGCTACCATTAGAGAAGTGCTCACTAGACCCTCTCCTTATTGAAAACTACTGAAAGGTAAACCTTTAATGAGTGGAAGTGACTTCCCTGCCCTCTCTGAATAAAAGGAGGTGTTTGCAAGTCCCTATCCCTTTCCATGAAATTGTTGGCAGTATAATCTGCCTTCAGTGAAGTGTTCTCCAAGTCCTGTTCTTACATGAAGTGCTAATGGCAATTGCTGTGATCAAGCAACATGATGAAAAACAATTTAGTGAAAGGGATTATTTCAGTTTTCATGTCACATTCCATCACGGAGGGAAGTCAGGGAAGGAACTGAAGGCAGGAATTTGTAATCAGAAACTGAAGCAGTGTCCATGGAGGAAACCTACTTATTGGTTTGATCTCCATGGCTTTCTCAGCCAGGTTTCTTACATATACCTGCACCACCTGGCCTGGGGCAACATTCCCTACCATTGGCTGGGGTCTCCCACATCAATCACTAATTTAGAAAATGCTTCCACAATCTTGCCTACAGGATAGTCTTATAGAATAATTTTTGTTTTCAATTTTGGTTCCCTCTATTCAGATAACTCTAGGAGGTATTATCTACTTACCATCCCTTAATGATGTGCTATTGCCAGTTGAAGATGGCATCTCTAAGGAAAATTGCTATGCGTTTTATTTTAATTTATAGCAAGCTTCAATGCATGGTCACATACTCACACACATACAGACAGCACTACTTTGAGTTAATGAGCCATAAGAAAAAGAGGATAAGAAGTTAGGAGGGATCTATATTAAGAGGACTTAGTGAGTTAGAGGGGGAAATAGAACTTAAATACTATCTTGTTTAATTGTATTCTTGAATGGAATACTCAAGAATAAAGAGCAACTGTTTATTTAATTGATTTTAAGACAATTGAAAAAAAGAGGATACAAGTAGGAAAGGAGGAAATCAAAGTGTTTTTATTTGCCAATTGTATGATTTTATACATAAAGTACCCCAAATATTTCACCAGAAAATCCCTGTAGCAGAAAAGTAGCAGAATACAAAATCATGGAAAAAAATGGAAGCCTTCCAATATAAAAAATGAGAAAAACACTGTGAAGGGATGAAAGGAAGCAATATCATTCACGATAGCCTCAAAAATATCTTGGAATAAATCTAAACCAGAGAAAGAAGAATGCATGCAATGTAAACTTTAAGACACTCATGAAAATAATGAAGAAGAGTACCAAATATGAGAAGACCACTAACACACTTGGTAGGATTTATTTTGTGGAAATGACCATCCTGCTAAAAGCAATCTATATATTTGACACAATCCTTATCAAAATTCCAATGTAATTCTCCACAGAAATTGAAAATGTACTCTTAAATTTCACATGAAAATATAAATGATACAGGATAGCCAAAATGATGCTAAACAAGAACAACAATAACAAATTACTAATAGTATCACCCTGCCATATCTCAAGCTATGCCACAATCAATAGTAAGATAAACAGCATAGTATTGACATAAAAACAGACTCCTTCATGAATTTAATATAATTGAAGGCCCACATAGAAACCCACACTCTTATATCCAACTCGATTTTGACAATAAGGCCAACTAAACACATTGGGGAAAAGATGGCAATTCAAACAAATGGTGCTGGTCAAAATAGATAGTTTCATATAGAAGAATGAAGCTTGATCATTATTACATACCCTGCAAAAACTCAATCCAAAAGAGATCAAGGGCCTCAACATCAGACCTGATGGTTGCATCTTATAGAGGAGAACACATTTGAAGTCATTGGCATAGGAAAGGTCTATCTGAACAGGGCCCACATAGTGCAGGCATAAAGACCAACAATGGGACTTCATGAAACAAGGACACCATCACTCAATTGAAGAGGCAGCCTACATAATCAGAAAACATCATTACCAGAAATATATCTGGCAGTAGGTTCACATCTAAACTATATAAAGGACTAGAAAAAATAATTAAACAGCATGAAAAGAAATAACACAATTTGAAAATGTGGCATGGTACTAAACAGAGTTCTCAAAAAACTAAATACAGATGGCTAAGAAACATTTCTAAAAATATTCAATATATTGAGTCATTAGGTAAATACACATGAAAATTTCTTTGAGATTCATCTCACCACAGGCAGAATAACTAAGATTTTTTTTAAAGCAGCAAATGAAGACAAATGCTGGCATGGGTGTGGGGAAATGGGAACATATGTTCACTGCTGGTGAGAGTAAAACATAGTATAGCCACTATGGTAATCAGTATAAATATTCCTCAAAAATAGGTATAAATAAATATACTACATGATCCTGTTATACCACTCTACTCCTGACATACCTGCTTATCTATGTTTTCTGCTGCTCGATTCATAATAGCCATGACATGGAAACAGATGATCATCAGCTGATTAATGGATAATAAAAATATGGCACATTTGCATAATGAAATATTACTCAGCCATTGAGTAATTTCAAAAATGAAATTGTGAATTATACAGGTACATTATTGGAATTGGAAACAATCATTCCATTCCAAGTGAGGTAACCAGATCCACAAATACAAGTGCCACATATTTTCTGTTTTTGAAGATTTTAACTTTGAATCCTCATATATTTATGTTTTATTTGGAATGCTCACAGTGATAAGAAAATTATTAAGGTGCCAGGGACTTTCAAAGAAAGGGAGATATAACACATTAGTTTAATGGGTTAACGGGGAATTTTGGAACCAGAAATATTAAACTAGGATGGGGAAATCAGAGGGGAAGGGTAGAGGATGGAGTATGGGAAAGAATAAATAACACTAAATCCTTCGGAAAAAAAGTCATATGGTTCAGGAGCAGAAACATATGCCTTTAATCCCAGCACTTGAGAACTTGAGAAGCAGAAGCAGGTGAATCTCTGTGATTTAAAGGCCAGTTTGCTGTAGTTTATATAGTAAGTTACAGGAAAACTAGAGTTACATTGTGAGAAAGAAAAAGTCCTATGAGACCTACTACTGCATAAATATATATATGCATATGTGTTTATGTATATAAATATATATAAGTAAATTTACACATAGATATAGGATGGATAGATTGAAAGAGACAGAGATAGAGACAGACAGACAGAGAGAGAGGGTTAAAATAGAACTACCCTATAACAGGGTGACAAGTCCCCTGCTAGATAGTAGAATCTAATTCCAAGAATGAGTTACTTCTTTTGAATTAGTTGGCCAATGTGTTCCCATAGACTCACAAACATTGCAGGCTATTTCATTGCTTTTGATTATCATTCAGAATTTACCAGCAAGACTCTATTGTTCAAGAGAACAACTGAGCTATTGACCATAGATAAATCAAGCTGGTACTGACCTGGATGTTTCACCCCTTCTGGCTAGCTTTCCCAAGGCTGGAAGTTGCTGTATATACTACAAAAGAAGAAAATCCATTGTCAGTCTTATCCAGATCTGAACACTATGACCCATAATAATAACAGGCCTGGCAAGACAGGCCCACCTATACAATTGTGGCACAAATATCATTGAAGTAACTAATCACATTCTCAATAAATTTAGGCCTACTCCACAAGATGAAATGCATGCCTAGCACAACAGTCAGGCCAAGAATCTATGACATGAAAAGTTGTAGGCTCTAGACAAGAAACTACTACTATTACTTTGTTAAACAGACTTATGTAATCTAATTCCTCATGATAAATTCTGATACTCACCAATTATGTATCTCTCAACCCTCATCTGAAAAGCTTCTATCCTTGTCAGATGGTGATAAACACAGAGACTCACAATTAGGCAATGTGAAAATAATAAGGAATTCTTAGCCCTCTATGGAGGGAGAGTCAGTTCTCTTCAAGGGATTGCCCATGGTAAGTTAACATGCTCCAATGAGAGTCAGTTTTCTCTAATAGAGTAGCCATGATAAGTGAACATACTCCAGGGAAAAACTACACATACAAGAAACTGGATGGCAAAGACTGGTTTATGATGTGTGTCTTGGTTCCTGTCCTATTGCTCTGAAGAGACACCATCACCAAGTCAACTTTTACCATAAAAAGCATTTAACTGGGGGCTTGATTACAGTTATATAGGGTTAGTCTGTGATCATTATAGCATAAGCAGACAGGCATGGTGCTAGAGCAGTAGCTGAGAGTTTCACATCCTAATCTACTGGCAGAGAGATAAGGAGTTAATGAAGTACAGAGAATGGGGAGAGAGAGGGGGAGGGAGAGAGGGAAATGGAAACTAGGCCTGGCATTGGCTATTAAAACCTCAAAGACTGACCCTAGTGATAAACCTCCTCCAACAAGACTACACCTATCAATCCTTCCTAAACTGTTCGACTAACTAGGGACCAAGTATTCAAATTTAATGAGCATATGTGGGTCATCCTCATTCAAATCACTGCATTCCATTCTCTGGCCCTGATGGGTTTATACCCACGCAAAATACATTTAGTTCAACTTCAAAAGTTTCCATAGTCTTTCACAGTCTCAACTGTTTCAAAAGTCTCTTCTGTGACTGAAGGTAATCTCTCATAATCCCTTAACTATCATCCCCGGTAAAATCAAAATTCAAAAGGAAGAAAAAGCGACAATGAGGAAGTACTATACCAAAGCAAGACTGAAATCAAAACAAAACAAAACACAGCAAACTCTGAATCCTGTAACTCCGTGGCTGTCTAATAATACATGGCTTATTAGATGGCTATGCCCTCCAATCTTTGCTGACTGTAGCACTCTTTCTTGAACTGGTTCCACAGCCTTCTGTGATTTTCCTTGGAAGGTATCTCATGGCTCTGGCATCTGCAACATCTTGTGATCTCCAAAGCAAAAAACAATCTAGGCTTCACTTTCACAGCTTCATGCAATTGTCTCTTCAGGCCTCTAAGCAGGGACTCCACTGTCACACACCTGACCTCAGTGGCTTTCCTAACTGAAGAATAATATTCTACAATTTCTTCTCTGCATCCTTCTTGTCTCTAAATCCAGAACAATGTGTCCAGCATTGACAAATTCTTGATTATTGGAGCTGTAACATGAACACCTCCTTGAATTAAATTGTCATAAGATTTCAGCTGTTGTTTAGGTCTAGAAAAGTCCTCACACCATTTCCTTTCATAGATTTTCATATTAGCTAGTCAGGATCTTGCCCTGAGGTTACTACTCCCTTTATTCTATTTAGCAACAAGCATTTCTTTAGATTCTCATCTGGCTGAGCACAGGACTTGACTCCAGCATTACATTTCTTGGTTATCTTTTACTCCTCAAATTGTACATTTAGTGTATATCTTTGTTCTGCTTGCTATTTTTATTGTAGATCTGCATAAGAAATATCACTAATAACCACCTAACAGTCAATACCTGGATCTTTTGAACTCTCCTCTGCCAATGGAGTTTATCCAGAATTATTTAATTTAGCTTCTGGCAGATCTTAAGGACAAGGGTAAAAAGTAGCCATATTTTTTTTTGTCAAAATATGACTAAAATTATCTGTAGGCCACTTACTAATATTCTCCTCTGAAACCTCTGGAGCTGGGCCTGCATAATCCAAATCACCCTCAACACTTCTGTCTTCCATGCTTCTACTAAGAGTGCCCATCAAGCCCTACGTGAAGCTTTCAACCACTTTTCAGATCCAAAGTCCCAGAGTGTTCCATATTCCTCCAACAAACAGCGTAATTAGTCCTGGCACAGCAATACCTCACTCTTGGTGACAACTTCTGCCTTGGTTAATGTTCTATTGCTATGAAGAGATATCATGATCAAGGCAACTCATACACAATGAACACATTTAATTGGGGGCTTGATTCCAGGTTAGAGTGTCAGTCCATGATCATTTTAACAGGAAGCAAATGGGCACAGTGCTAGAGCTGTAGGTGGGAGCTGCATATCCTGATCCACAGGTAACAGAAAGCTGGCATGAAGAGTCAGAGTCAGAGACACAGAGATAATGGGCCCGGTGCAATCCTTTGAAACATAAACTCCCACCTCCAGTGGCATACCTTCTCCAACTAGGACACCTCCTAATCCTTCCCAAACAGTTCCATTAACTGAAGAACAAGCATTCAAACATATGAGGATATGGGGTCATTCTCATTCAAACCACCATAATGGATTTTTAAAAAAGGGAAGAAGGTGAATCTGGAAAGAGTTGGGAGAGGAGGTGAATGTGGAAGGGAACATGGAAATATTTAGAGGGGGTAAATGGAAGGGGGAAATGATGTAACTATATTGTAATCTCAAAAATTAAAAAGTTTTAAAGAAGATAGTGTGATTTCTTACACAAATAAATGAAAAAAGGCAAAAATTTTGGGGATTTTTGTAGCCTTTTGTCATAGATATTGTTCTGAGTAATTTTTAGGGCCTCTTATTTTACTTAGTTTTATTTAGTTAACTACAAATTGATAAATACATAACATTTGCTAAGTCGTGACTTATATTTGGAAAGTCATTTTTAGAACTTTGATAAAACTCCTAACTTTCATAACAACACCAAATCCCAGAAAAATCTAAATGAGTTGAGAGTTGTATGTCAGTCTCTATAAAAGGCAAGTAAAAAAGTTTTTGAGCTATATTCAGTAGAGATTTTAAGGAGTATTTTAAAATTAATAAGAAGGTTGATTAAAATTTGAAAGTCAAATAAGACCTAGATATTATACAATAAAGGACTCAAGAGTCTAATTCTAACTTGTAACATCCCAGTTAAGTCTCAGAGTAATCATTATATAAAAAGATTAACTGTAACTAAAATTTTTATTCACTGATAATTGGAAACAGGGACTGAAGAAATGAATTGGTGGATAAATATACTTGTTCTTCCATAGAACCCAGAATACACATGGCTACTCACAACTTTATGGTCATTCCAGTCTCAGGGAATCTAATGCTCTCTCCTTGCCTCCTTAGGCTCCTCCATGCATGTGGTTCACATAAAGTCACACAAACTTATATACACATACACATAAAAATAATGAACATAACAATATTTTCTGACAAAAAGTAAAAACTAATATAAACAAAACTATTATTAAAGCATTCCCGTTGTTGACAACAGATTGTCCTATATAAAAATCCAACTTGCATTTTACAATACTTTTCTAAATAATTCCGTTTGTTATATTTTACTTTTTTATACACACTTATCGCAGGGGAATAAAAGGAAAAAGGAAACAAACACATTATATGACTTTGATAAATTTAAAGTTATAGCAATAAAATCATACTGTAAGAAGTAAAAGCTATCACTGTAATTATTCACAGATTTTCTTTCTCACCTCTATGCCTAAAACAGAATATGAGACTTAGCATCTTCCTTTTCCCTACCCCCAAAGGCATTGCAGCCATGCTAAATACATTTTAGAGTTTGTTTATGTTTTATTACTCTTTTGTTTATTTGGGGGTCTTTTGTATTACAGAATACATGTGAATGTTAGAAGACAACCTGCAAGCGTCAGTTTTCTTCCATTTGTGGGTACAAGCGATTGAGCTGAGCTTGTCAGGCCTAGCAGCAAACACACTTATCCACTGAGTCATTTCACCAGCTCAAGATTTTAGTTGCTTTTTAAAATACAGACTCTAGAACAAATGAAAATTAAAGACCTATATCTACTATCTTAGTTGGAGTTGAGAAGTAATAGGTATAATAGCTGAGTTTGTTTTAGGTGCATAAGACAGGAAACACAAGAATTTTAAGATACATTTTTGGAGACTATCTATCCACCTTATAAGACTCAAAAACTGTAAGTAAAAATGGATTCATTCAAAGTTATTATAGACTGGATCAGCCATGTTCCATATGAATTATCATACAATGTATGATTTGCTTCCAAATGATTTTTGGTAATATGGTTTCAACTCAAGAATAATTCTTTTCGTTTGATTATATTAACAGTATCATGTAATGAGATTCATTATCCACCAAAAATTCAGTAAAATATAGGAAATTATTACTTTTGTCTGCTGATAAATATAACAGGGCGTTTGATACTATAAGTCATTGTTTAATTATAGAGGCAAAGCAGAAAAATGGGAGGCACTTTGACAAAATAAACAATAAGCTTTCACTAGTTGTTAGAGTAAATCCACATAATCCAACACCCCTGATACTGAAAAACTTGTATACTGACTTAGAAAGTCTAAGTTACAAAATGTGTTCGTTAACTTATGTAGTCTACTAACTTTTCAATGTCTTATTTGCATGTGTTAATTATACATAACACTGGGGTTCATTATCTTGTACTTCAGGACCAGTAAGATGGCTCAGCAGGTAAAGACACCTGCTGCCAAGACCATAGTATGGTTACCAGAATACACACCATGGTAGGAAAGAACTGACTCTCACTACTTATCCTCTATCTTCATACACATAAAGGCAGGCATGCATGCACACACACACAAACAATAAATAAAATATATAAACAAAAGGATATCAGAGTAGAGATAAATATGTAAGCAAAATAAATATTCCATGAATTTATAATTCTAGTTTAAGGCATCTGCATTAACAATTTTCCTGTTTGCTGTGATAAAATATGTGACAAATGCAATTTATGGAAGAAAAAGCTTATAGTATTGGCTGACAGTTCCAGTAGAATACAGTCAACTGTAGCAGGGAAGTTATAGTGCAAGAGCAAGAGGCAGCTGGTCACACTAATTCTGCAATCATAATGTAGTGTAATGAATAATGGTATATGCTCTTTTCTCCTTTTAGTTCAATCCAGAACCCCAGATTATGGAACAGTGCTGCCAACAGTTATGCTGTGTCTTCCCATGTCAGTTCACCTAACCTAGAATTCCCTCACAAACATGCCCAGAAGTTTGTTTACAAGAGGATTCTAGAGTCTGTTAGTTGATGATCAGTATATACCATCACATAGTATAGAGAAAATTAGGAATCAGTTTGGGGTAGGTTGACATTGTAGGTTCCAGGTACAATAGTATTAGAGCCTTAGTGTTCAATCTGTGCCTGAATGAAATGGAAAAAAATCAGGGAATATAAGTTCATTATAGAGGCAATAGCACAAATTTTCAAAGCAAGGACAGCCAAACAGGTTTCTGAAACATCAAGAACAACATAGTGAAAATTGTGTTAAGTGATTTGGAAGTATTACATAAGTCGAGAAAACAGGGCAATTGAATAGAGCCTCACAGGCTAGCAGAAGAACGTGGTCTTTAACACTGAGTGAAGGGAAGAAGGATGTGGAGAGTTTTTCATCAAGGGCATGATGTAACACCACCTGTATTTTAACTAATTCATAATATACTATGGCACAGGGAGTGGCAGTCAAGGAAAAAGCTTTAAAGCAAGAACAAGGATAACACCAATGGACATGACAAAGTAGATGGAGAAAGCCTGCAACCCCTACACAAAGAGCTACAGGTAATTGAGAAAAGCTTGGAGCAGGAGAAGTGGTCTTCCTCAGTGATTAACACACCAGTTGATTCCCTGGTGTTGAATGATCAATGCTGAAAACACATATAAGTGCTAGGCATGGTGACACACACCTCTGTGAGTTTGAAGTCAGACTAGTCTACATAGTGAGAGTTAGAGGTTCCAGGGCTATATAGTCAGAGCCTGTATCAAAAAACAAAAACAAAACCAAAACATATAAATATGAAACATACAATATGGACTGAGAAGGTGATATTTATGAATGCTAATTTACATACATATATGCATGCAGTAACAGTGGAAAAGAGGCCATGAAATTGAATGAAAGCAAGGAAGGGTGATTGGGAAGGCTTGTAGGGAGAGAAGAGCAGGAAGAAATGATATGGTTGTATTATAATCTCAAAAACAACAACAGCAGCAAAAACACCCAAAATTTAGAATGTCGTTGTTGCAACCTAGGCAAAAACTGATCGTGAAAAATGGTCACATTCAAAATCAATTTCAAAGTTCATCAGTTTTATTGCCTGAAATATAAAATTCTCTCAACAGCTGATAGTTCAATCTCTCACCTCCCCTTTTCTAGTGATCTAGTGTCATGTCCAAATAAAAGTGATAAACTTCACTGAAGAGTATTAGTATATTAATAACCAAGTGATGCTTAAATTTGTCAAGTTGACTAGGTCATGGCAATCAGATATTTGATTGTCTAGCCATTTCATTTAACATTTAAATGAACATTTAATGAGATTAACATTTAAAGCAGGAGACTGAATATATTAAATTGTTGTCCACAATACATGTGAGTTAGGTGGAATCACACTAACAACCTCAAATGGATAAAGAATTGCACTCACCTAAAGAAGACATTTTGCTTTTGAGCTGCGATTCTTTGATGGCTTGCTAGCCTGTCAAATTTCCTTCGGGTCCATCGTGATTATGCTCATTAGACATAGAACCATATATGAATTCCAGACCATGTAAATATACTAACAAATAAACGTTTATATCTAAATTCACATGACTATCTCTGTTCACAACACACATGTGCATGCGCGCACGCACGCACGCACACACACACACACACACACACACACACACCTCACGAAACAGCACACAGCTATAAACCATGGTATACAATTTAACTGACAGATTTAACAATATCTTATGTAATAATGCACTTTAAAAAAGATAATCACAATCATTTCCAATTATCATAACCAGTGACAACTTAATTTTAGAAATAGGTACCAAAAGAATTGCACAGATTACCATCCCTCCATAGTGTGGTTACCAAGAAACTCTGGTTAGGAAGTTCTTACTATAGTTCTCTAAGCGTATTTCCTAAACCCCAGGGAAAAGCCACTTAACAACAATCTACTGTTTTCTCTTGGTCATAAGAAATACTTGATTTTAGGTATATATATAAGTTTCTAATATCTGTACATAACTCAGGTCAGGTTGTTAAATTGCACTACGCTTCCATTCACATTTCTGTTTGGTGTATGGCATCATGATCTCATTTTGTCATCTGTGTTTGAAAGTGGGGCATATTATTGTTTTGCATAATTTTTTGCATCATAATTGTCTATTCTTTTTGTAGTTTTGCCCTCAGAAACTGGTTTTATCCTGGACTGACTATTGCCTTCTGCCAGTTTCTTGTCAGAATATGGCTTTTTCTTGGCAATGCATCATCCTGAAGTCTATCTGTGGTCTCATGAGATATCAGTTCTTCATAAGTATGCACTTCCTTGCTTCATATGTCCTACTTTGATTGATCCATCTACTCCCAGTGTTGCAAATGTCCTTCTGCAGCTGTTTAGCTCAGTTCTGGGACAAGCATGATTGCTGCAATGCAAGAAGTTGCCACCAGGTGGGGGACTGTAGAAATGCTATTGAGGTTGGCTCACATGAGGCTACTCCTCAAGTGGGAAGTGTGTTTTCAAACACGATCTGTGTTAATGTACAGTTATCTTAATTTACTGAAGGAAAGAACCTGAACACAGTGAGTCAGTGGGTTGGAAATCCAGAGTATTAATCTCTAAAAAATAGATGAGACAAAAAAAATAAAATTAATGATTTCTAAAAAGTTTACCCATATGGTAACTAATACAGCAAAAGCCATTGCTTAAGATAATAAGATAATGAAATTACAGTTCCAATATTGATTATTATAGTGTTACATTTAAGACTTTAAAAAGACTGGACATTGTGACTGTAGAATATGACTAGTAAAAGGAGAAACTGATCAGTTTAATAACTTTTAGTAGGTTAGAGATTGTTCACTGGAAAATGTTGAACCTTCATACACCTACTGAAGCAACACAGTACATTAGTGTATTCTTTTTAAAACTGATGCTGTCTGATGAAACATGTTCAGCCTCTCCTTTTCTTATTCATGCTTGAATTATGTAGAAAACATGTTTCTTTAAAAAAAACAATTCAGGATTGATAAAAATAAGATTGTTTCTAAATATAAAAAACAACTTCTCTATTCTAAACTTCTTTATATAATCCAAAAACTTAAGTGAAAACAAAGAAATTGTAGGGCTGGAGAGATGGCTCAGCTGTTTAAAGGTTAGGCTTATAACCAAAATTATAAGAAATTATAAAGAGTGGAAGTAGGCCAAAAGCCACACCTTCATGGCATAAATCCTGTACCACATACAGTACGCTACACACACCACATATACTATACACAGTACATACTATGCATATTACATAAAGTATATATAGTACAACACTATGCATATCACATACAGCATAGACAAAATATATTTTAAGTCTAGTAAGAATGCCCATGTCAATTTATATACTAATCTTTTATAAATTTTGAAAGAGGATCTTTTTAGTTAAATAGACATACATTATTTTCTTTAAGTCATAAGTAAATTATCTTTTGAACTTCAAAGAATGCATACATCAATTTTGAAGATGGTGAACTTAGAGAAGAGATTTGTGCTGCTAAAACTTGGTTTCAACTTGTGTTCTTTTATTCTAACTATATAATTTTAGGGAAGGCATAAGCTTCCCAAGCTGAATTTTTTTGTTATTTATAAAATAGAGGTAACAAAATGCTTATCTCCTGGTATCCAAGAATTAAATTAGATACTGTGTGCATGTCTGAAGGGGAAGATTAATCATAAAAGGTATGCCTGGCATGTATGAAGCCCTGGGTTTAATTACAAACATTGATAAAACATAATATAATAATAAAAATATGGCTTTTAATAGTATTAAAATTATTAACAATAGTGTTGCAACAGTGTTACATAATTAACACACAATACTTTTTGTTTTCTGCAGAATTCCTACTACTAACATCTCAAAAAATCCAGATTTTGTGTGAAATTTAAATCTGTGATTGAAAAGATGAATAGGGGCTGGAGAGATGGTTCAGTGGCTAATAACATGGTCTTCTCTCCCAGAAGACCTATGTTCAATTCTCAGCCCCTACATGACAGCTTACAATTGTCTGTAACTCCAATAGCAGAACATCTGACACTCTCTTCTGACCTCTGCAAGCACTGCATAGTCTCTCTCTCTCTCTCTCTCTCTCTCTCTCTCTCTCTCTCTCTCTCTCTCTCTCTGTGTGTGTGTGTGTGTGTGTCATGAAGAACTAAGGAAAAAACAAAAACAAGGGTCACCTTAGGATGAAGAACATTTATGAATACCTATACTATTAGTCTTCAGTTCTATATTTCATAATTGACTTAAATATGTTCTTATGTGTTAACAAAATGAAACCCTTTGATTGGTGATACTTTTGTATGAAAAAGAATTGTGTTTAATTTAGCCAACTATGCCAACAGTTAGGTGTAGACAGAAGTTTCTATCCCACCTAGTCCCTCAGTCCTTTAGTAGCAAATAAATACACAGAGGCTTATATAAATTATAAACCATTTGGCTTGTTGCTCACGTTTATTGTTAACAACCTCTTACAACTTAAATTCTTGTCTATGTTTAGCCATGTGCCTTGGTACCTTTTCTCAGTAAGGCCTTCTCATCTCACTTCCTCTACATCTGGCTGTGACTCACTCTCTGCCTTCCTCTTCCCAGAATTCTCCTAGGTTGGTAGCCCTGTCTATACTTCCTGCCTGGCTACTGGCCAATCAGCATTTTACTAAACCAACACTAGTGACAAATCTTTACAGTGTCCAAGATCATTATCCTACATCAGTTAGGGAAAATTGATAAATGTTCATGAGAGATTCTTAAATCACATTGCTTTCTGCTTAACACTAGCTTGTAAAGTGATTTGTCTAAGAAGAAAGCATGACAATTATATTGGAGAGAAATGGAACAAATCAATTTGGATTCTCTCGCACATTAAGAAATTGGTAATGCTTGCTTAGAACGCCATAGTGGTGGGTAGGGGGAAATATTAGAGATTCTAAGAGAATGGCTTTTTTTTGTAGCCTTGAGAAAAGTTCTAGTACAGACCCCCAAATGAAAACCTGCCTTTTACTGAACTGAAAACCATGGCCCCTGGAAGAAAACCTGCTATTTTCCTTAACATAAACTATATAAAACCACATTCTAAGAGTTTATCTTTATCTCCACAAATAAGCTCTTATCCTTCAACAAAGAAGCTTCTCCTTGCAGTAGTTGCAGGCTATTACAAAATTCACAACTCTCAAAATGCAAAGAACTGACTCTGGGCTGGCTGCCTATCCTCAACTAACAAGTCTACAACATCCCCTACAACTAAAGCTCAGGGAACAATACAAAAGAAGGAAAAAAGATCATAAAAGCCACAAGACCAGGATGTGTGCTGTGAGATAGTATTTTCTAGACAAGTGAACCCATGAAATCACAACACTATGGTTGTCTAAACAAGATCTGTGCAATGAGAGCATCAATTGACTTTCCAAAGTAGAGGTGGGAAGTTTCACAGTGCTGTAACCCTAGATAAAGAGGTACTGATAATTAATGGCTGCTGAGTGAAGGGGACTCAGTCTTCTCCAGGGATGAGCTCCCTGTTACTTAATTCCAAGCCATCAGCCCTAAATACACATGTATATGACTAACACTAAAGACTCAGCCAGTTTTGTGTATGTGTGTGTGTGTGTATGTGTGTGTGTGTGTGTGTGTGTGTGGTAATAAACTAATAATTAGAGAATAAGAGATTCTGAACTTAAGAGGTAGTTGATAGAGTTGATAGATGATTGAAGAAACTGAAGGGAAGAAAAAGAAACATGAAATGATCTATATATACTATCACACATGAAATCTTGAAAAAATTAAAAATTTTATAATACTCTGTATAGAGAATTAAAATTCTTCATTTTCCCACTCTTTCACTCTATAACCCTAAACCAAAACCCCAGGCTAAATTTAGCATTGTTTTCTAGCCTTAAAGATTCAAAGCCCTTGCTTTGAAAATGCATTACAAATTCTAAGCAATTCAATTACAAAGTAAGGTTGGAACACACATATCCTCTCAGAGCGAAGACTACCTTAGTCACTGTATCCTGATCTGTTCTGAGAACGTGTAAATATACTTGTAATTGTCATCATGGATGGAAGTACTTCCGATTACTTTATCTGTAAGAATGGTGGAAAGCCATGCTACAGTGAAATGGTTCTAGTTTCTGCCAGCTGCAACTTTCCAAACAGTTTGCGTAGACTGGAGGGAAATTCTCTTTAAACATCTGGTCCACTTGTTTCAAAGCCTTGGTCTTATTCTTTTTTTTCTAATGAATTATAACTTCACCCGGAGATCGAACCTGAGCTCATTTTAGGGACAACAAGCTAAGAAAATTCTGCTGAGAGCCTTTGGTTCTATATCTAATTTTGAGTTCTGAGGTAAAATAGCAAAATAAATTGGTTCCCAAAAGAACAATAGCAAGTGCATACTAAAAGACCCCTCACTGCTTGCCATTCCAATCAAATTCCAAACACGTCTGCAATAAAGATGACTGATTTGTATTCCCTTGTATCATCATGCTTTATTTTCCCTCTGCACGCAGACCATCTGGTAGGTTTCTGCAGACAATGCCCTGCACAGTGACTATGAAAGAAGAATTGCCTTTTGGGAAAGAAAATCAATTATCAGTTCCTTTTTCTCTTGCTGTTGCAGTCAAGATTGATCTGTGTCATTGAAGAAATCTTCCATTGGAAGGTCTTGTAGCCTCCATTACACCGAGCTTTTTCTGTCTTAAACTATAACACCCCATCAACTTCTTGTTCTATTGTTACCTTTTGTTCCTTCTGTACACTGACATGAAACATTTCTTTATATTTTAGCTCCCTCTGTGATCTCTTTTTCTTTTTATGGTAAGGAAGTACTAAATTCTAGATTAACACTTTTTTTAAGAATTTCTTACGTAAATACTGTATCTCATGTCCACCACTCTTCTTCATCTCTCCAACTGTCCCTATGTTCTCCCCCTACTCCACCTCATATTATCAACCAGTTTTTCTTTCATTACAATTACTAGGTATATATAGATATGCACACAACCTACCGAGTCCATTCAGTGTTGTACATGCATGGGTTTAAGACTGAATATTTCAGATTAAGTAGCCTATCAAGAAATTTTTCCCCACAGAAAACTGATTCTCTCTCAGAAGCCATTGATCACCTATAGCTTTTCACCTAAAGGACTGGGCCTTGTGCAATTTCCCCATCTACACTGGCACGTAAATTGGAGTTGTAATTATGCAGGTCTATGTTATGGAAGCATACTGTTAAGATTCCAGGGGTGCAACTTCCCTGTCATGTCTAGGAAACTTTCTCACAGAAGACTTCATGGTCCTCTGAATCCTGCAATATTCCTGCCTACTTTCTGTGAGTTTCCCCAGCCTTAGCTGTAAGGGTCGCATTGTAGCTGTATCAATGGGGGTTACTTACCTCCTGCTCCCTGTCACTTGTTCTCTGTATTTTGAAAAGTTGTCAATCTCTGTAATGGTTACTATCTCCTGAAAAAATATCTTCTTTAATTAGGGGTAAGAACTATACTTACCTGTAAGTATTAAGATGCAAATTTAGAATGCAGTTAAGAATTATATAATTTAGGAAAATGACACTCTTATCTACAAGTAGCTGGCTAGGTTTTCAATAATGATTATAAATACCTTTCTGTTGAACAAGAGTTAGGTCCAATTATATAGTAATTGGCTACCCACAAGATTAAAAATGCCACTATTGCATATCAGAGATATCTTCCCTGACCACTGGTCATTGCTGGGCTTTATACGCCTTACATCTGGGTAGGAGTACTAATTGCTTTTCTCCGTAAGAGCTTGCATGGCACCTTCTAATAAGAGTTAGCCCTCAGTGGGGAGGCTTTCAGGTCAGATCAACCTTGATTGACTGAAGCTTTGTTTCTGATGTATGTGGTATCCTCAGGATCGGGTCTTATCCCTACGATCTAGGAGACAACTAAGGGTTATGGAGAATGCCTTGGACCCCTTGATCAACAAGTCAATGGAAGAATTCACATAGCAGGATTTGTGTTAGATAGCTTATGGTTCCTACAGGGAGCTTTATCACCCCATAAGGCACAACTACACCTAAACATATGCATTTATGATGTGTACACACACACACACACACCACTTACAGACACATTTAAGTAAACATAAAATAGTATATGTCTCCAAGGATTTTCAAACATCCTTACTTTTATTCATCCCTCCTTTCTTCCTCACCATATGCATTACCAACCTCTCCACTCCAGTAAAATATGTAACATTTTATCACAACTTCTTTACACTTCTTTATTTTTTTTAGATATAAAGCTGTAGGCCAGTTACTTGTTTCTTATCAGCTAGCTCTGTCTTAATTATTGAACCATTTCTATTAATCTAAGTATTTCCACGTGGTCTTATCTTACCAGAGAGAGGGGCTGGCATTCTTCTCTCTATTCTCCATCTTGGATCTCCTCCCTCCTACTTCCTCTCTCCTCCTAGTCTCCTAGTCCCATGTATCTTGCTTTCCTATTGGCCAACAGTGCTTTATACATTAACCAATAAGAGAAACATATTTACAGAATGACATCTCCCATCATCTTCTCTTTTCTGTCTAAAATTAAAAAACGGGTTTTACCCTTACCATAGCAAAATGTATAACAAAACAGTTATCAAATAACAACCAAGGTTAAAAATATTTAGTTCATTAACATTTAGCAAGATTTAAAGAAAATATTTAATCATCTATCCTACCTTTGTGAGTCTGAAGTCCTATATATGTAACTTATCTTTAATCCTAACTAAAGAAAACTATAACCATATCTATCTGTCTTCAACTCCTTCAAAGACCACAGAAGGATAATATATAAACTCTAGAACTGACAGAGACAACTCGCTGCCTGGTCAGTCACCTGAAGTTCTTCTGTAATCTTCCATCTTCAGCCCATAGGCCATAATGTGTCTGGAAGACTCTTCAGCAACGCAGGAAACTTTAAACTGTCCACCTGTATTGGCAGGTTGTCAGTCACTTTTCTCTGTGTCCTACAGACTGTCTGGCAGACTCTTCTATTAAGCAGTAACCCTGTAACAGTGTCCATCTTGTATCAGCAGTCACTTTCCTGTGGGTCCTGCATGTCCAGTTTATACAGCTTAAAGTCAAACAATCCAAATAAGAGCAGTATCTTGTCCAAATGGTTAGTCTTGACATATTTAAAGCAAATTCCATAATGTGTTTCTTCAAGGTCCATCTTCCTTTCTGATGCAGGTGGTGTTTGCCAGGAGCAGTTGTGCCTCACTGTTAAGAAAAACCCTAAACCATTTTAAATGCCATATTATATAGGTCTTTGAAAGGTTTGAAGAATGCCTATTCATCTCAAATACATCTCTGTGTATCTTGAAAACCTAACTAACTTAACTCTAAGTTTTGACTATCATAGGTAACTATCTATAATCTGTATTAAATTATACATTACATTTTTAAATGAGTTATATAAACACAATATCTAAACAAGAGAAGTATACACATCACAAAATTGACCTTAAATTGTATCAATAAATTGAAATCCATTTTAAAACAAAGTATTCATCTCTATGTCATAATCCCCATTTTACCTTTAAAAGAATTGGTTGTGATCATTAACCATTTATAACCAAGCCCATTTAAATGACAACAAACATTTATAAACAATATTTGGGAATTTGGGTGTCTTTCTTTCCAAACTGCTTCTTGATGGTAGAAGGCGCTGTCATGGGGGATTCGAAGGAGATGCAGAAATCCTGGCTGTAATCTGTAAGGTTGCCTTGTCCCAACTGTTTTGAATATTGGATCACCTGAGACTCTGTTTCAAGGGGTCTTGCTTGATCAAACCACATTAGTCTAGAAGGAATCTTCAGCTTTTTATTTTCTGTGGAAACAAAATTAGAAATCATTTTCCCCAGTAACTTGTCCTTAGACTTACATTTTGGAGTCAAAGCATTTTTTTTTCAAGCTGATAACTTTTATTTTATCAGGGGAGGCTTATATAGGACCACGGCCAGGATGTGAGCAGGGTTTGAGCATAGCCAGGGCATGGGCACAGGCACATAGGCAGAGTGAGAAGGTCAGTAGAAGGAATGCCCTGAATTGTTTAGCTACCCTGTAGTTGGCTGTAAATTGCAGCAGGAGAGATAGCCCTGAGCTGGTTAGCTACTCTTTAGCTGGCTGTTAAACTGCAGCAAGAGAGAGAGCCCTGAGCTATTCTTTAACTGCCTGTGAGACCACAAGCCTGTACCTTTATTTCTTTAAGAGGCAGTAATTTTCTGCCTGAGAGACCCGAGGTTGTGAGGATGGTGATGGTCCCCAACATTACTAGGCATGGCATGACTCATTGTGACACTGGTGTCCACTTGCTGTGGGTGAAACTATTCTTCCCAGGCTGCTCTATATGAGACACTGACTTCTACACTAAAGACCTTTAGACTAATATTCAAATATTCTCTACCTGTAATTGCATTGATTTTTATCCATATCTATTCTACCTTACCCCTAAAAAGGAGTTAAGACTATTGTACGTTAATAGATTAGCATGAAAAGGGAACTTATAATTTTAAAGAGATTTTGGTATTTTAACCTGTGGATACTGACATATGGAATAACATATTTAACTAGTAAAGAAAAACCGTGTGTTTAAGGAAATGCAGGTATCTGGGAAATACATTTGGTATTTCAGTGCTTTTCTGATTTGTATGTGGTCCTCAGTATATCATTTGTTTCTCTGGCTTAATTTTTTGATTTGTAAAATGAAGTATTGTTTCATAAAATTTGAAATAAGTCAGTGTAACCGTGTGAACATGATGTAGTAAAACTTAAATTCAACAGAAAGCAAATCTATAGTGATTAAACCAGTCTGAAACTTACTGAACTGGCTTGAACAGGATAAAACCGGTCTGAACCTGATAGAACCGGATTAAACTGGTCTGAATCAGTCTCAAACTGATCAAAACGGTCTGATCCAGACTGAACCGGTTTAAAGGTGTCTGAAACAATCTGAACCAGATCCAACTGGTCTGAACTGGAACAAACAGGTCTTTACCAGTCTGAACCAGATCGAACCGGTCTGAACTCGATCAAACCTTTCTAAACCAGTCTGAACCGGATACACCCAGTTTCATCCTGTCTAAACTGGTCTAAAGCAGTCTGAACCAGATCAAACCGGACTTTGTCTAAACCGGTCTAAACTGATTTTTATGCTCTATCTATCTATCTATCTATCTATCTATCTATCTATCTATTTCTTCTGTCTTCTATTCCTACCCTTACTCAGTCTTCCTAGGCACATGTGCTTTCCTCTCCTCCCCATCTCTTTCTCCTACTTCTCTCTCCATTCACTCCCCCCCACTTCACATGTGCTCTGGGGGACTTATCCCTCCCCCTTCTGTGAGGAACATTATATGAATCGCTTAGAATACACCTTGTGTCCTACTTCCTCTGGTGGTGTGAATTATAGGCTGGTGATCCTTTGCTCTAGGCCTAAAATACATATATGAGCGACTACATACCATGTTCCTCTTTATGTGACTGGGTTACCTCATACAGGATGGTTTCTTCAAGTGCCATCCACTTGCCTGCGAATTTCGAGATTCCAGTATTTTTTTTCCTGCAGAGTAGTATTCCATTGTGTAGATGTGCCACATCTTCTTTATCCATTTTTCAGTTGAGGGGCATCTATGTTGCTTCCAGGTTCTTGCTATTAAAATAGTGCTGCTATGAACATAGTTGAGCACATGTCTTTGTTGCATGGATGTGGATCATTTGGGTGTATGCCTAACAGGGATTGCAGAGTCCTGTGTTAAACTAACTCCCATTTTCCTGAGGAACTGCCATACAGATCTCCAAAATGGGTGCATGAGATTGCACTCCCACCAGCAGTGGAGGAGTGTTCCCTTTCTCTACATCCTCTCCAGCATAAATTGTCACTGGTGATTCTAATTTTAGCAATTCTGGTGGAAGTAAGCTGTTATCTCAAATTTGTTTTGATTTGCATTTCCCTGATAGCTAAGGATGCTGAGAACTTTCCTAAGTGTCTTTCAGCCTTTTTGATTTCCTCTATTGAGAATTCTTTCCTCAGTTCTGTAACCCATTTTTAATAGGGTTATTTGTTTTTTTGTTTGTTTGTTTGTTTTGTTTTGTTTTGTTTTTTGTTTTTCTTTTTGTTTTTTGTTTTTGTTTTTTTTTTTTTTGAATAGTTTCTTCTGTTCTTTGTGCATTTTGGAGATCATTCCTTTGTCAGATGTAGGATTGGTGAAAATCTTTTCCCAGTCTGTGGGCTGCCATTTGGTCTTGTCCACTGTGTCCTTTGCCTTACAGAGGCGGTCCCATTTATTAATTGTCTATCTCAGTGTCTGTGCTACTGGAGTTATGTTCAGGAAACTGTCTCCTGTAACAATATGTTCAAGGGTACCTCCCACTTTCTCTTCTAAGAGGTTAGTATGGCTGGATTTATGTTGAGATTTTCAATTCATTTGGACTTGAGTTTTGTGCATGGCGACAGACATGTGTCTATCTGCAGTCTTCTACACAACATCATCCAATTATGCCAGCACTATTTGTTGAAAATACTTTCCTCCCCCCATTGTATTCTTTTAGCTGTTTTGTCGAAAATCAGGTGTTTGTAGGTGTGTTCGTAGGTTGATATCAGGATTTACCATTCAATTCCATTGGTCTACCTGTCTATTTTTGTGCCAATAACAGAGTTTTTTTCAGAACTATAGCTCTGTAGTACAGCTTAAAGTCAGTAAAGTCAGGGATGGTGATGCCTCCTGAAGTTCTTTTATTGTACAGGGTTGTTTTGGCTATCCTGGGTCTTTTGTTTTTCCATATAAAGTTGATTATTAACCTTTCAAGGTCTGTGAAGAATTGTGGTGGGATTTTAATGGGGATTGCATTGAATCTGAAGATTGCTTTTGGTAAGATTGCCATTTTTACTATGTTTAGCCTACCTATCCAAGAACATGGAAGATCTTTCCATTTTCTGGTATCTTCTTTAATTTCTTTCTTTAGAGCCACAAAGTTCTTATTATATAAGTTTTTCACTTGTTTGGTAAGCCTTACCCCAAGATTCTTTATGTTGTTTGGGGCTATTGTAAAGTGTGATGTTTTTCTGATTTCTTTCTCAGCCTCTTTGTCATCTGAATATAGTAGGGCTACTGACTTTTTTGAATTTACTTGTATCCTGCTAATTTGCTGAAGGTGGTTATCAGCTGTAGGTGTTCCCTGGTAGAGTTTATTGGTTCGCTTATGTAAACTATCCTACCATCTGCAAATAGAGACAGTTTGATTTCTTCCTTTCCAATTTGGATCCGCTTGATCTACTTTTGTTGTCTTATAGCTTTAGCTAGAACTTCAAGTACAATATTGAAGAGATATGGGGGTCAAGGGTCCAGCCTGCAGGAACTCAGAGTGGTCCTGCAGAGATAGGTGAATCTCTGGGAGGGGCCAGGAACTCCAGTAGAGGACTGGTGGCATTGGGGGTCAGAGACCAGGCAGGTGGAAATTATGGGTGGTCCTGCGTGAATAGGCAGGTTTCCTGTGTTCAGAGATGCTCCCGGATGTTTCCCAAAGGTTTCTGGATTGGTGGCCCCACTCTCTGTCCCAGTGCTCAACCAGAGCTGTGGGACAGTGGGCAGGGTAGGGCACAGAGGTAGAGGGAGGGCACATTCTCGGTAGGGGTAGTTGGGGGTGTATCAGAGCAACAAGAGCATTCTCGATGGGACAGGACATAGGGACAGGGGAATCCCGGGCCAACCCAGGGAATTCCCGGGGAAGGGTGTAGGGGAGAGTCCACCCGAATTGGTCCCAGATTCACATCTAGCCAAGGCCTGGCGATGGGAGACAAAAGGTGGACTGATATTCAGGATGTTTCTGCACCGATTGGCATGTCTAGCTGGGACCTGGCACTCTCCAGCTGATGCCTCTTTAGCAGAGGCCCTGCGATGGGGGGTCCTCTTTTCTCTTCTTTAAATAAGTAACTACACAAATATCTTTCCATTTTCACACATCTAGGCTTTGTTCAGGTTTCTTGTGTATATGAGTTTTAATGATCAAAGTACATTTTCCCAATGGAGTCTTATGCCATGTTCTGAATGGGATTCTCCTTTTACATCGAGAGTGATGTTTAATCAAACTGATCTATTAAATTGCAGGCAACTGTCAATGTATGAACATGCTGTGGAAAATAGTGTCTCTAACAGCTTCATTTGAAATGTGGGCTACATTTAAAGAAAGAGGTCCTGTGAAGAGAAATGGAATGGAAAATTTGAATATAGATTAGATATTTTTCAGTAAGGAGGCATCTTTTCTTGACTTAAATGTTTTTAATTCCAGAGTGAATTGTTCTCTAATCTAAGTTTTAGAATAAAATTACCTGTTTTGGGTTTTTCTTTGAGGGAGAAGAAGTTCTGGGACATAACAGTGGTGATTGCTCTGTAATTTTGTGATTAAACTAAATGCCCCTGGATTGTATAATTTAAGATAGTTACAATGGTGAAATTCTTGGTATGCATTTTCATCATCATATAGTATAAAAGGACCCTGGGGAAAGGGAAACAAATTACAAATCATATTAAGCTTTCTTTGGTGGCCTCAAACACCCTTTTCTTATTCCCATGACAAATCTAAGTCTCTTCTCAGATACATGGTGGTTTTGTACTATTTCTATCATACAAAGCCCCCTTTTAGTATACGTTTTAAATGTACCATATCCCATATGCCTCAAAATATAACTATCCCCTCCTTTATCTTCCCAATAATCATATTATTGGAACATACCCACCATTTGGATTGCAAGTTACCTTTCCTAGAGTAGTTCTGTATTCCATACAAAGGTGTCAGTATGGAACACTATACCAGATACAAGAACACATCAAAAAGTCATCCAGGCTTCATCCCAGAGACATAGGGGTGGTTCAACATATGAAAATCTGTCAATATAATCTACCATGTGAATGAACTAAAGGAAAAAAAAGATTAACATTTCATTAGGTGATGAAAAAGCCTTCAGCACAATCCAACAGCCCTTCATGATAAAGGTCATGGAGAGATCAGGGATATAAGGAACATACATATACAGAGTAAAGACAATATGCAGCAAGCCAAAACCAACATGAAATTAAATGAAAACTCAAAATGATTCCACTAAAATCAGAAACAACAAGGCTGTCTACTCTCTCCATGTCTATTCAATATAGTAGTCAAAGGTTGTGATAGAGGAATAAGACAACAGAAAGATATCAATGGAATACAAATTGAAAAAGATGAAGTCAAACTTTCACTATTTGAAGATGATTTGATAGTATGCATGAGTGACCCCAAAATTTCTACTATAAAAATCCTATAGCTAATAAACACCTTCAGTAAAGTGGCAGGATACAAGATCAACTCAAAAATATCAGTAGTCCTCCTATATACAAATGATAAACAGGACAAGAAAGAAATCAAAGAAACATCATCCTTTACAATAGCAACAAATTACATAAAATACCTTGGGATAACTCTAACCAAACAAGTGAGATGTGTATGACAGGAAAATTAAGTTTTTGAAGTAAGAAATTGAAGAAGATATTAGAAAATAGAAATATCTCCCATGCTCTTGGATAGGTAGAATCAGCATGGCAAAAAAAATGGCAATCTTACAAAAAGCAATCTACAGATTCAATGCAATCCCCATGAAAATCCCAACAAAATTCTTCACAGACCTTGAAAGAACAATACTCAACTTCATATCAGAAAACAAAAATCCCGTAATAACCAAAACAATGCTGTACAATTGTACAATAAAGGAATACCCAGAGGCATCATCATCTTTGAATTCAGACTCTACTATAGAGCTATAGTAATAAAAACAGCTTAGTACTGGCATAATATACAGATTCAATGCAATACAAATCAAAAGTCTAACACAATTATTCACAGAACTTAAGAGGACAAGTTTCAGATTTATATGGAAACACACACATGATAGCTAAAACAACCCCATATAATAAAAGAACTTTTAAATGTATCACCATCCCTGATTTCAAGATGTACTTCAGAGCTATAGTAATAACAACAGCATGATATTGACATAAAAACACACATGTTCAATGAAATTAAATACTCAGACAATTTAAAGACTCAGACAAAAATTCACACACTTACATCCACCAAATGTTCAACAAATGGTGATGATGGTCAGACAGAATGGCTTTATGAAGAAGCATGCAAATAGATCCATACTTGTCACCCTGTACAAAACTCTTCTACAAATCTATCAAATACTTTAACATAAGAACAGATACATTGAATCTGAAAGAAAAGAAAGTGGGAAATAGTTTTTAATGCACTGGCACTGGAAAACACTTTCTGAAAAGAGCACCAGTTACACAAAAATTAATAAATAGAACCTCGTGAAACTGAAAAGCTTCAGTATGACAAAAGTAGCAGAATACAGAGTAGGAAAATATTTTTATGAACTATACATCTGGTAGAGGGCTTTTTTTTAGTTTTTCTCTTTATTATCTTTTTTATATTTACTATTTTTTATTTTACATATCGATCCCAGTTCCCTCTCCCTCCCTCCCATTCCCCCCAACCACTCCCATGCCATTCCCCCACATACTCCACAGGGAGGGTGATGCCTTCCAGGAGGGATCAACAAAATCTGTCAAGTCACTTGGAGTAGGGACTAGGCCCTTTATCCTGCCTCTAGGTTAGGCGAGTATTCCTCCATGGGGAATGTGCTCCCAAAGTCCTTTTGTGCACCAGGGATACATCCTGGTTCCACTGTCAGAGGTCACTCAAACTGTCCAGGCCTTCTAACTGAGACCCATGTTCAGGGGATATGAGTCATATTTGTTAATATCCTATTTTATTAGCTCTCAGGGAAATGTAAGTTAAAAGTATTTTGAGACTTCATATTATTGAAGACAGAATGGCTAGGATAAAGAACAAATGAAACAAATACTGGCATGGATGTAGGAAAAGGTGAACACTTATTCACCACTGGTTTGACTGAAGACTGTTGCAACTAGAAAAGAAATCAGTGTGAAGGTTCCTCAAAAAGCTAGAAATTATTCAACCACATGCTGTAGCTCACTCTAGTTCTCCAGGACATGTACCCAAGGACTCTATATTCTATTAAAGAAATATTTGCTTACAAATATTCATTGCTTCACTATTCATAACAGGCAAAAAATGAAAATAGCTTAAATGACCATAAGTTAATGAATGGATAAGGAACATGTGACACATTTACACCATGGAACATTTTTCACTTGTAAAGGAAAATGAAGCTATAAAATACACAGGTCTTCCAATTAAGCATCTAAGCAATAGGAGAGAGGCTATCATAAATGCCCTTCCCTATAATATTGATGACTATCTTACATGCCATCGCTTTAGCTTCATCCAGTAGCTGATGGAAAGAGAAACAGAGATCCACAGCTAAGCACTGAGCTGAACTCCTGGAATCCAGTTGTAGAGAGGGAGAAGTAATGAGCAAAGGGGTCAAGATCAGGCTAGAGAAACTCACAGAAACAGCTGACCTGAACAAGGGGGCCTCATAGACCCCAGACTGACAGCTTGGAAACCAGAATAGGAAGAAACCAGAACCCCTGCACATAGGTGACAGTTAGGAAGCCTGGGCAGTCTATGGAGATCCTGGTAATAGAATAGCATTTATACCTAGTGTACAAATGGACATTGGGAGCCCATTCCACATAGAGGGATACTCTCTCAGCCTAGACATATGGGGGGAAGGCCTAGGTCCTACCCCAAATGATGTGGACAGACTTTGAAGACTCCCCATGGAAGGTCTCAACCTTTCTATGGAGCAGAAGAGGGATGGGATGGGGGTTTCTGGGGGGCATGGGATAATAAGAGGGAGAGGGAACTGGGATTGATATATAAAATCAGATTGATTCTAATTTAAATAAAAAACAAGAAATACACATGTCTTTTTAATTTAAATAAAAATGTATTATAAAAATACACAGGTCAATGGTGAAGCAGGAAATAATCATTCTGAGTGAATTGACCAAGAACAAAAAGACCGTGTGACAGTTTCTGATTCACATGTGAATGTTACCTATAGACGTCATGAAAACAGTAAGTTAGGAAGCTTGTGCAATGGGGAAATACGATGTAAATATGAAGGATTAATGGGAAATAATAGAGCAAGAAGGGTTACATGAGGTGGGGATGGGAGGGCAGGGTAGATGGGGAGTTATGGGAAGGGATAACAAACACTGAAAACTTTTGGAAAACTTAAATGGAAACAACATGCCACTGTAGAAGTGTCTTATTATATATATATATATATATATATATATATATATATATATATATATATATATCCTTTATCCAACCTCAAAAACACTTGTTTCCAACAGAGAACCATTTCACAAAACCACAACCACTCAAAATGCAGTTGTTGAATCCTGTCACAAACGATATATCTACAAAGCATTCCCACACCAAAGGCTCAGGCAACATTGAGGAAGAGTGGGGAGAAAGATTCTAAGAGCCAGATGATCAGGGATCAGGTAATTGATGTATTATAATCTCAAAAAAATAAAAGAAATAGTTTTTAATGATAGCAATGAAAATCCAAAATCTATCAGTGAATGTAATAAACATATTTTCGTTAGTATTTGGGGAGACTCTAGATTTTTATCCAGCATTAAACTTCTCATAATCTTCTTAGCACTTGGTAAAACTTCATTAATTGTTCTTTCTTTACATCTCGATTGTTTTGTGAGTAAACATTTAATAGCCATTATATTGTTTTCTTATGACACAACTTAGTGTAAAATTCAAAGAACCATATTAATAACAGCATAATTCCATGTGCAGGTTACTATACTCTGATGTTAAAATATGGTTTAGACTAGTAATCATCAGGGCCAGTTTTAGGACCAAAAAGAGATCAAAAAATAAATAATATATAATGGGAAGGGAAATGTCTATCTCCTATCTGGTACAGTCATTTTCTAAACGTAAGTAAATACAATAAAAAAATTAAAACTAGCATTTAAAAATATGCAAAATTCATTTAAAATCATAAGCAGCAAGGTTTTATTGAAATGATTCCCATCTGGATGCAACAAATTTTCTGTAAGTCAAATCACTGGGAGAAATTAGTGCCCGAAAAATACCCTTAGTTTTTTAATGAAAGTAGACAACCTCAGCAATTATAAGGCATACTTGTAACTAAATGAGGGCTAGGTATAGAAAATGTATTATCTAAATTTTGGAATTTCAACCAAACAATAGTAAGCATGCTTCCATTTTTCCAGTCCCTATACTAAGAAGACAATTAGTTCCCTAAAAGGAAGAAACTTTATTCATATCTTTTGGTAATTGTGACATACCTGTATATTTATTCGCTTGAGACTGAGTCATACAGGGGTTTTTTCTTCTGTGAAAATACATTTCCAGGGTTAATAACCATGAAAGCACACAGAATAGCTTATCCACCACATTTTTACACTATTCAAAGTAATTTCTATAATAGTTCCATCAACATGACAAACCTGTCTACTGCCAAGCACTATTATAAGAACATAGAAATGATGAATGAATTGCAACAATTTTAATAATCATCATAAATCTTGAAAGCAAAATTCTAAGATATCATAATATTCAAGAAACTTGAACCCTGAGTGATAAGTACAATAGTTAGTAGTATGGTGGTCTAAGGGTAATTTTAATTGCTTTTAGGCATTGACAGTAACAGGCTATGCTGTCAAAAGCCATTTGGGGGAAGAGGCTTGTACCTGTGTAAGGATGAGGGCTGGAAATGGAACCATAAAGATGAAAGGCTATATCCTGATAAGAGAGAACTAGAAGAAAAAATACTCTGTTCAGTATTTCAGGGATGCTTCAAAGAAACATTTCTGAGCTGCTTACTGGTTGGAAAACAAGCAAAATATCTACAAAGTGAAATGAAAGCTTCCATCTCATGATAAATTTCCCTCATAGAGTCTGGTTTTATATTACATATGGTGTGAACACATACAAAGTAAAATAAATATTGATAGCTGTTTCCTGGTGGATTAAATCCCAGCTGCGTAGAGCACAAGTCTGTACAGAAATCACTCTTTAAGGGCAATCTTATAGAACAGAATACCAGGGATTTCAAAGGGGCAAAAAAAAAAGAACAAAACAAAAGGAAGGGAGAACACCAACAGCAATTAAACTGTATACATGTGGTCAAATAGTAAACTTAGGGTATAGGTCACACATATGTAGCCTATACTTGAGTTTGTAAGGATGCATAGAAATTTTTATTAACAACTCTTCCACAAAAGTTAAGCTGTGAAAGAGTAAGAAGAGATTGAAAGATGGAACTGTGAATGGAAGAAGTTATAACATGCATATAGCAACCATTACTATTGAATACTACAAAAATGAAAAAAAAAGAAATATTGAAATATGTCAAAATATCTTAGTTAGGGTTTCTTTTGCTGAAAAGAGACACAATGACCACAACAACTCTTATAAAGGAAAGCGTTTAATTGGGATGGCTTTCATTTTCAGAAGTTTAGTCCATTGTCATCACAGTGGGACATGGTGGCATGCATGCAGACATGGTGAGGGAGCAGAGAATCCTACATCTTGATAGGCAGGCAAAAAAAATGAACACATAAAAGACATCAAAGCCATGGTCTCTCTCTCTATCTCTCCATCTTTCTCTCTTTTCTGTCTTCTATTCCTTCCCTTGACTCAATCTTCCTAGTCCCATGTGCTTTCCTTTCCTCTCCTTCTCTTTCTCCTAGTTCCCTCTCTACACACTGCCCCCCAACTCCCCATGTGCTCTAGAGAACTTGTCCCTTCTCCCTTCTGTGAGGGACCTTATATGAATCTCTTAGTACCAACCTTGTATCCTAGTTCCTCTGGTGATCCTTTGCTCTATTTCTAAAATCCATATATGAGTGAGTACATACCATGGTCCTCTTTTTGAGATTGGGTTACCTCATTCAAGATGGTTTCTTCAAGTTCCATCCACTTGCCTGAGAATTCCAGGATTCCATTGTTTTTTTCAGAGTTAGGAGTGTGGTAGGGGAGGGTGGTCAGGGTGCATGTGGGGAGGGGAGAGGGAAAGAGGAAGGGAGGGAAGGAGTGGGAACTGGGATCGATATGTAAATTTTAAAAAAAGACATCAAAGTGCTCATTCACAGTGACACCATGGTGACAGAACATCTTCACACTAATAGTTCTTGAAGGGATCTGTAAGTTCAAATACAGATTGGCTGTTTGTCTAAACTTTAAGCTTTTTATGGACCCAGACCCCAGAAAGACAGGTAGGTGCATTTCCCTGAAGTCCTCAGTTTTAGAGAACTAGGTACAGTCTTGTCAGGAAGTGGATATCTTTGCTTACGTTATGCTTCTTGGAACCTTTGCCAGGAAAGTATATATGTTGATGCTGCCGAGGTCAGTCCATAGGTGTGATTGGCCCCAGGGTAGCTCAATTTCCCTCACTGAAAGTGCTTCTTCAACTGGAGCTTTATAAAGTTGGAGAGTTTGAAAGCTCTGACATAACTTTATGGAATTAAAGGTGAAGAGTCTTTTTTGTCTGACAGCACAGAAACTCCCAAGGAGGAGGAGGTGGATTTCAGTCCTAGACACTCTATGGGTCAGCCTTGACCCTCAGTCAGGGTGCAGCTAAGGGTCCTCCACAAACATGACACCTAGAATACTTCTGGCAGGATATGTGTGTTACAAGCAGTTTTCCTGACAGCCTGATACCAGAGCCATGTCAAGCCCTAATAACACGCAGACACTGTATTAGATATAAAGCTGTTGGCCTGTTACTAGTGTTTCTTATTGGCTAGCTCTGTCATAAATATTAACCCATTTCTATTAATTTAAGTGTTTTCACAGGGTCTTAAGTTACCAGAGAGTCCAGACCTCTTGAATCTCCTCTAATACATCTCCCAGAATCCTCTTTGTCTCCTAGTCCCATCTACCTTGCCTTACGATAAAACAATGTTTTATTCATTAACCAATAAGAGAAACATATTTACAGAATGACATCTCCCATCATATGTGGGGTGATTTGCTTAGCCCTAGGACTAGTCTGTACACAAGAGTTCACTTCTGTGGCTTCTATTGACTCTTGTATCTAGTGAGGGAAGTCCCAAATTAGTTTTCCTGTGTGCTCCTTATGCCTTGAGAGAAGGCCCTGACCTTGTGGGAGACTGTCTCAATACAGTGAGTCCTAGTAGGACATATCTATATGGTAAGGCTCCGAGTCCTAGTAGGACATATCTATATGGTAAGGCTCCAAGGCCCATATTTGGCAAAAGTGGCCAAGATAAAACTCTGCTTCTCTATAATATCTCTATATTCTCTCTATTATCTCTTTCTCTATCATCTCTCTATCATCTATCATCTCTATCATCTCTCTATCATCTAGTATCTTTCTCTATCATCTTTGTCTCTATCTTCCCTCTATCATCTCTTTCTCTATAATCTCTCTATCATCTACAATCTCTTTCACCTCTCAATCACTTCTTTATCATCTATCATCTTTCTTTATCATCTCTCTATCATCTATCACCTTTATCATCTCTTTATCATCTATCATCTCTATCAAATCTCTATCACCTAGCATCTTACTCTATCATCTCTGTCTCTATCATCTCTACCATCTATCATGTCTCTCTCTTTCTCTTATTCATGGTAAGGCAGAAGGAAAATCCTTGGTAAAAGTATACCTTGGCATGGCTTTTATCTAATACCACCATCCAACAGAAGTATATTGTTGGTTTTTACAAAACCTCAACATGATTTTTCTCAGCAGATCTGGGGTGAAGGAGATGAGAAATGCTTGGAACTCTGGTCCAAATACTGAAATGAAGGGGCCTCTAACCAGCTTGCCAGTCCAAGCTAGGGTCCAAGTGACCAGTGGGGGCCCAGTCATTCCTAACAATAAACTCATGGACATAAAAGTGCAGAATGGAGATGCTGCTACAAGCCATTAGTCGTCCGCTTAGACGTTTCTCTTTCCATGGTTGCCTTGCTCAGCAGTCACAGAGAACATACAGAGTCTCCCTCCTCCTTTATTATGACTGTCCCTCCATTGGAATAATAGATAGCACATGGCAGAGAATGAGATTTCCTCAACCTAAAGGTGAGTTGGCAGGAAAGTTGTGTGTAGAAGGTGCCAGGACAGGTGTGGGTTGCCTGGGACTAGTGAGAAACTAGAGCACATTTGTCACAAAGGAACTTAATTGCCAGGATGAGAAGGACTCCCTCAGATGGGCAAACATTGATATATAATTAATATATCCCATAAATATAGTAATGGAGTATGTGGAAACATTGACAGGGCTTTCTAGAGGAGAAAGGGGCAACAGTCTTTTTTCTTTGAGATGAAGATAAATTCTCAACAATGATGAGAGTCCTCTAGTGGTTCATTCCTTAAGTACAGGAAGGCTTCTTTTTTATTCACCAGGCACCTGCATGTCTTAGGGGATTTTATTGCTGTGAAGAGACACAATGACCACAGCAACTCTTAAAGAAAACATTTAATTGAGGTGATAGCTTACAGTTTCAGAGGTTCAGTCCATTATCATAATGATGGGGAGCATGGCGGCAGGCAGGCAGATGTGGTGCTGGCTGCACCTTAACTAGAAGACAGCCCCACAGTGTCACACTTCCTCCAACAACACCATACCTATTCCAAAAAGTCCACACCTCCTAACAGTGACACTCCCTTTGGGGCCATTGTCTTTCAAACCACCAAAAAGGGCTTCATTTTCCACAATTTATGGAAGATGCAAACACTCAGATTGCAAGAGTACAGACACAATATAAATAAATAAAATTACATTCATGTGTAGAAACAAGGTAGGGAAACTACCGTGTCAAAAACAAAGGAACAGAGGATATGTTACCACTGATGAATTAAGAATCATGTTAACAATGAGTTTCAGGTCAATAACACAGGGTAAAGGACAGTGAGGTGGCTCAGTTTGGATGGCCAGAGCCTATGTGGTAGATGGAGAGAACCAAATCGTACGAATTGTCCTTTGACTTCCACAAGCACATCATGGCATACACACATACAAATACAAAACAAATAGTTAAGTTAAAAAGTAATATAAAATAAAATAAACCATCCATCTAAGCAGATAAAAGAAAAAATAATTGCTCACCTAGGAATAATTATACCCAGATAAGTATTCAAGTGTAAATGTGACTAAAGACATTTTTCAGACAAACACAAAGAACTTATGATTGCAAGCATGAAGCCATACTATGATACAATAATGGGCTAATCCTGAAGTATAGAAATGAGTAATATATGATTAAGATTTATTGTAAATAATTTGCAAAATATTTAAATGTGCTATAAGCTGACATGGGTGTTATATATCTGAAAAGTAATAGTAGACAGGTTTCCCTATTCCTTCTGCCCTCTGCCAAACATGGCCAAAATTTCTGATTAATCATACATATGTTTTTTAAAGATACTTATTCCCATTAGGTGAAGGACCATGAAATGAGAATTTGGTAACACAGAAAATGAACTGTGGTTTGACTCCTGCCACTGAGAAGCCTGCCACCCACCTTCACAAAACCATAGAAATGTTCTCCTATGTCTGCAACTGCAGTGTTTCAGAGGTAGGCAGGTATAAGGTAGAACTTTTTTGTTTTCAACCTCAACACCTAGTAGCATACATTATGTACACAATGTCAGTGACCATCATGTTCGTCTGGGGTTAGCTCCCACACCACTATTGAAGCACTAGATTCCTTCTCTGTTGGAGTTTGGTCAGAGAATAGTTTCTAAATCCTTGCTGAGGCTCATTAACTTTCATTTTCTTTGATGGTGTTTCTAATCACTCATTTCATAATTACAGATGCTTTTAAATCCCTGATAATTCAAACATCTCTATCATCAGAAGTGGCATTTGTGATCTCTGGTAAAAGTGAAGACTCCAATGGAGAATATGGACTAGAAAGCATTAGTAAAGGAAGAAAACACATAAAAGACCACGATGTGATAAATGACTCCGCAGTTAAGTAGCACTGCCATTTAAAACCTCAGTTTTAAAGGATTCAACACTCTCTTCTCTGGGCACCAGGCACACATGTAGAGCATATACAAAACAAAACATTCACACACATAAAATAAAATAAATGCATCTAAAAACATTTTTATAGAATGAGATAGAAATTTGAGAACTTCGAATTACAAAAACTAAATTAAAGATGCCATTACACATCATTAAGAATTTAGGGGCTATATTGTAATAATCAGCGAGGGTGAAAGAAACCAAGGAAACAAAGCCTTCTAGAGACAACTGAACTGACATATGAACTCACAGAGACTGTGAAAGCATGCACAGAACCTGCACAATTCTATGCCTAATGAGGTCTCAGTGATGAGAGGGAAAATAGACATGGGCTCCCATGCCTAAACCAGAAGCTGTCTCCAACTGATAACTTCTCACAAAGGAAAAATTAGTTTTCTCCAATGATGCCTCACTCCATATAACAACTTAAAGACAGGCCCCATGTCCAGCAGCCGACAGCCAACATAAAACAAACTCAGTGGCATTCTCAGAGGGTTTTTTTCCCCATAATGCTTCTTTACAGGTCCTTTGCATATATGATTTCAGGTTTTGTATCTTTATGGTATTCTTGTGTCTGCATCTATCTGTGTTTCTTTGACTCTCTTCTCTCTCTCTTCCTGTTTGTTAGTGTTGTTACATTCTGGCTTGTTTATTTTTATTTTATCTTACTTTGTTCTGTTATTATCTTCGATGCCTATTTGTATTCTAATGAGAGTGAGAAAGGAGGAAATTTAGATACATGGGGAAGTGGGGAGGAGCTAGGGGAGCTGGGGGACCTGAGGATAAAAAGAATCACGGAGGTAGGACGATGGCTGAGCAGTTAAGTGTATGTAGTATAGTGCTCTTGTAGAAGACCCAAGGTCAGCTTGTAACACCTGTGTCACCTGTTAACTCCAGTTTCAGGGGAATCTGATGCCCTCTTCTGGACAATATGGGCACCTGCACATGCACACTCACAATTCAAAAATGAAATAAATACACTTTCCTTCAATCAAGAAAAAACTGAGGCTCGAGGACTTTCAAAAGTATACTGTAAGAGTCTATGTTGTGCCACCAGAGGAGAGAAACGGTTGAGGGTTTTAAAAGTTCTTAAGGAAATTAAGTTTGAAAGTTTCTCAAAGTCCAATGATTTCCTGGTATCTGAGATATGGAATAATCCTAGGTAAACATTAAAAGATGAAGGAATAAATAGAATGAGGTGCACATACATATACATATAAGTACCTGATAAAATATTATTTAGCTATAAAGAATTAATTTGTAGAAAATTTATGCAACTGCAGATCATCAAGTTAAATCAAATATGCCAGACTCAGAAAGTTAAGTATTTCTCATGTTCTCCAATATATGGGATCTAGAGGAAAAACTAAAGACATAAAAATATAAGAAAGAAAATTAGGGAAAAGGAAGAAGATATAGAGAGGAAGTAGAAGGATAAGAATGGGTAATGGGGAGGTGAATATAATCAAAGAATGGTTGTCCACATATGAAATTGTTCAGTACATTTGTTCTATCTTTTGAACTTCAGTAGATCCCAACAAATTCAAAGAAATATCTACCAGTGTACATCTAAATTTTCAAAAAATTACCTTAAATTGGAAACCATTGGAATGACAATTTCTCATCTATGGAAGACAAAAAGAGGTGTCACGATGTTTTTGTTTGTTTGTCTGTTTTGGTTTTAAATTCACAACTGTATATACAGCAAAAACAAGCACCAAGGATGAAGGAAAAATAGGTCTCCACTGAAAGGGAAGACAATTTGGTGTCAGAAAACTCTTTGAAATGATGAATAAAACAAGTTCTGTAAACAAAAAGGAAACTATGAAATGGTGATGGACTATCAAGAAGGAAGATAAAATTTAACAATCAAAAATATGGATAAATACTATGGGCTTTTCTTTCCTCGTGAGTGATCCTAATGATGTTTTGTGGTTGATCAAAAAGACGAACAATAGTATGTTTCTATGTGTAAAAAATATTTAAGGTGGCCGGGAGTTGGTGGTGCATGCCTTTAATTCGAGCACTCGGGAGGCAAAGGCAGTCAGGCAGTTTCTGTGAATTCGAGGCCAGCCTGGTCTACAGAGTGAGTTCCAGGACAGCCAAGAATACACAGAAAAACTCTGTCTCAAACAAAATTAAGGTAATAATATTATGAAAGGGGGCACATAAAGGAACCTAAACTGATACCTTTCTTATAATTCACTAAGTACGACAAAATAAAACAACAGTGCACTGTGGAACAACTCAAATATCCTTAATTGACTAGGTTACCTAGACTGGCACATCCATGCTATAGAGTACTACTTAGAAATCAAAATGAATGTACTTTTCCTGACAGGAACAACTCCTCAAGTATTATACTTCTGTGGAAATTTGCAAATCTTAACTAAGTACTTATAGTAGTCACCACAGTCCTAATATTATTCTATATATTAATAATAATTCCTCTCATTTAGATTACAATTAAACTGAATGAGATAGTCAATCCCTAAATGATACTCCTCATCTCCTTATGTAACATTCTTGAAGTAACAGAATTATAGAAATGAAGAACACATCACAAGTTGTCAAGGGTTGTCAACAGAGATAATAGACTGGGTTAGCAGGAAAATTCCTTGGAGCAATGGAATCGTGACTGCTATGTATTAGGGTTTACATACTGGCTGTAACACCATCTTACAGTTTGTCAAGATGTTTTGTGAGCAAAATTTAGTAAGAATACCTTTATAAGAGAAATCTGGCATTAGGGAAATTTCCAAAGAACTATAAGGATGACAGTATGACCCCAACTAACAATCTAAGCAACAGTAGAGAGGCTATATATATATATATTTTTTTTTCGAGACAGGGTTTCTCTGAATTGCTTTTGAGCCTTTCCTGGAACTAGCTCTGTAGACCAGGCAGGCCTCTAACTCACAAAAATCAGCCTGCCTCTGCCTGCTGAGTGCTGGGATTAAAGGCATGCACCACCAACGCCCGGATTAGAGAGGCTACCTTAAATGCCCTTCCCTGATAATGGGATTGATGACTACCTTATATGGCATCCTAGAGCCTTCATCCAGTAGCTGATGAAAGCAGAAGCAGATACCCACAGCTAGACACTGAGCCAAACTATTGGAATCTAGTTGCAGAGAGGGAGGAGTGGTGAGCAAAGGGGTCAAGACTAGGTTGGACAAACCCACAAAAACAGTAGACCTGAACAAGGCGAATCTCATGAACCCCAGTCTGATATCTGGGAAACCAGCATAGAACTGACCCAGCCCCCCTGAATGTGGGTGTTAGTTAGGTGGACTGGGAAGTCTATGGGGTCTCTGGTAGTGGGTCAGTATTTATCCCTAGTATACTTTGGGAGCTCATTCCACATAGAGGGATAATCCCTCAGCCTAGACACATGGAGGAGGGCCTAGGCCCTGCTCCAAATGATATGACAGACTTTGAAGATCCCTTCATGGAGGATCTAACCCTTTCTGGGGAGCAGAAAGGGGATAGGTTGGAGGCTGGGAGGTGAACAGTGGAGGAGAGAATGGGGAGGGAACTGGGATGCACATGTAAAAAAAGCTTGTTGAAAATTCAAAGAAAAAAAGAATACCTTTATCGACTGTATTATTTCCTAGAGCTGCATATAAATTTGCAATTTTATCAGTAACATGTAATCTAAAAAAAACATAGGCCTCAAATAGTGAAATTAAAATACTGGTCTACAAGATGACATCCAGCATCCATGAGAAGAATAATGTTATTTGTGATCCTTATACCAAATATTCATATCTTAATTTGAAGAGAGAGCACTAAATTAATATTTATAAAGCATGGTAAACCCAGATAATTATAATATAATAAGTCCAAATATATTCCATTCTTAACAAATAATATCAGATTTAGCCTGCTCATTATAGTAGATTTCAGATTAAGAAACCTCAAAATACTCCCATGTTTCTTTAAACCACAATGACACTGAATGTTTAAAATCAACTGACTTAAGTTGTTTCAGAAAAAGTACAAATGTGGAGTAGATAAAGCCATATAGACATAAAATCCAACTGCAAAGCAATGAGCATTAGATTGTAATGAGTGGCGTATGTTCTCTGGTGAGACTTCTTTTATCAGTCCGCTAGAGCAGTATATGGGTATATTAGCCATCGCATTATTATCTACTAGCTGCTGCTGAATGTTACCAGCTCAAAGAACTGTCTTCACCGGAACCTGACTTCAAAGACATTACACACCAATCATGCTTAGTGGTAGATGCAGCACAAGACTCACACAGAAGTACAAAATCCAACCCTCATGCCTCCAGGAAAATAATCAGAGTACAAGTCATTTTCCACAGATTCATTTTGTTGTGAGGTTGAATGCATATGCTCTCTTAACTCTGTTCCACTTTCTTTCCTCTTATATCACTCCAGCTGATACATCAACCACTCATAAATCTCCTGCACATGAAGCTCCAAGAACACCGTAGAAAAGGAGCAAGAAAGATTTCCAGGGACAGAGAATCAGAAAGCCCACTGTGAGATTGTGTTTTGTGCATATAAGAGGGAAACTAGAGACAAAAAGTTAAAAGATGTGGCTGTGTAAACAAGATCTGAACAATGACAACAGCAACTGACATGGCAACATGATTGCACAAGGGCTCCATCACTGGGTGAAGAGATACAATTAATGACTTCTGAAAGAGGTTGAGTTACTCATTCTCAGGAATAAGTTCCCTAACTGGTTACCCACTACCAAGTGGTCAGTTCTGATACAAATATCATAAACATAAAAATGCATTTATACAAATATATGCATATACACATATAGGAAATAATAGCAAAAAAGAAGGGGGACATGAATTTGAGAGGAAGGGAGATGATACATAGGAGGACTGTGGGAAGGAGAAAGAGGGGAAAATGGTTTAAATACAGTATATATAAAATTTGTAAAGATTAAAAACGTGAAAATAGATAAAATTTTAATAATAAAAGTAAATAAATGCAAGTGCTAGACTTGAATTAAATTTATTTCTTTTAAACTTGAGAGTAATGTGTCATGAAGGTACTAATTGTGATAGACTTTTATGAGGGTAATCTAAATGTGGAATATATTAGAATTGTCTTTACTATTTTTGTCATATCTCTGTAAATCATTTTCTATTCTAAACAGTAGACTTACTTAAAATTTGCTAGGTTATAAAGATCTAGTTTGCTAACTAACTCACTTGACCATACTTATTCTTTGAGTATAGAGCAATATGAAAAAGGATCCAACAAACAACTTTACAAAATATAAAAATGAATTAAAACAATACTTTTGAAATAAAATAATATTATTTCAAAAATTATAAAAAATAAAAAAGCAAATGGAAACAGCTTTTTCTTCATTGGTGACTTAAGAGTTAAAGAAGAAAGTAATTATACATTTTTAATTAAATAAAAAGCATAACATATAAGAATAGCTAATATATATATATGTAAAACATCGGGATATTGTTCAAAGGAATAGTTAGACTAATGAGGTTGAATGAAGCCTAAAAATACAGCAGAACATGCATTAAAACTTTCTATACAGATGATGGAAATGATGTTAAAATTAAGGGAGAGAGTAAACAGTTTCCAATAAATTGAGTTGGAACAATTGAATACTTACAAAGAAAAGAAAATTGGAATTTAAAAATGGGAGCAAAATATCAACACCAGGTAGATTGTAAAATCTTCGTGAAAAAAATAAAATTTTTCAGTTAATATAACTTTGTAATGCAAAAATATGAAGTAGATATAAAGTGAATGATGTATGTTTAGGCAGTGTAATTATTTGTATAATTTCGTAGATAAAAGCAAATTGAGAGAGCCAGGTGTGGTGGCACACACCTTTAATCTCAGCACTCAGGAGGCCTGTCAATTTTTGTGAGTTCCAGGCCAGGAGACTCTGCATGGCTCCAGGCCAGTCAAAGCTACTGATACCCTGTTTCAACAGAAACAAACAAATAAAAATCATGTCAGGGCTGTTGAGATGACGAAACAAGTACCCTGAAGGCCTGAAGTCTTGAGTTCAATCCCCAGTTCTCACATGGTAGGAGAAAACTGGTGTCCATAACTTATTCTCTGACATGTCTCTCTCTCCTCCTCCTCCTCTCTTCCTCTCTCTCTCCCCATCTCTGTCTCTCTCTCTCTCATACACACACACACACACACTGAATAAATAATAATTCATTGTGATAAAATTGTTAAAAATCAAGGTGAAATTAAAAGATGTCACCTACATGAACCAAGTTGGTGATCAGAATTCATAATGAAGCTGGGCAGTGACGGCACATACCTTTGATCCTTGCACTCAGGAGGCAGAGGCAGGAGGATCTTTGTGAGTTCAAGCCCTGGTCTACAAAGTGAGTTCCAGGACAGACTTCAAAGCTACAGAGAAACCCTGTCTCAAAAAAAAAAAAAAAACAAAAACAAAAACAAAAAAAAAAATCATAATAGAGGATGGGTAAAAGGTACAGGCAAATAATTCATTGATGAGGAATACAAAATGATCAATGAGTACAAAAAGATGTTCATATTTTCCAATGATTACACTTTAAACACAATACATTTCATAACCCACAAATTAACAAAACGATGCACAAAACAATTTTTCTCAAATGCTATGGACTGGAGTGAAGTTGGAGAGCATGTGCTTTTTAAAGCACCCAAAATTTCTGCAACCCAAAAATTCCACTTCCTAGTTCATACCCTAGACAAAGGCTGACATGTGTACAAAGGAGAATGGATGTATGGTTATTGTAGCACTGTAATATAAATCTGAAAGCAACATATCTGCTCTTATTAATTACCTGTAGGATGAGAATATTGGAGTAAATTCAGGGTAAATTTCTTCAATTTCATATTCCTGTTTTTTTAAAAAAATCAATATAACAGAGCCTATTGCACAAGCATTAGAACATGAGTTTGTTCCTTAGCACCTACATAAAAAGATAGGAATAGTGGCCTTCATTTGTAATCTCAAGGCAGGGGAAGTAGACAGGAACCAAATCCTAGAGCTCATTAGCCAACTCCAGGTCCCAGTGAGAGACCCTATGTTAAAACCAAGGTAGACAGATTTTGGAGAATGACAGAAGAAAAGGATATATCAAGTAAATAGAGCAAAATCTTAACATCTGTAAAGTGGGTGATGCTATCCAGAGTTCAAATAATTAAGTAGAACATATAATCCCTCCTGGCAATATCATTCAAATTTTATTGTTCTGAACCTCAGTGGAGTTTTCCACTTTCTCTGCTTCTCCCTTATGTTCTTAGTCTCTGTTAGGCATATGTGTACTATGTGTGTTTATATGTCATGTAAAACTGTGTTCTATAGTTCATATACTAAATGCCCACATAACATTTAGTAAGCATTTGAACATTTGTTAAATTACCTCTAAAATACAATGTGCAGTGTTTAGATAACATTTCCTTAGTTCAAAACATGCCAGCATTACACTGCTTAAATGGGAAGGATAGTGTGGGTTCTGGTGTGCACTTTTAGCTGAAACTCTCTGTATTTTCCTAGGATATATTCCTAGTTTAAAATTGCTAGGATTGATTGCTTCAAAGCTTTTGACTTACATCTTCCTGAATGGATTTTTAAAAACATTTAATGAATCGTAAGATAGCAGGATTCGGGCAACCAGCCCTTATCAGCTCATCCATAAAGATGTAAGAGAAGGTGCAGTGCCAGTTGAGGAGAGTGGTCCTGGGAGGATACTGGAAATTGACAGTAGGGGAAAAGAGAACTCAAAACAGCTGAGACCACAGCACAGTGAAAGAAATGAAATACCTTGGCACCACAAATGTAAAATCCTAGCAAATTCAGTCAGTATGAATATGCATAGTCCTAACTATTGAAAAGTTGTGCAACCGTTACAGACTTGTAGCCTGGATAAATAAATAACCTAAAATGTACTCAATAGCCAGGCTTAGAAAAGGCGTTTACATCTCTGACCAAACCCTCAGGGGACTAAAGCCAGAGCCTGATAAAGGCTACTGTCCTTTGAATTTGACCTGTGCTGAGTGACAGAACCCCCCCCCCAATACTCCAATCTCGGAGATGCAAAATACATTCCACTTTACTGGCTCAGTAGGGTTGCTGCCTCACAAACCAAAATTGGCTCAAGATAGTGAGTGACACAAGCTGCCTGGGAAAACCTCATTGTTGCGGGGGTGTGTTGTGACACAAATGGCAGCCTAGAGCCCTTCAATAGCTCTTGCTCTCTGAGACTAGGGGCATGGTCAGTCGAGCATAACTTCATTCCAAGTCCAAGGCCCACATACTATTCACCACCTCTTCCCTCTACCACTGGGCTTAAGTGTCTGCCACACCATCAAGGAAATAATTCTTTGTCACCACCTTCTCTTGTACACACAGGCATGCTGAAGCAGTATTGAGCAATGTCTCCACTTTGCTTGTTGCCCTGCCCCACCCCTAGGGCTGCAGCTATGAAGGTCAAGAGGGAACTTTACCTGTTTCCAGACACCTTCCACCTCTCTCTCTGGTTCCCTCAAGCACTTCAGCTGGGTGGAATTTTCCCAGCTCAACTGTGACCCACTCCTGTTGATTACTGTAGGGATTAGAGGAGAAAAAACAAAACCCTGAAAATCACTGAGATATATACAGCTGGCAGAGGGAGTGTCTGAGCTACTGTTCTGGGAAGGGATGTCCATTTACAATAGCAGAAAAGAAGAGCATGGTATTTAATGTTGTCACCACACCTATGCTATCCCATAGTTCATTGCTTCTGGTACTTGTCTAAACACTGCTGGTAAGACTAGGTTTGAGCACTACATAAGAACTGTGATTCCTGCCACCATGTTTCCACACTGAAATAGCACAGTCTACACCAATGTCTAGACAGAGGGTAAGTAAGTGTTCAAGTTTCTCACAATTGCTAGAGCATTTGATCTTGAGACTTTTCTTTTTTTTTTCAAACAACACAGCCAACATTATTATGCATTAGGAAATCCCCATCGTCTGATAGAGGCCACCACTCCCACTGTAGGTGTATCCAGGAATGTTGCAACTGAAACAATCTACTGTATACAGCATACCTCTCTCCATTGCTAGTGTCCCCTCTCATGTGACCCACACACTCAATAGTTCTTTCCCAAACTGATACTACATGTGCTGTCCTCAAACTCAATAATCATAGCCAAGAAACAGAGAGGGGACAAGAAGATGGCTTGGGTAAAAGAGTGACTTGAGTTCAATACCAGAAACCCTTATGATGGAAAGAGAGAACTAATTTTCTTGGGTTATCTTCGGACATTCTTGTGTTACTGGAACAGGTGCACACCATTACATTGTAGGGCTATCTGTTACACCTGATGCACAAGTATCAACATAGGGACAAAAGAAATATGAAAGGACACAGATATATGACAGCTACTAAAAATCATAAATTTCTCCTAACAAACTCCAAACGCATCAAAATGGATGAAATGACTAAAGACAAATTCAAAACAATGAGTTTTCGAATGTTAATGAAATACACCCAAGAAAATACAGGATGTACGATATCAATAAGTATTTTGAAAAAAAAGAACCAGAGAATTTTAGGAATCAATAGACAAACAGAAAATTCACATTAAAAATGCCAAGAAAAGACTAGATAAAGCAGAAGAATGTAGGAGCTTGAAGGAAAGTTTTTTGAAATATCACGTTCAGAAAAAAAGCAAGAAAAAATAAGCAAAGTTGGCTATGGTGATGCATTCCTATAATATCAACATCAGGAGTCTGAGGCAGAAGCATTGCCATGAAGTGATGGCCAGCCTGGGCTAAACAGGAATTACAAGGCCGGCTAGTGATAAATAAAAAGATCTAGTTTGGGTTTTTTGTTGTTTTGTTTGTTTGTTTGTTTTGTTTTGTTTAGCAAGAAAGAATAAAGGACAAAACCAAACAAATGAAGCAAGCTGTAGAACAGTAGTAAATGCTTCACTGGTCTATCTAATCAGCTCTTTATTTGATTAAGGACACAATAAATGTGTTCTATGAAATACTACAAGAAATATACTTAATCTGAAATGACACCTCCTTCAAGAAAACAGGTAGAGACCACAGTGAATCAGTGCCTCTCTGAACTAAGTAGCCTCTGTAAGTTGCACAAAAACCAAAATGAGCAAGCTGCACTTGCAGGTGTATTGGAAACAGCCAGGGAAGGGCTTTTTTCTCTCACATACCAACATTACAAGAACAGAAAAAGTTGATGCAGACTACAGGGACCAGTTGAGGTCCATAGTAACTATCAGGAAACATCTTAGAACCTTCAATGGCCCATACATCATCACCAGAGGAGACCGAGATGGAAACTGAGGCCAAGGGCTTTCACTCACCACATCCCCACACTGCAATGCTGCAAAGACAAGAAAAGACAAGTTAAGGGAGCACTAAGCAAAGAGCCAAGAAACCACACTGATTAACTCCGTGCAGGTTTGCCAGAAACTCACTCCAAAAATTAATGAACTCAAAAGGTCCACGTTAATTGGCTAATATGATATTGTATAGTGGTTATATCCACCAGCTGTGGCTGTTCTCAAAGTTAGTACACTACCATGGAAGTAATATAGAAGCTGCACCAAGTATCCTGAACTCTTGGGCTGAGAATATAACTTGTAATGAAAGAACACAGCTGATTAAAAACTCCAAGCAATGAAACAAGCACAGATTTATAAATCTCAACAGAGTAAAGTAAGAAACATTAAAATCCAAGGGACCACAACTTTTCCAAAAATTACTAACTCCCATAGTAATGGTCCCAGTGAGAATGAATTTGATGAAATCCCAAAGACCCTAAAATAATCATTATAAGTATATTCAGAGAAGAAATGAATGAATCACAAGAGAACATAAACTATGCTTTAAAAAAACAGAATGAAATAAGAAAGTCAAAATAACAATTCAGCAAAGAAGAAATAATAAAGCAAAATCAAACTAAAACATTGGAAAGGAAAATACCACAAGTCAAACAAAGAGTTCCATGGGAAGTCTCACCAATATAATGAACCTAGAAGGGAGAATATCTGAGCTTGAAGACAGAGTTGACAAATCAGAACATTACAACAAAGACAAGGGTAAATTAATAAAGAATGAGTGAGATGTTCAACATATTAAGTACTGTGTGAAAATACAAAGTCTAATAATCATGAGAAAAGCACTGACAATATAGAACATAGTCTCAACAAATTCACAGTAGAAAATTTCCCAAAATTGGTGAAAGAGATGCCAGTCTAGACACAGGAGCTTACTTTGAGCAACATACAAACAAGGCCAGAAAAGAACCTCCATTCATCACACTATAACTAAACCAAAGAACACACACAGTGCATTGAAAGGATCAAGGGAAGCACAAGGTCACATTTAAAGTTAGGCAATGAGACTATCTCCATATTTCTCAACAGAAGTTTTAACAGCCAGCAGAGCATGGAATGATGTACTTCAAGTTCTGAATGGCAACAGCTGACAGCCCAGACTAATATACCTAACAAAGTTATTTGTCATAATAGATAAAGATTTCCATGGTTAAAAAAAATTAAGGAATCAATAGACACTAAGAGAGCTCCACAGAAAATACCTTAAGGAATCCTTCATACTGAACAGAAAGATAAACACACCCATGAGGTCATAGGAAAGAGTAAGCCATGCTTGAATAATGGTTAAGAGAAGAGAGGAATTAGAAAGCACAAAGCATTACAAAACTTCAAGAGGAAATGACAGGCAGATCTGTCTGAGTTCAAGATCAGTCTGGTCTACATAGTGAATTCAAGAAATACCAAAGCTTGAGACCCTGTCTCAAGAAACAAAAGCAAAACACCAACAAACAAACAAAACAGCTCACACAACAAAACCCAAGTAAGTCACAAAACGAATAAAGATGAAAGGAATCAATACACACACTTTTCAATAATAGCTCTGAATAACAATCCTCTCAGTTCCCCAACCAAATGACCCAAAGAAGCAGTATGGATTAAAAGGAAAAATATCCATTTGCTGACTTTGAGAAATGGGCCTAGGCTTTAGGGCAGACACTGCTTTCAATGAAGAAGTCAAATGGTATTCCACATAAATAAACAGAGGCAACAAGCAGATGGAACTGTTACAGTACCTGATAAAGTAGATTTCTTTTTTGGTTTTATTTTTTAATATTATTTTCTTATTTTACATATCATTCCCTGTTCCCTCTCCCTCCCACCCTCCATGCCCCCAACTGACCCCCCCCATCCACTCTCCAGAGAGGATGATGCCTTCCAGGAGGGGTCGTCAAGATCTGTCATGTCATTTGAAATAGGGTCTAGGCCTCCCTCCTGCCTGTAGGCTAAGGAAGTATCCCTCCATGGGGAATGTGCTCCCAAAGTCTGTTCATGCACGAGGGATACATCCTGGTTCCACTGTCAGAGGTAGCTTAGACTGCTGATAAAGCAGATTTCAAACCAACACTGGTCAGAAGGCATAAATAAGGCGACCCCGTACTGATTGAGGGAACAATCTGTTAAGAGAATATTATAATTTTAAACATATACTCACTGAACATAAGTACACATAATTTCATAAAATAAATATTATTAAATATAAAAGTACAGATTAACACTCAACAGTAATAATGAGTATCTTTAGTACTCCACACTCACCAATTGGCAGGACATCCCAACAAAAAAGGACAGAGAAACATCTGACTTACATGGCAATAAATGGACTTAACAGATATTTCAGCAGTCTGCAAGTACATTATGTAATGTAGATTATATGTTTGAGCACAAATCAAGTTTTAGCAAATACAGAAAACTGTAACAATTCCTTCTATTCTACCTAAACCACAATTGAATAAAATTACAAATCAATAGGAAGGGAAAATATAGAATAAATACAAACTCATGTAGATTAAATAATACCCCATGGAAAGATGAATGAGTCATTGAAGAAATCAAGGGAGAAATAAAAACAAACATTCCTAGATTTAAAAGAAACTTAATGCACATCAGACAAAGTCTATGAGATACAATGAAAGCAGTGTTAAGAGGGAGGTGCTTAGATTATGAACAATAAAAGGATCTCAAGTAAAGAACTTACTGATACAGTTTAAGGCCTTGGGGGAAAAAAAAACTGGTGTAATAGTGACACCAGTGCTATGGTGTTAACCAAACACATTTTGATTAGAAGTGAGACCTGCTGTGTGAGAGGGAATTCATACCATGTACTATAAAACTGGTAAAAATATCATGGTTTGGGAAGCCACAGGCTCTAGTGGAGAACAACAACAGCTACTACTACTACTACTACTATCATTACAACCATCGTTACTACTAATAGTAGGTACTAATTTTACTTTGCTAATGGACATGTTCTATACATAAAACCACCTTCTACATATTGATGCTTATTACCATAAGATTACTACAGCCATTAGCTTTGGTTAAGAAAAGCTTATTTTTGTAGTTGGTAGTGGTTACTGCAGATGCTCATAAGTGATTTAAGTGCTGAGTAAAAAATGACAGTTGTTTCTTACTTGAGTTTTTATATTCCAATCCCAGTTTTCCTCCCTCCTCTCTTCCTGCCCCCCCCCCATTTTCCCACCTCCCATCTGCTCTGAGAGGGTAAGGCTTCCCTGAGGAAGTCTACTAAGTCTCTACCATCATCTCATTGAGGGAGGACCACCACCCTCTCCCTTCCCATGCCTAGGCTGAGCAAGGTATCTCTCCACATAGAATGGGCTACACAAAGTCAGTTTGTACATTAGAGATAGATCTTGGACCCACTGCCATTGGCCTCATACTGCCCTAGCCACACCATTGTCACCTGTATTCAGGGAGTCCAGTTGATTCAGTGATCTTTCACTAGCTCTGGTCAGCTGATTCTGTGGGTTTCTCCATCATTGGCTTGACTCCTTTGTTCATATTTTCCCTCCTCCCTCACCTTGATTGTACTCCAGGAGCACTGCCCAATGGTTAGTTGTGAATTTCTGCATCTGCTTCCATCTGTTTCTGGAATAGTGTTCTACCTTCTGTGGGGTTGTGGATTGCAGGCTAGGTATCTTTTGCTTTATGCCTGGTATTTCTGGGTGTGTGAATGAGTGGGTCTCTGAATCTATATCTATTCATTATGACTTTTTTGAGTTCTTTACCTTCTGTTTGTTTCTTTAGGACTATTGTCATGAGTTTGCCTTTGCTTTATTTTATTTTTTATGGCTTGGAAGCCTGTTTGTTTCCTAATGAAAGACAGAATGGGGATGGATATACATAGGAGGGAAGATGGAGAAGAACTGGGAAGAGTAGATGAAAAAGAATCCATAAAAGGGATATATTTTATAAATAAAAAAATCTATTTTCGATGAAAGAAAAGAAAGGTATACACCACAAAAATCTTTGAAAAAATAAAGAAACCTGAGTAAGCCATGGGCAGAATGCTGTCCACAGCTTCTGTTCCAGTTCCTGCCTCCTGATTTCTGTTTTGAGTTCCTGGCGCTGACTTCTGTGGATGATAGACTCAAGGCATCATCAACTGCTACTAACTCCTTAGTAAAGAATAAGTCCTGCTGAGCACCTCCCTAGCATAGCTTCAGTTGACAATAACAACTCAATAAGGGAAAGGACCTGTAAAGCACCTCATCTGTGACAGCATCAATTACCAAAGCACCTCAGTAAGGCATAAGGCCTGGAGAATACATTTTATGATGATTTCAATTGCTAATAATTCTCCAGTAAGGGTTAGTGACTAGAGGACACATCACTGATGGCAACTTCAACTGGAAAAAGGTCCACAGAGCAGGACAGGGCCTTCAGTGGCTAATGTTTTGTCAAATAGATACAAGCTAGATTCATCTAAGAAGAAGGAAACTCAAATCAGAAAATACCTCCATAAGACTGGTTTATAGGCAACCCATAAGCCATTTCTTGATTGAAAATTAATGTGGAAGATACCACTTTGGGCTTTTTGTCCTATGTGAACCAACAAACAAGCTAAGCATGCCAATCACAAGCATGAGAACATCATTCATCCATGGCCCCTCCCTCAGACTTTGCCTCTAAGGTTTTAGCCTTGAATTCCTATAGGGACTTCCATGGAGAATGGGCTACAAACAATAAGAAAAAATCAGCTCTAACTTCTACATGTTAGTTATCTAGGAAACTGAAACTCTAGGAACGGATATGAAGGTCACCTTTCCCCATGGAAGATTCATATGCTAGTAGCTCCAAAGTCAGGGATGGACCTTGGAAAGTGTTTCCCATAACCGATTCTACTAGCAACATCTCCTCAGTAAGGGATATGGCATCTTGCCCATGACATCCTCAACCAACTCCAACTCTTGCAGAGAATGTCCCCCAAGGATGCTTCAACTGTCAGTAGCTCTTCAGCAAGCTAGAGCACCTGGAGAGCACTCTGACCAAGGCAGATTAAACTGCTAATAGCTCCACAGTAAGAGAAATGGCCTGCAGAGCACCTCCCATGACAGATTCATCTGTGAGAAGCTCCCCAGTAAGGGACAGGGACTGGAGACAACTTTCTTCCAGGCAGCCTCAACTGCCACAATCCCTTAAGTCAATGAGAGCCCAAAAGGATGCCTGCCTCAGAACAGCTTCACCCTTCAGTAACTACTCAGTAGAGGATATTTTCATGAAAGCATCTCCTCCATGGTGGATTCAACTGCCAATAACATATAAGTAAGTGATAATAGATCCTGGAGGGTACTTTCCCACAGTTGATTCTACTTCCAGTAACTACTCCATAAGGGATAGTGTGTTAGGATTTTCTAGGGGAACAGCACTCATAGAATGAGTCTATATCTATAGAAAGGGGATTTATTAGAATGACTTACAGACTGTGGTCCAGCTACAATGACTGCCTACCAACCGAGGTCTACAAATCCAGAGTTCAGTCTATGAGGCAGGATGTCTCAGCTAGTCTTCAGTATACACCAGAATTCCAAAGGAGGCTCTAATACCAGTGAGGTTGAGGGCAAGCAGGCAGAGAGAGCAAGCTTTATTTTTCATGTCCTTTATAAAGGCTGCCTGCAGAAGGTGTGGTGTAGATTAAAGGTGGATCTTGTTACCTCAAAAGATGTGGATTGAAGTTGGGTCTTCCCATCTGAAACGATCTAGATAAAAGGTGGGTCTTCTCACTTCGAATGATTTAATGAAGAAAAATTCCACACAGGTGTTCCCAGACTTTTGGCTTTAATTAATTACAGATACAGATAAATGACAACCAATAATAGATGTCACAGAAAGAGACTGGACATTAGCTCCTTTATGGCTGCTTTAGCTTCTCAATAGCGCCTCGGTAAGAGGTATTGCCTGGAGCCCACCACCTCTAAGACAATTTCAACTGTCGTTAGCTGCTCAGAGGGAGATAGTGTTGAAGATCACATCCTTCATGCCACCTTTAACTGGCTGCACCTCTGCAATAAGGGACTGGGTGTGTGCTTGCTATTTTGATTTTTCGACAACTTGACTCAAGCTAGTCAACTGAGAGGAAGAAAACTCAATTTGGAAAATCTCTTCTAAAGAGTGGCTTGAAGCCAACTCCTAGGGACATTTTCCTGATTGAGGAGTAATGTGGCAAGCCCCAGATCACTGAGAGAAATACTAGAAAATGTATGAAACTAGAGATTGGTAAGTGAATTATGTCAGAGTCACAGATGAATTATTTTCTCTTAAATATAGAATATAATTTTGGAGACATGAAGGATTGGGATACAGCTAATTGATAAAGCACTTTCTCAGCATATATGAGGCCCTGGGTCTCCACACTATAGACTAATATTATTCATCCATGAAGAATGAAGTTATGTCACTTACAGCTAAATAAAAGACACTGTAGGACATCACCCTAAGCAACATTATGCTAGAGACAAAAAAATCACATATTTTTAAATGTGACAAAAGTTAAGAAAACATTAATGTGTATGGAGGGTAGAAATTATTATGCACTAGAAAGAATTTTAAGGACTGGGGTGTGTTCTGCTTTGCTTTATGATGCTATGGTAAACACCACATCCAAACTCAGCTTACTGAGATAAGTGTTTATTTCAGCTTACAGTATCTATTCTATTATAAAGGGAAGTCGGGACAGGAACTCAAGACAAGAATTGAAGCAAAGGCTATAGAGGAATAAACTTACTGGTTGCTCTCCATGGCCTTTTCAGCAACATTCCTCATGCAAACCCAAGTCACATGACCAGAGATGGCACCACTCAAAAGTGAGCAGTTGACACAAACACAGCCACAGGACAACCCATATAGAGGCAAAATTGAGGTGCCCTTTTCCAAGTTCTGTCAAGCACAGGAGGAAAAAGAAGGAAGGTGCATCAGATAGACAGAACTATATGCAAATATCACAATGAAGTCATTAACATGTAAATTTCTTGTCTATTGGTAGAAAATATACATTAAATAATAATAAAATAAAATAGTGGAAAAGTATATGGTGATTGAATTTCTACTGATGAATTATTATCCATACTACCACAGATTTATTATTTTACGAATGTTAAGGGCAAATACATGTTTAAATATAAACCTTATTTTACTCTTCATTACTGATTAGATACATTATTATAGTGTTTTCTCAACTATATTTCTTAGTTCATGTATTTAAGAGTTTTATACTAGGATACTCATGTTTAGTCTGAGTTTCAATCTATTTCCACACCTGCACATTCCTATAGCAACACCACAGTGTTTTAAAATATGTTTCTTTGATACATTTTTATGTAAGCAAGGATCCTGTCTTTTTCTAGTACAAAAGAGTTCTTGGCATTCTCACTTTTAAAAACTTCCAGATGAATGTTAAAATTCTTTTCTCAACTTTCAAAAATCCTGTAGGGATTTCAATCTGAATAACAGTAAACTTACATCTGAGTTTGGGAAATTTTGGCATGTTTATTGTGTTTAGTCTTCCCATCCAGGAACATGTTATTCTTCTACATAAATTGACGTAAATCTTATCTCCGTCCCAGCACAGTTTGTAACTCTGTGCAGCTCATTTTTATTGTTCAATTCTGAGTATTTTGTACATTATGTTGCCATTTAAAGTAGGCCTTCTGGTTCCCCACTTTGTTGCCAATTAATGATTACCAATATGTAAGATTTTTATTTTTCTACATGTCAATTTACTAAAGCTAAACTTTCCCATTGACTCTAAGATTGCTACATTTGATCTTTTATGGTTTCTATGTGAGTATTTTTATTATATTCACAGTAATATACAAGCAGTTTTAAACTAATATACTGAAAGAGCATGCATTTTGACTTCTAATCACAGCATCTCTAGTGTGTCATCATTAAAGAAGATATTGGTTGTTTTTATCTGAACATCATAATTTTAAGGATATATACTTTCACACCCAGGATTTTAAAAGCATGTGCCAGAGTGGGAGAAATGGTGTGGCAGTTAAGAACATCTGTTTTTCTTACAGAGGACCCTCTCTGGTTTGCTTCCCATCATCCATATGGTAGCTCACAACCAACCTTTTTTTTTCAAAAGTGAACTTTTATTATGAAAAAGCAATGTGATCTGGGAGACTGACACTCTGGTATCTTTCTAATAAAATGACATAGCAGATTTCTTAAATAATTTACAAAGAGGAGAAACTGCTCTTGAACAGTGTTCTCTTCCCTGCATGCCCACAGTGCCCCACACTGAGCTGATAAATAGGCCCCAAGAGCTCAGGTTTACACAGTCTACAAATATCTCCTCTCTTTCTATGGGGCCCTGTGGGAGCAGGAGTAAAAGTGGGCCTCCAAGAATCTCTAACTGGGAATAAAGGAGATGGTTTCATGGCATGACTCCTGCAGGGCTTTGGTCCTAGTGACACAGCTCAGAACTGTCTAGCACCTTCTGGTACATTTCTAATATGGATGGGCCACTGTAAGGCTGGAGAGCAGGATAAGTATGACTCCCCTGGGACTGCATGGACGGTCCCCATCACCTCTTCAAGGTCTTTCTGAATCGCTCTTGGGCTGTGGCCAGTGGGTGCCAATGGGTCCAGATATTGCTGAAATAGAAGGATTCTGGATCCCATGTTAGTCAAGTCCTTGTTAGCAGTGGTCTAGGGATGCTGATGAGCCTAATGCCTCCTCCTGGAAGTTCATGGAGTGGGTGACATGGACATCGTGGTGGCCTGTTTCCTGCAGAATGCTTGCTGTCCTCACTCACGAGGAGACAGTCATATCACCACTCTCTTCAGCCTTGGTGGCTTTGTCCAGCTTTTGTGACAGTTTCTGGAGATGCTGGATTCCAGCCCCCACAGGCTCTAGGTCACTGTCAGATTCACTGGGAGAGCAGAGAGGTTCTGAGGAACAGGGGCTCTGGAGGGCAGCCTCCCTCCTTAGCCGCTGACGTCGATGGGCATGTGGACCCATCTGGCCAGAGAGGCGAGAATATCCCCCTGCATCCCAGTTGCCCCTGCATAGCAGAGTGTTCTTCTGGCTCAGACTAGGTGGGGACCCTCTGTCCTTCTGGGTGCCTCGCTTTCTTCTCACTTTCACCTGTGTTTCCATCAGCCACTTGGTACCACTTTGACAGGACATCTAGATCCTCTGGGACATAGCACCCAGGGCACTTTTGGCTGAACGAGCTGCAGCCTGAAGACCCTGCTGCTCTGGCTCTGGGGTTTTCAGGCGTTTCCAGGAGGGGCCAGTCCTGAGGTTGAGGCTGATGGCTCTCAGTGGCAGCCTCCTCTGGAACTGTTTACACAGAGAGCCCAGGGGACCGGTCTCCAGATGGCCCTCAGCAGACCTCAGTCACCGCCTTCTCTAGATGTTCCTCTTTTAGGAGTGATCGTCTGCGCGTGGAGGCCTTCATGCCCTGCCATTGAGACACCATGTGCTTGGTCCAGTCTCCTCTGCTCTCCAGATCCTCCCTGCCTGATACCCAGGATCCGAAGATCAATACCACCTCCTCGCCCACTTCAGTCACAACCAACCTTTTAAGCATCCCGCAGATCTAATGCCTTCTTCTGACCTCCACAGGCACTAGGACAATATGTTATGTCCATATATTTATGGAAACTAAACACTGATACACACAAGATAAGATAAATATTAAATTTGTTTAATTTTTTAAAAATGTATAATCTTTATGTTGTTAATCAAAAATGTCTGTTGAAATTCAACAAATTCCTCTTGTGCAAATTTGTGTAATGTAATAATACAAATTTCATTTTGTCAGATCTTCATGTTAATATTGTGTTTTATGTTATTTGCTTTGATATTTTATTTTGGAATGCCATTCTCATTTTATACACACTCGTTTATCTCCTTTGTGCAGTATTTGGCAACATTTTACAGCAGGGATTTTTAATGTTGAAAATATTAGGAAAAGGTTGTTATTAAATTTAATGTGATATTTGTTGAAATTACCAGATACTTATATATTCCTCACTACCATAAAAACAGAATAAATACTCTCAGTTTGGAATTTATATTTTTTCTTAGAAAACTCCTAGTGGGATAGTTTTTATGTGTTTTATTTAGTGCTATAAGCATATTGTCTCACACAGTACTTGAAAAAAGCAGAAATTTAGTGAATGGTCAGTGAGTAAATGTGGAATAGTGGAAGTCTACACAGAACATTTTGGGATGGGTTTGGAAATATTTTCCTTTCTTCCTTCCTTCCTTTCTTCCTTTCTTTCTTTTGTGGGGGGGGGGGCGGGGAGTGTTTACAGACAGAGTTTCTCTGTATAACAATCTTGCCTGTCCTAGAAATCACTTTGTTGGAAATGTTTTTCAATTCATGTCATATTTATTTCTATAGAGATGTTTTAGGGCAGCACCTGGACAAGTAAAAATCGAATATTTTGTTTTAAATTTGGAAAATGCATGTTGCTTAGTCTCTTAGTGAACATAATAAAAGAAATTCATTTCTCAATTCCTTTCTCTTAACATGTCTGGATCAAAAGGTCACTAATATGGAACTTCAGTGTCACTCAAAGTAAAGCAACATGACTTAAAATACTTAAAATAAAATATTAGTTGTAATAGGCATCCTACTTAGGTTATATGAACTTTTTGCTTTAATCATATAGCAAACTATATTGCAACATCAAGAGCAAGATGCAGGTAGAGACTCAAAAAATTGTATTGTGTTTGACTTTTTCACAATGTAAATATTCTTTATCCATTTTTCTTTTAAAAGAAAAAACATACACAAAAGGACTTTGGGGGTACATACCCCATGGAGGGATACTCCCTTAATCTAGAGACAGGAGAGAAGGCCTAGTCCCTACTCCAAATGACTTGACAGATTTAGATGACCCCTCCTGGAAGGCACCACCCTACATGTCGAGTAGGGGAGTGGGAGAGGAGTGTGGGAGGGGGACATGAGAGGGTAGGAGAGAAGGAAAGGAGGGAGAGAGGGAGGGAGGGAGAGAGGGGGAACTGGGATCAATATGTAAAATAAAAATAAAAAAGGAGACAAGAAAAAAACACTACCTAATATTTTTTAGTTATATATGATTAATTTTAATTTCAAAATTAGATTTGATTATTTATGTATATATATGTTCATGCCTATGTGAATTTATTTGCACTCCAAGCATATACAGGCAACAAAAAGGCCAGTAAAGGACACCCAATACCCAGAAACTGGAGTTAAAGGTGGTTTTAAACTATCTAATTGTAGAAGTTGGGAACTGAACCTAGGTTTACTACAAGAGCAGCAAGTGCTCTTAACCATTGAACCATCTCTCCTGCCCCATATGCCTAACTTTAAGTTTCTCCAACACACAATTTATGGTAGTTTATACACAAGTATTTATGATTTGGGTGTTGTAGATCAGTGACCTGTGACCACTATTCTTTTTTACTTGGCTGAATAATATGATGAAATCCCAACTTTTTATGATTCCATAGGTTTAAAAAATAGAGAAACACAAAATAATATATCAATGAAATACATCTGCAATGCCCTCTGTTGATGAAATGTGTGATAAGAAAACATGTGATCAGAAAGAGAGCTTCAACATGGAAATTTCTTAGTTTATTTTTTATTTTAATTGAAATGGGTTTCCAAGAGAAAGAATTCCATTTTTGTGCCTTATTTTTCAAATTTAGCTTTGCTGGATACACTTGGGATGCCTTACTTTTCTCTCAGTCAGCATAAAGTTATGCTAGTTAATAGAAACATGTCAAAATATAAATTGTCACTTTTAGTGCATGGCCATGAGCAATCATGATCGAGCTTGGTTCCAGGAGAATAAAATAGGGAAAGAAGAACTACTTTTTGACTGTTTTAATTAAGCCACAGTTGACGGAATGCATTGGTGATATTCTGAAGAAATTAGGAGAACAGTGTCCCTTTTCCCGAATGTTAAAATGTTGATAGAAAGCTTCTCCAAAGGGTGATCTCATTTCTGGTTAATTAGTGTAAGATTAGCTGGTATCTGAGAAAAAGTCTACATATTCTCCAATAGAATGCATTACAGTTTGATGAATAGCCTAGGGATAATTTTTTATTATCCCACCTTTAGTAACATAATCAGAAATATTATATAGTTGTACTGGTCACTCATTTCTTAGCTTCATTTGCAGCAAGCTTCATCTATACACGCATTCTGATTAATGAAACAAAAGTAGCACCATAAATAACTGGAAAAGTATCCATTCAACATATGAAGCATATCTTTCTTCAGCTTTCAAATTAGAGCAACTCAGAGACCATCTTGGACTATTAAGTAGATGTATGAGGACAATGGCAAGAATTCAGGATCTCAAATGGATTTGTTAATCTGTCCTCCTTGTGTCAGATTTCATGCCTACTAATCAAATGTTATTATTTATTAATTTTATTCATTATATTTTTAGATTATATGTATATGGTATAGCTTATTACTAGAGTGTTTGCCCAGCATGCATGAGACCATGGTTTCAATTCCCAGGACTACATAACCAGGCATGGAGGTACACATCTGTAATCTTAGCACTCAGGGAATGAAGAAAGGAGAATAAAAAGTTCAAAGTCAACCACATCTTTGTAACACGTTTGAGGCCAAACTTGTATACTGGAGCTTGTCTCAAAAATATATTTGTCTCAAAAATAGATAGATATATGATGGATGGATGGATGGATAGATAGATAGTAGATAGATTGATAGATAGATGGATGGCTAAAGGTAGATGATATAATATTTGAGAGAGATCATACTACAGATAAATCTACATGAAGGAGAAAACAATTTTCAAAGAAAACATGATTATTGTACTTTTAATATTCAGCCTATAAGGACCAAGTAAAGCATCTAACCAAGAATTTTTATCTATTTTATCTATTTTAATACATGTAAAATCAGAAAAAAAGAAAGCAATGATACCACTATAGATTGGTATCTTCTGATGGAGCCACATGTATGTGAAAGACCTCTTGAATTACTAACTACAATTTCTTGATTGTGGGGAGATGTAGTATTGAAGATTAAGAGAAAGATATCTCATTATATTTACATTTCTTTTTTATTTAAAAGGTTATTTTTCAATTTACATACAAACCCCAGTTTTCCCTCAATTCCCACCCTCCTCCCCCTCTCCCACCCTCCTCTTCATAGAGTGTAAGACCTTCCTTGGGAAGTCAATAAAGTCTGGCAAACCAAGTTGAGGCAGGACTGAGTCCCCCCACCTCGCATCAAGGCTGAGCAAGGTAAACCTCCATAATGAATGGGCTCCAAAAAGCCAGTTCATGCCCTTGGGATGGGTCCTGGTGTCATTGCCAGCCCCCCCCAACAGATCAAGTCATGTAACTGTCACCCAAATTCAAAGTGTTTTGTTCGGTCCCATGAAGGTTCCCAGCTGTCAGTGCATAGTCCCTGAGCTCCCACTAGCTCTAGTCAACTGTCTCTGTGGTTTTACCCATTATGGTCTTGACCCCCCCTTGTTCATATGATTCCTCCTCCCTCTCTTCAACTAAACTCCAGGAGCTCAGCCCAGTGCTTGGCTGTAGGTCACTGCATCTATTTCCATCAGTTACTGGATGTAGTAATAGCTATTTATTGCCAAGCTCTATAGAATGTCTAATATTTTTGTGATTAATAATTTTTTGAAATGTACTGTTAGACAACATACACTAGTCTTTACTAACCCTACAGCTAAAAGTATTGTAAGATAACATCTGAAATGAATTGAAAATATTCCCCTGCTCTGCTTCAGGCCACCTACCTTGTGCTTCACCAATGTATTATGAAACTTTTTATTTACAGTTCTTTGTTGTTTTGTGACATTAAAAGTACATGTAACTTCTTCCAGTATGTACTATGTGGCAGAATATATTCCATTGGTTAAGTTGCCTGTTTACATCACCTAGTAACTCTTCCTTTAAGTCATGTCTTGATCATTCTAATTTACCTTCAGGATTAATACTAAAATTCTATGTCATTTGTAAATTTCATACCAGATACAGAAGGAGAAAAACACAGACCTGGAGTTTGTTGGCTAACAGCTCTGATATGATACAGATCAAGGGATATATTCTTCAATGTCTCTAGCTGCTATTTCTTCTCAGAGGACTAATTTCCTGAAAATGCAGTCTCCTCTTTCTGAGATCATATGAATGAGTCTTCCATACACATCATTTGGTCTCCACAAGCACAAAAAAATGATGCTCAGAGCTGGAGAGGTGGCTCTGTGACATAGTGTTCTTGCTGCTCTTTCAAAGGACCTGGGTCCAATTCCCAGCATCCTCGTAGTGGCTTACATCCATCTTGTAACTACAATTCAAGGGATTCTGATACTGTCTTCTAACTTCTATAACACCAGGCACATACATGGTTCACATACATCCATTCAGAAAAAAATACCCGTACACTTAAAATAAATACATCTTTTTTAAATGTGTACTTGGACTAAAGGACGAACTATGGACCGAATTTCTCTGTGTTTAAAATTCCGATTATTTATTTTTGACAAGAACATTATGACTATGGAGAGTAGGAGTGTTGCAGACCAAATTAAAAATTACATTGAACTATCATTACTCTCTTTGATAGCCATTTACTACTAACTTCTGTATCTAACTAAATACTCTTATTACCAATAAACTTCTGAAGTGTGCTATAAAACATAGCAGAGCTCTGCCTTCCCCTAATTCTAAAGTTAAGCGAGTTATAACTTACTATAATCTGTTAGCAATGATTTTCAAGTAGCCGAGGGTTGCAAGTGCACACCTGAGATTATTTAACCTCTGGTAGTTCATGTAAGGAATCACAATTATTAGGTTGAGAAGTCATTCTAAAAGTGGACAGCACCAGTCCCTGTGCTGCATAGAAGCGGAAAACCTAGCTGAGTACCAGCATTCATAACCCACTACATTCCAGATTACAATGCATTGTGACCAATTGCTTCAAGCTCCTGATGCATTTGCTTCTCTACCACAAGGGACTGTATCTTGAAAATTGAGCCAAAACAAACCTTAAGCTGTTCCAAACAACAGAAAAGCAACCAAGACACATATGAAACCTACAAAAGACATTTTACTCTCCACTGCAGCCAACCTACCTGAATCTCCACAATGTATTTTGATAAATATATTGATTTATGAGTTTTCTCTTGTTATGTGGCAAAAAGTTTTCCACAGTGAAACATGATCCCATTGCTGGGCCATGCTCACTCATATTTGGCTCAGAATAAACTATCTCTTATTATTTCTGGAGCTAAAGCTATGTTTTGCATTGAAAATTTTGGAGCCCAATATTTGATATTCATAAGTTATTTCTTTTGAGCACTAAGCTAAAAGTCCTGGGCAATAAACCAGGAAATTAGTAAGAAAAAGTATACTTTAATTGAAATTTTATAGCATCCAAGAAAAATGATAGCGATGTTCACTTATAAAAACTTTGTTTTGGAGATTACTAAAATGTTACAAAGATGTGAGAATAAGAAATTAATTTTAAAAATTTAGAGGTTGCATCAAACTACAGATAAATACTAATTTTCTAAAATCCCTGCTCCCATCTACACTCTGTGCTTGTCTTCTTCATGAAAAAATGGTTTGTGCATTCTCCTGTGCCACAATCCCCTCCTACTCTCTTCTCTAGCATTTACCAAAGGTGAAGTTTCATAAAAAATGGAAATATTGTTATGACCTCATTTAAGATAAAACCTAAAGGAACAGGAGAGCCTTGTACTGGCTATGTTCTCTAAACAAAAGAGTGGCGAGAGTTTATGGGGTTTTCTGATTTTTTACAGGACCTACTTGTGTTTTCCAAAATAGATAGGAACATCTTTCTGACTCATGAGCAATGATTTGCTGACTTATATAAGTTACTACAGCTATTGGCTTCAGGAAACAATGCTTAGGATTGGCCCTGCTTAGGAAAGTGTAGAAAGACTGAAAGTACTTAAACAAAAATTGATGTGAATGGTAAAAACTGCCTACAAAACACTAAGATAAGATACTTACTCTGCACTCTGGTACCAAAAATATACCCAGAAGCTACTCATGAGGTCAGATAGATTGTAAGATAAGGCCAAGAGAAACTATAACCTACTTGCCAATGTCCTTTGATTGTTTTATATGAGACTTTTGCACACATGTATGTCTGTGTACTCTGTGGATACCTGGTGCTGGCAAAGGCCAGAGGTCAGACAGACTTGGCTAGAAAGAAGACAGGGTTGGGCATTATAAGTAAGAAAAATAATATTTTAATATCAATTGTTTTAATTTTTATTTTAATATTAATATATTTTATTGATTAGCAGTAAAATTTAATAATTAGCAGAAAAACAGCTAAGCTGTCAGGAAAATGGACCTACAGGTGATTTCAATACCAAAAGTTATTTATTCATAACTGTTATAGAAAAGCTGGCCCATCCAAGAAAGATTTGTGAAGCTAACTTAATTAAGTGCTGTTCTGAATTGAACAATAGACCTGTGAGTGAAAATTTGAGTAAAAGGAAAGGACAAAATATGGCCACTCTGGAGTAACTTGGGAATGTATTCCTTTCCTTCTTAATAGCATCTCAGGAAAAAGAATTTTTTAACCAGGAGGTAAGAAAAGTCCTAGTGGGTACATGGGCAATATTTTACATCCCACCAATTTGGAGCTGGAGATGTGGTCTATATATAGTATGGCACTTGTCTCCCCTGAGCAACACGCTAGGTTCAATTCCCATTACTGGAAAAAGAAAGAAAGAAAGAAAGAAAGAAAGGAAGGAAGGAAGGAAGGAAGGAAGGAAGAAAAACTTCCAATCATAAGCATAAGACACAAGCTCTAGACTAGCCTGTGCTTATCTCTAAGAACATTTCTTAAAGTAGCAAAAAATATATATATATATCCTAATGTGCTTTAAAAACTCCTCCATTAAAGATAGAACTAGAAGGAAACCATCCTGAGTGACATAACCCAGTCACAAAAAGACAAACACAGTATGTACTCACTCATATATGGTTTTTAGACATAGAGCAAAGGATCACCAGCCTACAATCCACACTGCCAGAGAAGCTAGGAAACAAGGAGGGCCCTAAGAGAGACATGCATGGTCCCCTGGAGAAAGGGAAACAGACAAAATCTCCCAAGCAAATTGGGAGCATGGGAGGAAGGAGGGAGTTAGGAGGAAGAGGAGGGGAGAGGTGGGCAAGAGGGAACAGGATGATTGAGTCAGGGAAAGAATATAGGAGAGCAATAAAAGAGATACCATAATATAGGGAGCCATTATAGGTTTTAAGAGAAATCTGGCACTAGGGAAATGCCCAGATATCTACAAGGATGGCCCCAACTAACAATCTAAGCAATAGTGGAGAGGCTACTTTAAATGCCCTTCCACTATAACGGGATTGATGACTACCTTATATGCCATCCTAGAGCTTTGATGCAGTAGCTGATGGAAGCAAAAGCAGACACCCACAGCTAAACACTGAGCCAAACTCTTGGAATCCAGTTGCAGACAGGGAGGAGCAAAGAGGTCAAGACCAGGCTGGACAAACCCACAGAAACTGGGGAGGTCATGGACTCCAGTCTGATAGCTGGGAAACCAGCATAGGACAGACCCAAATTCACTAAATGTGGTGTTAGTTGGGAGGACTGGGCAGTCTATGTGGCCTCTGGTAGTGGATCAGTATTTATTCCTAGTATATGAATGGATTAATGGATTTTGGAAGCCCATTCCACATAGAGAGACACTCCCTCAGCCAAGACACATGGGGAAGGGCCTGGGCCCTGCTCCAAATGATAAGACAGACTCTGAAGACTCCCTATGGAAGGCTTCACCCTCCCTGGGGAGCAGAAAGGGGATGGGATGGGGGTTGGCGGGTGGAACAGGGGAGGACAGGAGGGTGTGGGAACTGGGATTGACATGTAAAACAAGCTTGTTTCAAATTTGAATAAAAAATACTAAAAATCTCCTCTATTAAAAGAGCAATTCAAATGGTAGGAAATCATACTCACATACAGCTGTTTTTAAAAGAAAGTAACATCTTAATTTGATGAAACTGTCGGATATCATATTTTTCTAATTATATAATACCATTTAGTTATTGGAGAGTGACATTTTGGAAACAAAGATTAAAATTTCCCTCTTTCAAAAGACAGAAATAGGAACTGGAATGATATTCTGTTTTGAAATATTAGTTTAAGATGTGCTATATTTGTTTATGCTGTGGGGCATTTGTTTAATGATGCATTCTTTTATATTTCTTTAACTTATTTCTGTGAAGCTTTGTTACTTTGCCTACCTAAAACACCTGATTGGACTAATAAAGAGATGAATGATCAGTAGCTAGGCAGGGCAGAAGAGAGGATAAATGGGGCTGCCAGGCAGAGAGAATAAATAGGAGGAGAAACCTAGAGTAGGGTGAGGAAAGAGAAGAAGAAAAGGAGAGAAGAACACCAGGGGCCAGCTACAGAGTAAGGAAGGAAGGCAGGCAGGCAGGCAGGCAGACAGACAGACCGACAGACATAGAATAAGGAAAGATAAATAGCCCAGAGGAAAAATGTACTTAAAGAGAAACAGGATAATTTAAGTTAGAAAAGCTGTCTAGAAATAAGCCCAGCTGAGGCCAGGCATTCATTAGTAAAAATAAGTCTCCATGTCTTTATTTTAGGATCTCAGTAGTGGGCCCCCAAAGAGGAAAACAAAACAGAACAAAAAAATAACTACAATGCTCAGTGATTGAAAACACTGGCTGTTCTTCCAAATGAAACAAGTTTGTTCCCAGGCACCCATAAAAAGACTACCTACCTGTAATTCCAGTCACAGAGGTTCAGACACTCTCTTCTGGCCTCCATGGTTACCAGGTACACATGTGGTGCACATATATATCTATATCTATATATACATATACTATACATATACATATACATGCAGGCAAAACACTCACATACATAAAATAACTACAAACTACATAAAACAATAATATTAGAAAGAAAACACAGCATTGGAGATACTTAGTATCTACAGCTAGCAATATATTCGCTGCCTTTTACAAAGGAGTTAAAAAATGACAACACAAGCAAATATCAAGAGAGTCTGTCACCAGTAAAACATGAGGAAAAGACATTGGTACCTAAGCACATTGTTATGCCATTTTAGCATTCTATTCTAATTATGGTACTTTTATATTATAGCTCTATATGAGTAACTATGATTCTTTCAGTTCTCCTCCCTTCTCAAGGCTACTATCAATATCTGGGGTCTTCTCTGACTTCATGTGAACTCTAGGTTGTTTTTCACTTTTATATGAAAAATGTTTCGGAATTTTTTATTTATTCTATGAATTGGCTTGTGAAGTATTGATATTTTAACAATCCAAAGTCTCCTAACCCATGAACACAGAATATATTTCCATTTGTGTGTGTGTTTATGTGAAAATGTACAAATACATCCCTTTTACATTCCCCTACCTTGTTCTCTTCTAATATCCACAATATCAGACATAGCATATTATTTATTTTTAGCAGCTATATTTTACATGTATGAGTATTTTCCTGCATGTCTGTATGTGTACCAGCCTTTCATTTGTCAAGGTTTCTGACATTTACATATCATTTTAACATGAGATAAAGAATGAGATCATCACTAAATGCTTTCTTAAGGAATAGATAGTTGGGAAACCACATATTCCATGCAGTTATCAAGTTGAACTCACATTGTTGGAAACCCAGAGAAGGGTCACCGAAACTGAAACCTGAAAAGCACCATTACTTACTTTGGGGCATATAAGATAATACTTAAACTGTGCATAGAAATGGGAAAAGTCACCATCAGGCAAATGTTTAAGCAAAGTTGACAACATGTGAAATTATCAAGCCTGAGAAGTAAAGTTTTTTTCAAAACACACACACACAACCTAATACATTTGTGCTACACCCCCAAGAGATCCAAAATAAGACAGGAATACAAGGAGTAGGAAGACAATTTGACAGGAATTCCCAGACCAGATTTAAGAAAAGATACAAATTTCCAAGTTCCTAACTTGAATGACTATGAAGTAAAAAAAAAGCAAAAGATATAAACATTACAGTATTTTGAAAATAAAATAAAGAGAAATGTAATAGTAGCAAGCATTATATGCAAATACCCCAGAAAGTTTATTTCTTCTTTATATAATTTTTTATTTAAATTTGAAACAACCTTATTTTACATATTAATCCCAGTTCTCAATGTTCCCCCCACCAATCCCCACCCCATCCCCTTTCTGCCCCCCAGGGAAGGTGAGGCCTTCTATGGTGAGTCTTCAAAGTCTATCATATCATTTGGAGCAGGAACAGAGCCCAGGCCTTCCCCAAAATCAATGCAATCCCCATCAAAATTCCAGCACAATTATTTGCTGACCTTGAAACTTTATATGGAAACTTTATATGGAAAAACAAAAGACCCAGGATAGCCAAAACAACCCTGTACAATAAAGGAACTTCAGGAGGCATCACCGTCCATGAATTCAAGCTCTACTATAGAGCTATAATCCTGAAAACAGCTTGATATTGGCACAAAAATAGACAGGTAGACCAATGGAATAGAATTGAAAACCCTGATATTACTCACACACCTATGAACACCTCATTTTTGACAAAGAAACTAAAATTATACAATGGAAAAAAGAAAGCATCTTCCACAAATGGTGCTCACATAACTGGATGCTGCCGATAGATCCATATCTATTGACATGCACAAAACTTAAGTTCAAATGGATCAAAGACCTCAACGTAAATCCAGCCACACCGAATCCCTTAGAAGAGAAAGTGAGAGATACCCTTGAACAAATTGTTACAGGAGACCGCTTCCTGAACATAACACCAGTAGCACAGACACTGAGATCGACAATTAATAAATGGAACCCCCTGAAACAGAAAATCTTCTGTAAGGGAAAGCACACAGTCAATAAGACAAAACAGCAGTCCACAGAATGGGAAAAGATCTTCACCAACCCTACATCTGACAGAGAACTGATCTCCATAATATACAAAGAACTCAAGAATCTAGTTACCAAAACACCAAATAATCCGATTAAAAAGTGGGATATGGAACTAAATAGAAAGTTTTTTTCTAAGGTGGTACCTCAAAGATTAGAAGATACTGAGATAATATATTTAAAGTGCCAAAAGACATGGTCCACTGAAAATCATGTATTCAGGAAAAAAAAGTATTTAAATTAAAGAGTACCAAACATGGTAGCAAATGCCCAAACATGGTAGCAAATGCCCTTAATCCCAGCACTTGAGAAACAGAGGCAGGCCAATTTTCTGTGAGTTCAAGGCCAGGCTTGTCAACATAGTAAGTTCCAGCTTAACTAGAGATACATAGTAAGACTTATTCTTAAAAATAAAATGAAATAAAGAAATAAAGACGTTTTCAGATTTTAACAAAGTCAAATTATTTAATTACCACAAGACTTGGCCTGCATGAACTACCCTGAGTTGAAATCAAAGGCCACTGGACAGTAATTTACAACATGAAAACAATAAAGTAGTTTGATAAAAGTAAATAGATGAGCAAGAATAAAAAATACAAATTTAGTTTGTGTATCTTTTATTTTCTTTGCACTACAGTATTTTTAAAAAGACACAAGTACAAAATACCTTTATGTTAGCTATATGTGGTAACTTGAATTTAATTGGTCACCATAATCTCATAAGAAGTGGCACTATTAGGACATGTAGGAAGGGGTATGGCCTTAGTGAAGAAGGTGTGTCATTGTGAGGGTAGGCTTTTAGGTTTCCTATGCTCGGGATACTGTCCAGTGTCTCAGTCAACTTCCTGTTGTATACAAGAAGTAAGATAGGACTCCAGCACCCTGTCTGCCTGCATACTACCATGCTCCCTGTCGTGATGATAATGGATTGAACCTCTGAAACAATAAGCAAGGCACTCCAATTAAATGTTTTCTTTATAAGAGTTGTCATGGTTATGGTGTCTTTTCACAGCAATAGAAACCCTAAGACAACATATATATATATATATATATATATATATATATATATATGCATTTATGGCATTAACAATATAAAGAAAGGTTAAAGAATCTCTAAAGTAATCTATTTATTTATGTACTTAAGAAGTAATGAAGTTGGAGATATTGCTCAGTGGTTGAATGCTGCTCATCTAGGAGAACAGAGGTTGTTTCCCAGCAACATTTGACAGTGCACTACCACCTGGAACTCCAGGAGAACCAGTGTCCACTGTGGGCGGGCACACACACACACACACACACACACACACACACACACACACAGGGGTGGGGGGAAGACAGAGAGAAAGAGAGAGGAAGGAGTCCTTAGAGTTGGAGAGATGACTTGGGAGTTTAGAGCATTGATTTCACTTTGATTGGGCCTGGGATCAGTTCTCAGCACCGACATGGCAACTAACAATAGGCTGTAACTCGAGTTCCAGGAGATCTGGTCCTTCTTGATTCCTGGAACACTAAGCATGTGTATGCTACACACACATATATGCAGACAATCAATTATACATACACCTACAATATTTTGTATAAATTCAAAATTTAAAAATTGAAATTTTAAAAAAAAGCAATGAACGCATGCCATATTTTCATCTACTTCTGAATGGATAATAAAATATACTAAATATACATAATGAGATTTTACACAGCTATAATGAAAAATGAAACAATGAAATGGATGACACTGAGAGAAAGAAAACAATTTGCTGAGCAAGGAAACACCTGCCTAATGACAAATGTTGGATGTTCTAGCTCATATGTCAATCCAGCTTTGACACTTTGATTGTGGTTTTTTAACACAATGTACTTGTGTTAAAAAAAAAAGTTGGGAAAGAGATATGAGGAGACTGCCTTAAGTAGAGGTGTACAGTAGAACATAGGTGAAAGGAAAGAGACAGAATAGCGATGGGGAATAGGCTTTAAGCAGAAAGGGAGGTAGGAGTATTGAGAAGAAAAGTCTGCAAAAAGAGGGAGGATTAATAAGGACAAAGGTAGTGTAAAGAAGCCAAGAGGAAGCCCACTGTCTTGTAACCCAAATAAAAAATATAAAAGAGAGATTGAAGATAGTCACCCAGCATGACTTGATGGCAATGCTCCTAGATAATACGGATTACTGAACATAGTTCCCAGATATCATATACCTCCACAGGAGTGGGTCAAGGAAGCCACAGACGCTCTCAAAACAATACAAGCTCTTGCCAATCCTCTTGGCTACCCACCAGAAATAAAGGATAAGATCACATTATGGAAGAGACCACATATCTTGGTTGTAAGATACAGAGAAAACCGGCTGGCACTGAGCTATAAACTTCCTCCATGTTGGCTAGCAGTCAAACTACCTGGGGGTACTGAGTAGGCAGCTGAGGGAAAAGACACCATTGGTTTTGATGAGCTATGAACTCTTTGAACCAGAATTACAGCCAGCTGGGCAAGATATGGCCACCTGAATGAGAGGGTTGACTGTGGTGAGTATAGCGAATGGCCCTCTAATTGGCTTTAAGACCCACTCCATGGCAGAGTAGGGCAGGCAGCACATGTCTGGTACTCTGAGCCCTGGAATTAATCAAAGCCTTGGCAGGTTTTAGGCCCAGAAAGGGAACTTATTACTTGATATTTAACAGAGTCAACAAAGAAAAAAAAACTGCTTTCATTTTTTCTTCTTACTTATGCAATACATTCTGACCACAGGTTCCCCTTCCTCCATTCCTCCCACCCCACCCCACCTAACATCTGTCTCCCCAGATCCACTGCTTCTTGTGTTTCCCTTCAGAAAGGAGCAGGTCTCCCAGTGATATCAACTGAACACAGAATAACAATATACAATAAGACTAGGCACAAACCCTCATATCAAGGCTGGGCAAGGCAACCCAGCAGGAGATAAAGGGTCCTAAGACTAGGCAAAAGGGTCATTCCCACTGTTAGGAGTCTCACAAAAACTCCAAGATAAATAACCACAGTATCTATGTACAGATCCATGTAGACTCTGTGATGGCTACTTCAGTCTCTGTGAGCCTCCATGAGAACTGCTTAGTTGATTCTGTGGGCCATGTTCCCCTGGTGTTCTCGACCCCTCTGGCTCCTACAATCCATCCACCCCCTCTTCTGTGGGGTTCACTGAGCTCCACCTAATGTCTGGGTGTGGACCTCTGCTTTTGCTTCATCTGTTGCTGGGAGAAGCCTTCTTGATAATGACTGGACTAAACCCTAAGCTGTGTAAAGAATATTTTTAAGAATAATTTTATTGATTTTGGGGGGGGTTTGGTTCTACCCTAGGTCTCTAAGCCATCTAGCTTCCAGTTCTTGGCCCTCCAGACAAAGTGGGGCATGGGCTCCCTCTAATGGAATGGGCCTCAAGTGAGACCAATCAAGTTGGACACTTCCACAAGCGGAGCCACCATTAAGACTCATTGATCTCCCTGGGAGAGGGAAAAAGAGTAGACTTTACTAGCAGACTAGGACAAGATAGTGTCAGAAGGAGGAATCAGGTGAGCAGATATGAGGGTGAGAGACAGCTGGAACTGGGGAAGCATTTGGGGGGTAGTGTGGAAACCTAATGCAGTGGAAAATTCCCTTAAATCTATGATGGTGGTCCTAGTGAACACTCTTAGTAATAGGGGGATAGAGAGTATCAATTGGCCATCTCTTGTAGTTAGGCAAGGCTTCCTAACGGGTCTGGGTTGCGTTCAATTGAGTTGTTGGTCAAGGGGGTCCCATGAAAATCCCCAACACATCCCAGACTGTCGCTAAATCAGTGGGTTTCTCTCTGTAAATTGACAGAGGGGCCCCATTGCTGAGGATATCGCCTACACAACTCATTGAACATAGAGTGCTTCTTAAAAACAACAACAACAACAAAAAACAGCTTATTCAGCAAGGGCAAGCATCTTTAAAGAACAAAGGAGCAATGAATGCTTTATATTTCACACATTTGATGGATCTGCTTATAAACTCGGCATCGTTCTAATGAAATTCCACGCCTGTTCTCTCTTTCCCTCTAGCGGAACAACCTAATCCAACACCCAGTCAAGCAGTGCCCAGGGCGTTTCCCTTTCCTGCCGGCCAGAATGGTTCTGCCAGAGGGGATTATGGGGTCACAATAAAGAATGCTGAAGTCACCTTCAGCATATAAGGCAGGGCTGCGGGCAACTCAGGCCAGTTATCACTAAGCGGTGTAAAGAAGAGAGCTCTTGAGCCTTGACTCCCACCACCTTGCCTGACAGTTTCAGGGCAATTGCTCCCTCTGCTGAGGCAGACACCAGGGAACGGCCATGAACATCGTATTCATCCTCGTGAGCAGTGTTATAGTCGCTTTTGTTCTTTCAGTGTTGAAAATACTATACCAGGTAAGCCGACTAAGATTAGACTGCCCTAAGATTAAACTAGCTGGATATGTGGATGGGCATGTGATTGTAAGACTATAAAAAGAGGAAAAGAAACGAGGGGAGAGGATCAATCGCCACTTGCTGTCTCTATAGAGTTCTGGCATTGCTTGTCCCATGCATGAGTTTCCTTCCCAAGTGCTTGCCGTTTTATTCCATGGTTATGGTCAGTTAGAAGATAGACATAGGTCGCTAATGATTTTGTCAACTCTCCAGGGAACCTCTCACTAACCACAAGAGAACAAGAGAGCTGTTAAGTGCCAGTTCCCTACCATCACCATCTCTTGTTAAAAAAATGGCCCCTTCTCCCAGTGGAATGGGGGGGATGGGAGGGTGGTGGTGAGGCATGGAAGGGAGGGAGAGGGGGAGGGAAGGAAGGGAGGGAAGGAAAGGAAGGAGGGAGGAAGGGAGGGAGGGAAGGAAAGGAAGGAGGGAGGGAAGGAGGGAGAGAAGAAAGGAAGGAGGGAGGGAAGGAGGGGGAGGGAGGAAAGGAAGGAGGGAGGGAAGGAGGGAGGGAGGAAAGGAAGGAGGGAGGAAGGAAGGGAGGGAAGGAAGGGAGGGAGGGAAGGAGGGAGGGGAGGAAAAGGAGGGCTTAAGGAAGAGAGGAAAGGAAGGAGGGAGGGAGGAAAGGAAGGAGGGAGGAAGGGAGGGAGGGAAAGGAGAAAGGGAGGGAGGGAAGGAAGAAGGAGGAAGGGAGGGAGGGAAGGAAAGGAAGGAGGGAGGGGAGGGAAGAAAAGGAAGGGAGGGAGGGAGGAAAAGGAGGGAGTAAGGGAGAGAGGGAGGGAAGGAGGGAAGAAAGGAGGGAGGGAGGGAAGGAAAGGAAGGAGGGAGGGAGGAAAAGGAGGGAGTAAGGGAGAGAGGAAAGGAAGGAGGGGGGAGGGAAGGAGAGAAGAAATGAGGGAGGGAGGGAAGGAAAGGATGGAGGGAGAGAAGGAGGGAGGGAAGAAAAGAAGGAGGAAGGGAGAGAGGAAAAGAAGGAGGGAGGGAGGGAGGGAAGAAAGGAGGTAAGAAAGGAGGGAGGGAAGGAAAGGAAGGAGGGAGGGAGGGAAGGAAGAAAGGAGGGAGGAAAGGAAGGAGGGAAGGAGGGAGGGGGAAGGAAAAAAGAAGGGAGGGAGAAAGGAAGGGAGGGGTAACTGGGATCAATGCACAAAATAAGAAAAAAAAAACGAAAGGAAGGAAGGAAGGAAGAAAGAAAGAAAAGAAATTGGCCCCTTCTTTTCCTCAGCTTCACCCCTTGCATCTTATACCATCCCACTGGGAACTTTATGGGGGCTCACAATTATTTCTTGTTTACACTCGAGTGTTCTGGTATTTAAAATCTAAAGTAATGTGTTTTCAGGGAGGATTAGTGACAGGGACAGAGGCAACTACCATACTGCCCAAGACAAAAACAAAGCTCTTTTGGCTTTCTAAGGTGACCTCCGCGTATTTTTCCTTGACTCTGAACCTGCACAAAACACACTTGTTAATCAGTTTCCTTTCAACATATTTCTCTGTTTTCATTTTTATTTATTTGACACCCAGACCACAGTTTCCCCACCCTCGTCTCCTCACACTCCCTCTCCCCACCTCCTCCCTCAATCCATTCCTCTCTTTTCAGAAAGGGGCAGGGCCTCCCATGGGTATCAGCAAAGCATAGCACATCAAGTTATGGTAAGACTAAGCACCTCCCCTTGTGTTCAGGTTGGGCAAGGCGATCCAGGATGAGGAATAGATTCTCAAGAGCCAGCCAAAGGACCAGGGGCAGCCCTGCTCCTTTTGCCAGGAATCCCGCAACTAGGCCATACGTCACAATGGTCACATGGATACAGAGGGCCTAGATCTTGGGCCGCGTCACCGCTGCACTCATCCCCCGCAGCCATGTCATAAGTGTAGCCTGCGTAGGTCGCTAGAAGCTGTGGACACCTGTCAATCACAGACAAACAAGCGGTCGTGAGGCCAGAGACAGGAATACATATTCCCTGGTTGTTTGTTCAGACTCTGTGAGGTCCCATGAGCCAGATTAGTTGTTTCTGCTGGTTTCCTTGCCATGTTCTTGACCACTGTGGCTCCTACAATCCTTCTTCCCTCTCTTTAGCAAGATTTCCCAAGCTGGCCCTAGTGCTTGGCTCTGGGTCTCTGCATCTGTTTCCATCAGTTATTGGATGAAGGCCCACTGATGGAGTAGTTACCAATTTGATCACAGGAAATGACCAGTTCATACTACTTATCCACTACTACTAGGAGTGCTAGTTGGGGTCATTTGAATATATTTCTAATCTCTAGGTGTTAGCAGGAGGGAACCTGTGAATTTGCCTAACTAGATTATCATGAGGTAGAATTTGGAACTTTCCTGGCTGCAGTAAACTATTTAGTATAATAAATAAATGACTTATCTATAATTTCCTTTATAGATAACCATATATGAAACCACCACTGGCCCATTTATTTTATTTTTTATAACAATATGAAAAGTATTGGGTATCATTATGTCATTTTCAAACAAAGCGTGTTACAGTTATTTGGTTCTCCTTGGGTATCTCTTCATTATCCCCATCTCCTTCTTGCCTACCTTCTTGAACCCCCCCCCACCCTCATTTTCAGCTTTTCAGTCATATATATTCTCTATGCTTCCCTCTACTGGGGAATCTCAATTTCCTATCTGTTCTGTTCTTTCTAGATGCATTGACTTTGCCTATGTTTATACCCATTTTTAGGTATGCATGTACAGATTACATACTAAAGTCTGCTTGTGAGAAAGAATATGCCATTTTTGTCTTTCAGAATTTGGGTCACTTTAGTTAGTATTAAAACGTCTAGATACATCCATTTGCATGCAAATTTCATTTTTCCTTACATCTGAGTGAAATTTCATTGCATATATGTACCAACTTTTCACTACCCATTTATTTCTTAGTGGAAATCTATGCTGGTTCCATTTCTTAGCTATTGTGAATAAAGAGCAAAATTCATGAATGTGCAATAATCTTCTTGGTAAGATATGGAGACCTTTTGGAAGTATGCTAAAGAATGGCAAATCTAGGTAACATGAAACTTTAAGTTTTAGAGAAATCTCAATATTGATTTTTGTATTTACTAGTTTTCATGCCCACCAGCAGTGACTATGGGTCACTCTTTCCCTACATCTTAGGCAATTCTGTTCTCATTTGTTTTATTGATGGTAGCCATTCTCACTGGCCTGAGAGTCTTTCTAACTTGCATTGCCTTAATGATTAGGGGAATGAACTACTTTTGAAAATGTTTATTGGCCAATAATTCTTTTGAAAACTATATATTCCACTGGCCTGTTTGTTGCTTCACAGGAGACTTTAGCAGCTCCAATTTGGAAGTTCTTTGTAAAACCTGGAAATTAGTTCCATCTTTGACATATATTGCTGGAAAAGATTTCCTCCCATTCTGCAAGCTATTTGTCCCACTGATAATGTACTTCCTATGCAAAAACATTTCCACTCCATGTAGTCTGTTAATACTTGGAGCTCTTCCCTGTTCTGTTGCAGTCTCACTTCAGAAGGTTCCTGCCTATACCCATATCTTGAAGTATATTTCCTAGCTTTTACCATGACCAAATATTAATCCAAAGTGGACCAACTATCTTAATTTAAAACCACAATTTCGTTTCAGGAATCAACCCCTTTCTTAGTTCATTTTTTTTCTATTTCACTCTAAGCCACCCCATCCCATGGCTAAGTTACTGTTTTCTTTTTCTTCTGCCAAGCCTCCATTAAATTATGCAAGTGTAATTACCTTTACAGGCAACTGCATGAATGGCCACCATGATTCCATTTATTTTACTTTTTATTAGCTTGCTAAGTGGGAACATTATGTATATTCAGCTATTTCAGGTCTAAATGTGGATCTCTTGGTCTTTAAAGTTTCAAGTGAAGTACTTTAACATAAAAGACAAGGGAATGGATGGAGGCTACTACTGGACTTCAGAAGATTTCTAAGTACAGCACTTTAGTATTACATGACAACTTCTGTGGCCTTTTCCCCCTCAGTCTGTACATAAGCCAAACATACTTGTGAATCAAGGTCACCCTTCAAAACATTTTTAATCTCTAGCTCTTAGGGTGAATCAGTTGGTTTATATAATTAAATTGGTATGAGGTAAGATCCAGAAATTGCCATGCTCTGATAAACCACAATGGTAAAATTTCTTTTACAGTTAATTACATATAAAAAGCCACCCAAGACTTCTCATCCCGAATGGAGAAATACTGCTTCATCCTTCAAGAACAACAAAATGTACATTCCAGTCAACGCCTTCAACCACAATATTTTAACTGCTTCCACTCAAACAACTGCTGATGAACAGAAAATTTTCCTCAATATGAAAATAATGGAATACCAGCACAACAAACTTGATAACACCGTTTTCATCAGGGGTTTATATGGTTGTGTTAAAATCCTGAAAATTCCCACTGTACAAGTTCTGAATGATGACAGTGATACTAATGAATAAAATCATGATTGGATTCAGCTGATTATGTCTTGAAAAAGAGATTTTATTTAAAGGAGTGGGCATGTCAAGTACAGATTCCACACACTTACTGCTTTGCTTACATTTTATTTTAAGACTCAATTACATGGCCAATATAGATTACAGAAGAGGGATGTAGAAGTACAGAAAAGGAAAGGCAGTTCAAAAGTTTATAGCTGACATAAAAAGCAATGATATCTTCATTTAAGTTTGAAATCTAATGGCTTGCAGCCTAATACTGCAATTGTCTACAAGTTTAATCAAAGTGAGAAGAATTACATGGAGCTGTTTATTATGCAGATGACTGCTTACTATTAGTATGAAATCTTTATAATATAAAGATCATTTGCCACCTTGCAACATAAGTTTTTCCATAAATTAAGATGGTGATTAAGATCTATTTTTCTTCACACTTGATAGTAGTGATACAAGTCTTTCAGCTTTTGAAAAAAAATTCTCTCTGCCCAAATTTTCTCTACAGATTCCAAATGTCACCTAAAATTTGCATGCATATATTTAATTAGTGCAAACCCCAACCCTCAAATATGTGGGAGAATGTTTCAATACAGTTTGAATTTCAATGAAAATTTTTTTCCAAATTTTAGTCCATCATCTGGCTCACATAGTATACTATAAAAACATTAACTGAGACTTAGGTTCTTTAATCTGGCTCACAGCATTGAATTTATCCACAAAGATAGCCTTCAAAGTATCAAGACAAGTTCATCTTATATGTGAATCATTGAGACAAGTTACTTATAGGTCTATTGTGATGCCTTCATGCCACCTCTTTTCCAAATCACTCACTTCTACTAATTAAAGAGATACATTAACCAGTTTGCTCATTTGATCTTTGATCAAAAGAAAAAGGAAGGAGAAGATTTGATGCATGAAAAAAAGGAGTTCCTTCTTGGTACACAGTTGCCAAGTACAAATTAGGTGGCAGTACATGGTTAAGTTTCTTTCTTGAGTTACAAGTTCCTTTGACATTTTCATGAAAACAATGGACTCACTCTCTCCCCCCAAATGCAAATCTACATCCAAAGAAAATGATACAGTTTTAGTCTTGTGAGCTCCTAAAGCTCAGCATGACTCTTGAAATGTTCCCTACTTAAGGTAAGTTTCATTATCCTAAGCTGTGATTTTAAATTATATGTCAAAAATATATAATAAAGCACAAGGTGTCATCATTTGTGAGGAAACAAGAGTATAAACTTTTTATTAGTGACAACTAATTAACAATTAACATTAATATATAAATGTTTTATTACTCTTAGGCAAAAAGGAATCCATAAAAGAATATTATTACTCTTGAACTGTTAGGCATATATCATTATCAAAATGCCAGATCAATAAGAATTTCATCCAAATTCTATATATAATTGAATCTATAATTCAGAGAATGTAATGAAATACTTATTTTTTTGAAACTCAATAGAAATTTAATGAGTGGTTTTTATTCCAAATACAACCTAAAGAGTAAAGTTTACATAGAAAATCTGAATCATAATAAGTGAATGACATGTTTAGACATATTTGGATCATAGGTATTATACAGTCCTCATATCATATACAGCCCCTCTCCCTACATGTTTGTTATATGTCTTTTTTTTAAAAAGATATTCATTTTTATTTTCTGTGTATAGGTGTTTTGCCTGCATGTATGTAAACCATATGCATTCAGTGTCATGGGGGTCAGAAGAAGACATTGGATGCCTTAGAACTGGAGTTACAGATAGTATTAGTCACTATGAGGATGCTGAGAATTGAACCTACATCCTCTGCCAGATCTCTTAACCATTGAGCAATCTTTCCAAGCCCCATTTGTGACTTTTATACATGATACTTCACTCGTGTAACACTTGCCTGTAACTACACTGACTCATTGTTTGCCCATCCTATGAATCAGAAAAGTGCATTAAGACTAGTGAAACAAATGTTGTTTAAATCGCCAAGTACAAAGCATCACTACTTCACAGGAAACCAGTATACTAAAAAAAAAAAAAAAAGAAATGTTAGTAATATTTACAAAATGTCATTGTAAAACAGAACTGGGTATATGTATTAACAAATAGCTAATCCTTAAGGGAAACAAGCACATTATTAAACATTCATAAATTCACATTTTTATATTTCATTCTTGATTGGATAAAAAAGTACTTAACAACTCTATACTGAGTGTGACATGTATATTTACCTGCTTGATTGACACACAAATAAATAAAAAAATCCCCTACTCTACAAATCACATTGTATAACAATCAGATATTTTCAATAGGGATATCTTATTCTGGTTTTCTACTGCCACTAATAGTAGGTATTTCGTGGTCAGTTTCCTTTGCAGGTTCAACCATGTTTTTGTATCTCTCCCCACGATGTTTTTCCAGGTATGGGCCCCAATTAGATGCTGGTCTACAGCAGCTTATGATACGCTGAAATGCAACAACAAAATCTTGTGTTAGAATTTAATTGCTATCATTGGTTTATAAAAGCAAATATTAAACTACACTTTTATTGTGATGTAACAACCACAAAAATATAAAGAAGTGATAACCTAAACAACGCCACTGAACAAATTGTCAAATAAATTGTTGTTAATTGTTAATTGTTCTACTAAACCAAAACTAGTGATTTCAAAAGAAAGGTGTCTGAGGCCATGCTGTCACTCTAGGCAGCTTTCCTGAATTCATTTTAGTCCCTATTTCAGAAGGTCAGATTGAGAGGTAAACTATTGTGCATTTGAATATGGAAAACCACAGAGACAGCTGAACCAAGGTGTGAATTGACAGTTGGAGAACCTGCATGGTACCACACTAGACAATCTAAATGTGGGTGAAAGTTATATGTCTTGGTCTGTTTGGTGGCTTCCTGGCAGTGTCACCAAGATGTATCCCAGGGGCAAGAACTGGCATTTTGGAGCCCATTCCCTATGGTGGGATGCTTCACTCAGTCTTGATACAGGGAAGAGGGACTTGGTCCTGCCTCAACTTGGTATGCCAGACTAGTTGACTCCTCAAGGAAGGCCTTATTCTCTCTGAGGAGTGGATGGGGGATGAGAAATGGGCAGGTGGGGGAGAAGGGGAAGGAGGGGGAACTGGAGTTGGTATGTAGAATGAAAAACAAATTTTTTAAATAAAAAAATAGTGAGATAAGGGACTTCCAGGTGCCAAACAATTTATTTGGATCTGTTCTTAGTTATACACAGGAATTTACTGAAATAGAGTCTCCTAAGCCTACCTTGTCATTGCTCTAGTATGAAGACTTAAGTCTATCACCCTAAGCCTCTGCAGAAGAAAGATGATTCAAGGGCTATAAGGGATGCAAGACAATTTAAGCTCCTTCAGTTTAGATACACTTAGGATTTGCATTATACCCAGATGAGGATTCAAAAGAGATTACATATAGAAAAAACAAATGAGTCATATGATTTTTGACAGAGATCACAATTGTTACATGCTGAAGAGTATAATAGTGCCTGAAGATACAGTAACGAACTTTAAAAAAAAAAAACTTATAATGAAATACAATATATATAACAGAAATAATATTGGGTATAGAAGCAGTCAGAGGGAAGGGTGGTTATTTTCATCCCATGTACTCTCTTATCTCTTCCTACACACCTGCATTTTATCACAAATGCTTATACAAAATAAGAATTGAATATGCTTACCTGCAGGATGTTTCCTTCAGCCTGAACTATTTTTATGATTGCCATAATTGGTATCCAAACAATGCAGAAAATAATCATACACCAGCCTAGAGCAACCCCCCAGTCAGGATATGGGATGTCAGCATACTTAGGTCTGTGAAATTTCACCAGTGACCAGACTAGAATGGCCTAAGAAAGCAACACAAGGAAAAGATCATGTTAGACTAAAGGATTAGACTTGGTATTAACAGTAAGTCATAGTTTGAAATTTATCAAGCAATAAAATGGGGACCTAAGATAAATTGGTAACAAGACAGAAGACAGCAATATAATGTGAACCAAATTTCTATTTTTATTTTGAAGAAATTCTGAAAACTTTAAAACCTCCACTTATTTATAAAAGAACTATTTACTCAACCTATATTCAAAACCCTTGATTATACATGAATAAAGTAAATTTGAGGTGTGTTTTAATGCCAAGCCGTTGATGTGTTTTCTTTTGTGTTATTTCATGTGTGTGAATGTTTTGCCTGCATGTATGTCTGTGCACCATGTGCATGCCTGGTGACCACAGATACCAGAAGAGGACAACAGAGGCCATGTAACTCGATTTGCAGTTGTAAGCTGCTGTGTGCATGCTGGGAATGTAACCTAGTTCTTTTGAAAAAGCAGGAAGTGCTTTTACCCAATGGGTCATCTCTCTAGTCTAACTTTTTTCTTTTGTTTTTGGAAATAGGTTTCTCCTGTATATCCCTGGCTGGCCTGGATGTAGACCAGGCTGGCCTTAACTCAAAAACCTATTTCTGCTTCTGGCATTTGAGTGCTGGGATTAAATATGTCTACCACTGTGCCTGGCCACTTCCTTTTTAACAGATAATCAAAAGTATAAAACTTGACATAAGTGTGGTACCATATTATATTTTCAAATGTGAACATGCTATATAGTATGTATACCAGGCTAAATACTTACTTTCTCAAACTTTATCCTTTATGGCAACTTTCATAGCTCCTTCTCCTATTATAAAGTTTGAAATTATGTAGGACATTATTGTCCATTTTTGCTCCTATTAAATTATATAGCAGAGTTCCTTATTCCAATTGAACTGTAACTTAGTATGTACTCTCCAGACCCCACCACCAGTGTTCAAGATTTCTGATTATTGTCATTCTATTTTCACTTCAACCAGATAACTTATTTATGTTCCTCATCTGAGTGAATTTCTGAAGTATTACTTGTACTATGCCTGGCTCGCTCCACTTAATATCCTTCCCTTCAATTCATGTCAAAATTGTAAAGATTTATTCATTATATTGCTGAATAGAATTCAGTGTATACATACATGTACCACATTTGCTTTTTTTTTTTACTTTTGTCTGTTTCTTTTTTTTATTTAAATTTGCAACAAGCTTGTTTTACAAGTTAAGTCCAGTTCCCTCACCTCTCCTCCTCCCTTTTGTTTTGCTATGTAGTCTAACTCTACAGCTCAGGCTGGTCTTGACCTTACTCTGAAACCATGGAACCCATTCTGTATTAATTTTCTGAATGTTTTCTGTGCCAGTATGGACAACCATGCCTGGTATCTATACTAAGTTTCTCGTTGGCTTCATATAGTCATCATTTGGCAGACAGGTCAGCTCTTTTCATTCCTTGGCTGGTAGTGAACACTGAAGTACACATAGCTTTACAACATATTGACTTAATATCTTTGAATATATCCAATAGTGGAACTGTTTACATGGCTGTGGAATAAAGAGAACTCTTGCATACTATTTTTCAGAATGTAAATTACTACAATCACTATAGAAAACATTATAGAGTTGTTTATTCATCACCCCTCTTGTGGGTACATATACAAGAAGATTGAACAGTTAGCATGGCTTCATTCTATACCATAAGCTTGCCAACATATACATTAAAAATTCAGTAAGAATGAACATACACTAAAGAGATACATTTCTGACCTTCCTTAACAACTGCTTATTATGCCACCCATTCAAATTTAAACACATAGTACTGGCACATGTTTACCAAGGCAAATTCCCTCCTAGCCTCTTCTTGACCAAAAAAGTTTGATGATGTAAGTTCAAGTAGTGTGGAAAAATAAAGTGAGATTGATCTGAAATCTCAGCGTTGAAATGATGGAGGCAGGAGGAGGATCAGGAGTTCAAAGTAATGCTCAGCTACATTCTGATTTCAAGGCCAGCCTGAAATACAGAAGACCCTGTCTCAAAAAAAAAAAGGTGATAAAATTCAATAATCACTTCTCAACCAGTAGGTTGTAACCCTTTGGGAGTCAATTGACCCTTTCACGGGAGTCACCTAAGACCATTGGAAAACAGAGATATTTACAGTACTATTCATAAAAGTAGCAAAATTACAATTATGACGTAGTGATGAAAATAATTTTTTGTTTGGGAGGTCACCACAACATAAGGAATGATATTAAATGGTTACAGCATTAGGAACTTTGAAAAATACTGTTTAAATGATTTTAGATAGGTTTTTAAATTAATTTTTATTTAAATTAAAAACAATCTTATTTTACATACCAATCTCATTTCCCTATCTCTTCCCATCACCCCACTTCCCATCATGTCCCTTTACCCCCTCCATCCACACCCCAGGGAGGGTGAGGCCTCCCATGGGGGAATCATCAAAGTCTGAAACATCATTTGGGGCAGGATCTAGGCTCTCCCCCATGTATCTAGACTGAGAGAGTATCCCTCCATAGGATACTTTTCAAAATTCACTAAAAGTAAGGCATTTAGGAGATTCTCTTGGAGCTAATATTTGACTTATACTATTCTTTTCCCAAAATAAACATATTTCACTACTGAACTGATACACACACACACACACACACACACACACACACACACACACACACACACATGCAATCCACACTTACATATAGGAAAAGAAGATATTCAGTTGGAGCTGGTAAGGGAATTATTGAGAACAAATAAAATCATACACGTATACACACATAGGAAGATTCATGTATTTACTAACAAAATTAATTTTGAAAAGCTACCAATCAGGCCTTATATGGGGGGAAATCCATTAATCCCAGCATTCAGGAGGTAGGAGCATGCAGATACTTGAGCTTTCAAGGCCAGCCTGATGTACATAATGAATGCCAGACCAGTCAGAGATACATAGTAATACTCTGTCTCGAAAAACAAACACAACCTGTTATCAACCTTTACTCAAGGAGTACTAATAATATGTTTTATTTCTTTGCTTTGGTCTATTTTGATTCCCACCCAAGGAGAATGTGTCAAAGATTCAGTTCTTTAACTTTCAGAGATACTTCCACTATGAGAGACTAGAGTCTAACTTCTATGAGTCTGAGGTGTATCTTTATTGTGAGCACATCTGCAGTTTTGGGGCATCAGTTGGGAAGCTGAGATAAATCTCTGTTGCAAGTTTTTTCAGTGCCATATAAAGTGGCTAAATAGAATAGTAATTAAATAAAAAGAGTAGGTTAGTAATGAATATACTCTATTCTAAAGAGAGGGAGATTGAAAGGTTATCATAAAATTTAAAAAGGAAGGGAGCTTGACACAAAGACTGAGGACATGAGTTCAATCCCTAGAACCTGCAAGGAGAAAAGAGAGAAGTGACTCTCACATGTTGTCCTCTGACCAAGAGTGCTTCCCCCCTCTCTCTGTAGTTTAAGAAATAAGTGCTAGAACAGCTGGGAAATGTAGGGAAGCAGAAGATGACATGGTGAAATGGAGTGGGCTATACATAGCTAGCCAGTGTGGGGAAGAGAAACAGAAGCCCAATCTAAGTGGCAAACCACATAACTCTGATGAAAATGTTTGGCAATCCTAATTATATCACATGCCAACAGTTCTCACAAGTCTTGGATCTATTTACAGCATTTGATGAAACAGTGACTCATCCTGTGTCAGCATTGGAGAGGAAATCCATTTTGTTACTCCCCATGTCTGGTAGGGCTATGACTATGAACCATCTAGACTTAATATGCCCACCAAAGTGTCACACTTGATAATTGCAGACACAGCCTCAAGCCAAGTTTAAGTGAACAGCCCAATGGCTGTCTGCCACCTGGGTCACTACAAGCAAAGAGGAAAGCTTCCTCAATCCGGGTTTTCATCCTCTACTGCTTTCTCAACATTCCCTAAGGTGTTTGAAGTTTAGCAGGATTTCATAGCACACAAGCTTGAGTATACAAACTAGAGATTATGGTCCATGGCTAGATCTGCCAATGGTATACAAAGCTAAGTGTAGCTAGCAGAGATTCCTGGTATACAAAGAAGGGAAACTCATAAAAATAAGAAGTACTGCTAGATATTTGACCCTGAACTAGCTAAGGATAAGCCCACAAGGTAAGAAAGACCAGAGACTCATTGAACCCACACCTCCATATAGCAGACTACAGATAAAAGAAAACCAGAAAGAAAGGGTGTTCTAATACTTGGTAATCTTTTGTGGTAAATACAAACAATAGAGTTTTATTAAGTCATAATGAAGAACAAAATTACAATATTTGTGGAAAATAAGTATAATTGGAGATCGTTGTGCTAAGCAAAATAAAGTGGGCTCAGAAACATCAAATTTCCCATCATGAAGAAGGGAATACCACTCAGTGGTAGACTTCTTCCTTAGATAAGAAAAGTCCTAGTTGCAATCACCAGTAGGATCAGAAAAGAAAAGGTTAAGAAGTCTATTTAGACTTTGTAAGTTTACAGGATGATTATTTTACTGAAAAAAAAAACTTTTCAAATAAGGACAATGATATTCAGTGGCACTTCCAAAGACATCTAGCAAGTCTATGAAGCATACAAATGTTTAGATTCTTCATATATATTCTACTCACTACCTAAAATGATATCAAAATGTTAAATACAAAATCTAGCACATCTAAAAACAATCAAATATTATGCCATGAAAGTGAATCAAATGTAACTATTTCATGGTGTTCTCTAGGAAGTCCTTCCTTTGACTGTCATGATTGTAATAACACATCTTCAAAACTTTGCTACTCTCTACCTGTGTGATTAACTTGGGACCATAGTAATTGTCCATCTTGAGAACTGTTCAATTTTGGCACTTGGAAACTAATTTACTGGACTGATCTTTGAAGATCTTAGATCTATGTGTCAAAGAAGCCATTGTTCACTTTTCTCAGCTCCTATGTAGTGTCAATCATTAAATTTTGTATATAAACCATTATACATACTGACAAAAGTGAGCTTCTTTTTGTAATTTCAGATAATAAATACCTCAGCAATCAACTAAAAAGTACAAACTAATATTTTAATGTTATTTTTTAAACATTTTATTTATTTAAAGACCTCATTTGGCTGAGCAGTAGTAGCACACTTGGGAGGGAGAAATAGGCAGATTTCTGTTAATTTCAGGCCAGCCTGTGCTACAGAACAAGTTCCAGGACAGCCAGAACTACACAGACATATCTCAAAAACCCAAAACAATAAAAAAATAACAAAATAAAGACATCATCTGATTCTTCTCTGGCTTTGTAGTTTCTGGCAGAGAAGTTAATAAATATCTCACCATATCTTTCAGATAATGATTAAATTTATGATTTTCTTTTATTTATCTTACTGATATTTTTATCCTATTGGTCATTTTTAGTTGCTGATATCTTTAATTTTATAGAGAGCTCTTTATTGTCTCAAAAGGGCAATGTTCAAACCCATGGCCTCAAAAATAATACTGCAAGAGCATTTTAATTCAGTCAGTGTGAAGACACCTGCAGTAAAAACTACAAATTTGAAAATGACTTGTCCCCCAAATTAGTTACTTATTTTCTCAATGGGAATTGTTCTCCGAGTTCCTTACTAACATCTAAAGATATGAGTTATATTGGCTATATCAAATTCATTGTATAATGCTACTTACAGACAACAATATAGGTGTGATGACAAACCAGCAAGCTTTCCACCAGAGCCAGAATATCCATCTCTTTGCTCCAATCATCATTTCTATGTCTTCAATGAATCTATTCCCTCCTAAAGAAAACAATTTCAGACTATGAGCCCTTTCATATAGGGTTCCATTGAGATTATCATAAGTATTTTCTTCCTTCATTTAAACACATTGCTAAACAGCAACAGTGAATCATACACCTGGAACTCCATTTCATTCATAATGCATTTTGCTCAACAGGTCACATTTTACTATTATATGTGTAATTACAATTGAATGACTACATAATCTTAATGAAAAGAAAAGCAAATGATGTTGTATAAGTCTTATAAACAAATGTGCGATCAACACTTACCATAAATCCAGATGATTCCTGCAATTTCCAAGATAGCTGCAATCAAAATCCCCCATCCAGCACAGAAGTGATCAATCAAGTTAACCCAATAAATTCCAGCCTGCAAGAAAACAAAACAAAAAAAGAAAACCAAACTCACACCAGTTTTTCACAATCATATTTTAACTATTTTTTCATTTTTGTGAAGTATTTAAGTAGAATACATTTAAACAATACATGAAAAGTATGTTTCATGTATAAACTTAGATATGGGTTTAATTACCTAAAATAAGTTTTTTTCTAATATACTACAACATTAACAAAATGTAAGCATTTAGAAAAGTTAATATAAATGGCCTATAGTAGCTATGATCTCTGTATCTATAGTATCTATGAGTATCTATAGTACTTACAGTATGTAGGTATTACATACTATATACTATACTATGAATTCTGTAAAAGCCACCAAGAAAAATACAGTTTATAATCATTTTGTTATTTGGAAAAATGTTACTATTGGACCTCCTCCTCCTCTGAGAAACATGTACTAGAAAAGATACAAAGGAGAGAAACCAGCATTGGACTGACTCAGACCCCCTGAACAAGGGTCTCAGTTAGAAGGCCTGGACAGTCTAAGGAACCTCTGACAGTGGAACCAGGATGTATCCCTGGTGCACAAAAGGACTTTGGGAGCATATTCCCCATGGAGGGACACTCCCTTAACCTAGAGGCAGGAGGGAGGGCCTAGTCCCTACTCCAAATGACTTGACAGATTTTGTTGATACTTCCTGGAAGGCACCACCCTCCTTGTGGAGTGGGGGGGGGATTGAATGGAAGGGTGGTCAGGAGGCATGAAAGGGAGGGAAAGGGAACTGGGACCAATTAGAACAAGAAGAAGAAGAGGAGACATATATATATATATATATATATATATATATATATATATATATGTTAAGTGAATATATATATATATATATACATACACACACACACACACACACACACACACACACACACACACATATATATATATATATATATATATATATATATGAAAAAAGATACAAAGGAGAAAATATCCTGGATAGAAATACACTTGTCACAAAACACCCCCTTGAACCTTAACATATTTTTATTTAAAAGTATATTCCAAATAATATCTGTCTACAGAAGTTAAACATTATACTGTACCTGAGTCACACAGACAAGACCAAGAAGAAACAGAATCAAGCAGCAACCCAAAGTGATAGGAACCCTCATGCGTTTCATTGCTTTGGGAAACAAATCTTGAATTGTTGTTGTAATTGTTTCTAGAGGAGATGGAATGAGTTGTTACGTTTCAATGAAGTAAGACTGGTCACAGAACTCAGTATCTATTAATGAAATTTACACATATGAACTGGAAGTATACTCTGGGAATTACTCTTTTCTAACAGTCAAGAAGGTTCTCTCTCTATTCTTCCCCACCCCTTACCCCTTGTGTGTGTGTGTGTGTGTGTGTGTGTGTGTGTGTGTGTGTGTGTGTGTGTTCAGCCTCAAATGGGACATCTGTAGCACATACACACACAGACACACAGACAAACACACACACACACACCAAGATTTAGGGACCATCACAGAAGAGAGAACAGAAAGGTTTGATCATGACAGAAGCAATGAGCTGACAGCAGCTATGCCTGTCTACAAAAGATCAAGTCAATCAACATTCCGGCCCAGAGGGAGAGAGAGTTAAGAGTTTTCTGTAAAGGTATGGCAGTTGGTGGGTCATCAGTACTCAGATTATGTATATGGGCAGGACAAATTGGACTTAGTACCTTATTAAAGAAAAACAAAGATGTGAAATCCAGAAGGATATAGAAGTGAGGGTTGATTTGGGATGAGTTGGATTTTCATTTGATCTAATACATTGTATGAAATACTCAAATATAAAAATAAAATAATAAACTTGTTTTAAATTTTCTAGTTGTAAACCTTCAGGAAATATCTTTTGTACACATAGAACCATATTTTTATTGCGTTTATTGTGTGAAGTGTGTGTGTGTGTGTGTGTGTGTGTGTGTGTGTACAAGCATATATGTAGTGGTGCATGTACACCAGTGTGTTCCATGTAAGTAGGCAGAGGTCGATCTCATTTGTTGTTTCTCAAGTGCTTTTTGAGGCAGTTTTTCACTGAACCTATAGCTCACAAATGGACTCTACTAGCTAACTAGTGACCACACCCCTAAGGGCTGCTCCTGTCTCCATCTCTCCAGGATTGGGATTACAGGGATGTGCCACATTACCCAGATTTTATAAGTATACTGGACATTACACTAAGGTCATAATGACTGAACAGCAATGACTTTTCCAATTAGGACTACTTCCCAACTTCAGTGTATAGAGTTTTTAAAAGAGGAATCAAAATACCCATCAATATGGCAATATGTTATCAATTAAATAGGCCCTTACATCTTGGTAAGTAGCATATATACTTAAATCTGTGTTACTCATATACATTCATATGTATGTATGAATACACACATGCCAAATTATTGCCTCTACAAAAAAATGAGAAATTGTAAGAATTTTGTTAAAACTCAAGCAAGAATCAAGTTTCCAGGGAGAAATGAGGTTGTCCAGGGCACTGTTCCCAAGTAGAGAGGGCAGGGAAGAGAAAATGGTAGCCATTTTTCCATTGCTTTGAATAGTGCACATTGAATTAAGAAACAAATACAAAATTCTGACTAAAGGAACCAAAACATGAGCCCCTTCAAAAGACTTATCTGGAGAAAATATACTACAGCATTATTTTTTTTAGTGTCAAGTATATAAATATATATATTTTATAGATATATAATATTTTATATATTTAAGTTTTAAATTAAAATAACACATAAAATTCATTCTGTTAATAGCACTTAAAAGGAAATACCATGACAATAAAACAGGATGCTCTCAAATAAGGGAAATGGGAATAAAATATCAGAGACAGTTAACACCAAAAGTACTACTTACCAATAGAAGCAAATTGAGAATCCAGACCCAATGTTAAAAGCATAAAGAAAAATAATACAGACCAAAATGGACCACCTGGGAGTTGGGCTAGAGCTTCTGGATAGGCAATGAATGCCAAATCAAAACCTAGAAAAATGTGGCATATTTTAAATTAATTGCCAAGAAAAATTACAAATTCAAACATTTTTCAGAATATTGTACTTTTCAAATTCTATCATTTGACAATGCATTCCATGACATGTACTTTTTACCAATTAATTCTTACAATGTTTTATTTGGAAGCCAGAAAGGTGGATTATTGGGTAAAAGCACTTGTCACTCAAGCTTGATGACCTGAGATGGATCCCCAGAACTCAGAGTGGAAGGAGAGAATACATTTTCGAAAGTTGTCCTCTGACCTCCACACAAACACTGTGACATGAATACTCACTTTCTCTCTCTCTCTCTCTCTCTCTCTCTCTCTCTCTCTCTCTCTCTCTCTCTTTCTCTTTCTCTCATGCCCTTACCCTCTTTCTCTCCTTCAGTCTATCTATCCCTCTCTCTAATACATAGTAATAATAAATATACAAAATGTTAATAAATATACAAAATGTTTGAATTATTATACAAATGTGAACGTGTGACATGAGTTAAGCTAGTACAATTTTTCTCAAGAAACTTGCTTTAGAATTTTAAATCGTGTGTGTGTGTGTGTGTGTGTGTGTGTGTGTGTGTGTGTGTGTGTGTGTATTCATTCATGCATGAGTTCAGGAATCCAAGTGCCTTAGAGTGCATATGCAAAGAACAACCTTGAATGTTGGTCTTTGCTTTCTGTCTACTTGAAATGTGGCCTCTGTTGTTTTTCTGCTGTATATTCCCAGGTATTTGGCTCATGAGAAAGAATTCTCTTACCTTTGCCTCTCATCTCCACATTGAAGTTCTGTATTACAGATTTTCAAACTGTACATAGGCACACTGTGTGTGTGTGTGTGTGTGTGTGTGTGTGTGTGTGTGTGTGTGTGTGTGTATTTGGGAGATTTGAACTCAGGTCCTCATGCATAGATAGCAACTGGCTTTATCAAGTCCTTCATCAACTGATTGACGGAAGGTGTGATGACACACACCTGTTATCCCAGGATCAGGATGTAGGGGAAAGGAGGATCAGGAATTCAATGTCATCCTTCACCTATACTGAATTTGACACCAGTTTGAGCTAGTCACACCATTTTGCCAAATGCTTACCCAGAATTATTTCAGTTTACAGATACCTGCAAAGTTGAATATACTAAAAGTCCTAGAAGGAATCTCATTTTTGTTTGATATTATTTTTAAAAGCACTTTGTAGTTTATTCCCATTTTTCTATGTGACCCCCTCAGTTTTAAGTATTTTTAGTTGCTCTACCTTCCCAGGGGACTAACATAGAATTCAAACATTAGATTTGAAGAAAGCTCTATCGCTTTCTAAATATTTGCACTTGTGCAAGACATCTCCTTTATGTGTACCAGTCCACTATGAAGAAATTAACATGAAATGATCTCCAAAATCTGTGCTAATGCAGGGATTCCACTATCATTCATCAGTGTGCCCATAATATTTTACAAATATAATACATGTTTCCAAGGGGTTCCTACTTAAGAATCCTAGGATTCTTTTCCCACCAGGTGTTAGCTGGATAGTAAGCATCCATTAACTATTGTCTGGAAGATTAGAAAGTTTATTAATCAAATTCCTTGAAAACTGGACACAATTATGTGTATAGATACTCTAATCTTCCTTTACATTGATAAGTTTAAAAGTTCAAGCCCAATGCTGTAATTTCACATGGGGAAATTTGGTCATAATTGTTTCTCTTTTAAATAATGGAGCATTCTTAGTATAATACTTGAACCTTCTAATCATGTGTTGAGTGCTTTGTATTAAGGATTAAACAAAAATAAAGAAAAATGTCTTCTCTCATTTTTTTTTAGAAAGCCTCATGCAGCCTCAGAGGTTGGCCATTTCTCTTAGTAGATGAGGCCAGTCTTGACCTCCTAATCCTCCTAACTCGACTTCCTAAGTGCTGAGATTACATGCATATGACACAGCTCTTGGTTAATGAGGTTCTAGAAATAAAATCCAGGCCATTGTGCATGCTTGACAAGCACTCTACCAACTGAACTATGATCCCAATATTATGTCTTTTTTGAATAACTGTTCCCCAAAATACTCTTGTGTATTGAGATCTTTTAGGAACTATTATATTAAAATACAGATGAACCAAGAAACACAATAACTCTAATCATAAGTATAGATGACTGTAAATTTTACCACAGTTTCACAAGTGAGCTATATTCAATTAATCCTTGGGAACATCTAGAATTACATACCTGATTTTACAACTTGAGAGACTTCCTTTCCAGATATATGAGCCATGTGTCCTAATATAGAAAAAATAGCAAACCCAGCAAACACACTAGTAAGGCAGTTTGTCAAACAAACTACAATGGCATCAGAGTAACAGTTGTTGTTGAACTTGTTGTAAGATGATAGAGCGACTAGGCCACCCCAAGCCACGGAAAGGGAATAAAATATCTGGGTGGCAGCATCTTTCCAAACCTGTAAGAGAAATTTCAAAAGTTTAAACATGTTCTCTTAAATTTTACTCATGTAAAAGAATTCATAAGTAAATATGAGTGTATATTATAAAATAATGAAATGAATGTCTAAATGTCAACCATCAAGAGGAAGAAAACAATGGTAATGGTATGAGTCTTTAATGTCTCCATTAAAGTTTTTTTTCATATTCCACTAGTAACTGTGAGTAGCAACTCCTGCATATCAGATATTTATGCTATGATTCTTAACAGTAGGAAAATTACAGTTATGAAGTAACAACAAAATAATTTCCTGGTCACCACAACATGAGGAACTGTATTAAAGGGTCGCAGAATTAGGAAGATTGAGAATGACTGCATTAGCAACACTTTGTCAGAATTTTTCATTTGACCTAATAGAAGAGATTTGAATTAAGACATTGATTATAACCACTACTTACCAAAAGTTAGCATTTTCCTATTTTCCACAGGATTTACTTTTTGTAAAATTTCTCTTCACATTTCAAATACTTCACCTTTTGGATTATTTGCTTTATTCCTTTCTAGGAAATTCTCTCTCTCTTCTCTCTCTCTCTCTCTCTCTCTCTCTCTCTCTCTCTCTCTCTCTCTCTTTCTCTCCCTCTTTCTCTCTCTCTTTCTCAGTCTGAGTCTCTTTCTCTCTCATTGAAATGGGGTTTTTGCAGACGAAGGTGACCTGGGACACATAGAGTGCACATCTGTATGCTTCTGCCTCGAAAAGTATGTAGAGGAATTTAAGTTATGCATACCATACCACATCTAGGAATTCATTTTGAAATTGAATTCTAATCTTTTGTGTGTTGTATCTTGAGGACTTTCCCCTCCCAATCTGTTGCTTGTTTTTGTATTCTTCACTTTGTGTCCTTCAACAATCCAAAGTATTTTTTTATTGCTGTTTAATGTAGCTGAAATTATTCAGCTTTGCTTACCTGTGTGTTTCTTCATCTGGGTTGTCTGAAAACAAAGCTTAGCTCAAGGTTATAAGGATGTTATTCTATAACTTCTAAATGAAACACCTTTGTTTACAATATCAAAATTGCAATTCCCCTGCGATGTTATACATATGTTACACATAATTTATGCTACACATATTTGCACTTCGCATTATGTTCAATTGTTTAAGGGTAACCAACATTACAAATTATATCAATGACATCTAATGGATAATCTGTCCTTTCCAGATTGAAATGAGTTGTTATTTCTACTACATACCAAGCTTTGTTTCTTCATAAATATATTTTTGAGATTATTATTCTCTACCACCTACCTGAATATCTGTCCCTATGCTAAAACCTCATGATTCTAATTACTACAGTATTGTAGTGCTTTTTGTATTACTGTCTTCTATCTGACATGAGAATTTGTCCACACCTGTGTTGGGGGAATTTGATTGGAATTCTATTGATTCTATATACCAATGTGACATTAAAAACACATTAATTCTTAGCAAGGATGTTACTAGACATCCCACCCGGCTCTGTGCTCTTTGTCTGATTCCACTCCTTATCATTACTGACATCACAATTTGCCTTTCCTTCCTCTTTGTTAAAGGCCAACAGTTAAGTCAGAGATTTTCAGGATCATCTAGGTTAAGATTGGTAGGTGCAAACAATAACAACAATAATTAAAAATGCCCCACGGTAGTTATAATTGTTATTATGAGAAACAAATATCACCAAGTCTTTAGAATGTGCTTTTCATGCTAGATTATAGCATGGCTGCATGGAGGGAAAAAGATAGATGGGTAAATACATAGATAGATATATACAGAGAGGCACACATAGACCAAGATAATCTCATTTAGATATTGCAAAATCAGATTAGAAAGAAAATGTCCTTATTTCTTTGGTTCCTATTCATCTTAAGAGATGAATCTCATACTTATGTTGTTCGCTGAGCCTCAGCACCTAATATGTTATGCATGCATATGTGATGTAGGGGCTCATGTGGATGAGTCAGATCAGTATTGAGAAAGAATGCTAATCTGAGGGAAACTATTGTCATCACCAGCAAACCCAAAACACATGGAATGTGGTCATTTGCTCAGGGGAGTGGAGGAGTAAGAGAACTAAATTGCATGTTTCACAAGGAGCTTTAACTGCAGGTCTGATTCTTTCTTAATAATAGAGACACAGAAACAGAGACAAATGTAAAATGCTTATGAAAACTTCAAGATAGTTTTAGGAATTATAAGGTCCAAGTGTCTGAGACTTTAAAAAAGCCACTTAAGTGTATCAAAGGAGCTTTCCTCTGTGATCAAAGTTATGAGGTTTAAGGAAAATGGAAGGTATGGGCACTTCTTAGGGGAAAATGAAGTAATTATATTGTGATGTATCACCAATAGTTAAAATAATTGTATACCAGTTCACATTTACATAAGTTTTCTATTTCCACAACATATTAACTTATTTTTTATTGGGTTTAATAACCTAAAGAAAATGGTATCCTAGTTGGGAATAGATTAGTAAATGGTTAAAAGAGTAAGAGCTAAGACCAATTAAGAGAAGCATTAAAATAACCTGTGAACACATCAAACACATTAATCTCCAAGGCTATAATAATAAAGTGTCATGGTTCTACAATAATTAGAATTGGTGTGGTTAATCATGGAGTAAAAATAATTGGTCACAGCAAAAGAAAACAAAGATCATAAATTTACATTTCAATTTTTCAAAAGTTAAATGATAGGTTACCATGACTGAAACTGATCAACTTGACATTGGTTACCAAAAAGAAAAAGCCTCTACAGTTAAATAAATATCTGGAAGTAAGCATGTTTTTTATGTAAAAGACAATTGAAACAAACTATCCACTGTGGATAGCATTACTAATGTGGCAGGTAATATTAGCATAGTTTTAATATAAGATAAATATGTGCCAAGAATTTGATGCAACTACAAAAATGTGTAAGCCTCCTTGGGCTTGTATAAGTTTGTTATTAATGTTCTGCACAGTTATAATTGTAAAACATTTTATGCACCCATGATATACAGTCATTATCTGGAAATAGACTACATTCAGAAAAGAATGATTCAGGGACTGAGAGATGACTCTGTGAATAAGAACACATTCTGCTAAGTGTGATGACCCAAGTTCCCTGAAACTGAATAGTGGGAGGAGAGAGAATTGACTCCACACTCTGCCTTCCACATGTACACCATGTCAGGTGACCCTCCAACACACAAAATTACAATTTTAAAGTACAGTTTTTTTCAAATTTTTATTCAATTTATGTGTTCATAGTTCTAGTAGAAGTGATCATTTTATTTCTTGAATACTTAATCCACAATAAGCTTATGTTCTAGCTGAGCAAAAGTGTGTTCCACTGAACAAAATTTGATCTGCCCTTTGATATATTAACTTTTCAAGTTAACCAAATGTATAATCAGGTATTCTTTAAAGCTACAAAAAGATTGTCCAATAAGTCCCATAATCTTAGCATTAAATTTGTAGGTGCTAAAGTATGAAGTACTGTTTTATTCAAAATAGTAAACCCAAAAACCTATGGTCAAATAGAAAAAGTTACAATAGCACAGTGAACTTTAACACGATTAATTAATTGATCTTACTTCCAATGAGAGTGTTAGTGTCCTTACATATCTCAATCTGACATCCTAGTGGATATAAACTAATCATTTAACTACATATGCTTTTGGAAGATACTATAGTATAATATATGTGGAACAAACTTCATATATTTGCCTTTATGTTTTAACTTGTCAGGTAATTTTAAATCCAATCTTACCTCAGCTTCTCTGAGTTTTGTAAAATTTGACTGTGCTCCAATGTAATATGAAATGCCTTTTGATGCTCCCTCCAAAGTTGCACCTCGTATTAACAGAATGAGGAGAACCACATATGGGAAAAGAGCTGTAAAATATACCACCTACCAAACAGAACAAATAAAAGTTAATGCCACTTTTAAATCATGGTATAGAATTTTCTATGTGCAAAATTATCAGCCAATTGCCATTCATCAAGTAATTTATTCCAGCTTTCAAAAGATAAGTCCAATGATATAAGCACCAAATTTAGCCTAATTTCCTTCCTGTGTTCTCACTACTCTAAAATGGATCTGAGTTTAAAAATGCTTTGGTACAGGGAGCAGTATTTCTAAGGTTTGTGCTGTAAACAATACATCAGCAGTGATCATATGGAATCTAGGTGGAATGCTGACCTACATGGATCCTTATAAATGTCTGAGGGGAGGGACTGAATGTCTCCTTTCAGTAAACTGGGATGAAAATTGTAAAACTGGTAATGATGAATATATTCATTCCCGAAGACAAGGAAAATATCTCCTAGTACATGTCCAGAGCTCAGTGAATACTTGTTACGTAAAGCTTCCGGTAAGAGAAGTTGATAAGATACACATATGCAGACAACTCCTGTCTTAGATAACACAGGGTTTCGGATGAAAAATTGCCCTTGAGGCTGGCTACAATAAGGTGCAATTTCTTTGATCCATAGATATCCTATGTTTGATAATAAGCCCAAGGAGATGATTTAAATAAGTCACCGGAAAGACCAATAAGTTCCAAGTGCTGATTAAGCTGCCTTTAATGGACCTTTTGCAGGAAAACTTATTGCATCATAAATGAGCCAAGGGTTTAAAAGCTGTGCAAATGGAGCATATAGAAAAGTTTCCACTGAGTTTGAAATATTGCAGGTTATTTTTTCAAAAATAACATGTGTCATTGCATTAATTCAACATTCTGGGTATTGTATTAGGAATACAACAGTAAGTGTGTGAAATTATTTCTGCACTTGAACTTTTAGGTAGCAACACTCTGGTCAGTTAAAAACATGTAAAAACACACTTTTCCAGATAGTTGCAATTCTTCACTGGGAAATGTTTCTGCTGCTCTTTAAGTTTCATCTAGCCTCTCTGAATTTTTTAAACCTGAAGGGGAAAAAGGAGAATGTTTCACAGAACAGAAACCTTGAGTAATAGAGAAGAGTCTACATCCATTAGGAAAGGCTAATTCAAAGGAATGGTTGCATATCATTTTTCTCTGTGCTTTCAACTGATGCTTTTTTCCTAGTAAACATTCTACAACAAACATCACATCATTCAAGCTTCTTATTGTGGAACAGAAAATTTTAAAATACGTTGTCAAGTCTCAGAATACTGTATCAGTTAGCAGAGTCTGAGTTTTAAACAAGTGCACAAGGCTTATATTCATTTTTGCTTTTTTAACAATAATACTGACCCTATGTATATGCATAAAACTAGAATGTCTTATGTAAACTATCTTTCAAGAATTTGAATGTTACTATTATTCAAAACTCTGTCAATAATTTTATATTTGATGAAACTGCAATGAAGTTGGAAAGTAACTACATCACTAATGAGTCTTCCAACTTACCTTGCCAGAGGACTTTATGCCTTTAAACAATGCTGCTCCAACTATGAGCCAAGCTAGAAGAAGACAAAGTGCTAAATACCACACAATTCCTCCAGTTTCATCCATTCCACTTGACCGCTGAAGTGTCACTTTACTGAAATACATAAGACCTTTTATAAGCACAGAATCAATTCTCTTTGTTCAAAAAAAAAAAAAAGGGAATCAATGGGCTTTGTAATGTGTTTCATCCAAAAGGAAAGTCCAGTATTGTAGCTTAGTCTTGTAAGCCTTCTATTGATAGATAATGTTGTGTGAAGGGATAAATATTATTCCTTCAAAAGTCAGGCTTTGAACTACAAGGTTACCCATAGGCAGTCCAAATTTCAAGCACCTAGAATAAAGCGTTACTCAAGATTTTCTCCCAACATTTTAATCTCCTTTACATAAAGAAATTAAACTTTTATCTGGGAGCTTCATGTGACTCAATATGGGATTTTCTCAAAATACATTCATGAATAACACTTATTCAAAACTTGTGCATACAAACAAACTAAAATGGCTTTATTCTACATACCTTCAAAGATTTTCTGGAAAACTCCATTATTTCCCAGAGTAACATGCATGAATTTGTAATTTCAGTTCTGAAGCTAGAGAGATGGTTCAAAGTTAAGAGTACTTTCTACTCTTCCAGCAGACATGAATTCGGTTCCCAACAGGTGTCTCAGAACCACCTATAATTCCCGCTCCAAGGAGATCTGAGACCTCTGTCCTTTGCAGGCATCTGCACTCTCTCCTCCATCTGTCTCTGTCTCTGGTTCTGGCTCTGTATCTCTCTCACTCACACACTTTAAAATAATAATAATAATCTCAATTTTTAGCACAACATTTCAAATATTTAAAGGCTGAAAATGTTAAAGCACCATGCAGGAGAAAACATTGAGCTTCCTCAAAAAAAAATTAAAAATATATCCATCATATCACCTACGAGTCCCACTATTTAGTGTATATTCCAAAGAAATGATTTCATGATGTCCAAGAAACAACAACACTGCCAAGTTTATCACATTATTCATAAGAGCCAATACAAACAACTTAAGTGTCCATCAAAATGATGAGTGGATACAGAAAATATAATACACACACACACACACACACACACCTCACTAGAATACTATTCATCCATATATATTTATTTTACACACACACACACACACAAACACACACACACATACACTCTTAAATATAACCATCTCAGTATGCATAAGACTACCTGCTTGTATGTTTCAGGACTGAATATTTGGCACTGGTGTGCTCCTTCCTGAGGACAACCAGCTCTTTTGTTCCCAGCTTTACTTGTTTTTCTATCATTTTTTTGTGTAAGGTTGAGGCCATGTGGGATTTCCCCCATCCACTTAGTCATGTCCATTGGTTTCATCTTTGTTCACCTCAGGTTTTTGGCAAATGTGTCATATGTGTAGCTTCTGACTTTATCAGGAGACATAATCTCACAGCAAACTACCCAGTCCTCTTGCTTTTTACAATCCTTTGGCCCCTTTTGTGAAATGTTCCCTGAGCTTTGAATGTGGGAATGGTGGTTGATAATTTTACGACTTGTTCATTGTATTTTATGTGTATGAAGGTTTTCCCTGACTATGTGTATATGAGCATATATGTATGCAACCATGCCCATGAAGGCTAAAAGAGGACAGCAGATTCCCTTGAATTGAAGTTACAGTTATAAGCCACCATGTGGGTCCTAGGAACCAAAATCTGGTCCTCTTATAAAACAGTAAATGCTCTTAACCTCTGAGTCATCTCTCCAGGTCCTACTTGTTTATCATTAGAATTATCATTATATTCATCTTTATTGTGTGTCTGTATGCACATTCCACTGCACATGAGTGGTAGTAAGAGAACACCTTCAGGAATCAGTTTTTCCTTCTATCATGTGGGTTCTAGGAATCAAACTTGGATTGTTAGGTTCAGAGGCAGGCATTTTTATGGGCTGAGCCATCTTACATGCACTGTAATTCTCTAACTTTAAATTTTAACTGGTAATTATCAATAAACTATTACTTAGGTGTTATATGCAGCAAACATTGTACTTGTAAAACATACATTGTCAACAATGAGCTAACTTTTCAAGTAGTTCAACTCAGCTACAACAGGTAAACATCTGAACCAAATGAAGTATTTATCTGTCATGGTTCTCCTTTTATTTATGGGAATTAAAATGAGGGAAGGTAAAGAGAAATATGTTCAACTCACAACATATACTTATATTTGTAACATATACGTTACAAAATAAAATGAGTAATAAAAGAAGCTGACCAATATTTTATCATGGTTCACAAAGCCTTTCAATAACACCTGTTTAAGAAGTCAATCAATACTTACTCCCAATACTGTTCACTGGGAAGTTGTCCTGGCCGAAAAACTTCACTACCATTCAAGCAGGTCAAGTTGTTGATATTTACCCAGCTTATATTCATAAACATCTCTCCTGCTCCTGTACTCACATTACATCCAACTGCTAAAAAAATGATATATAGATAGATAGATAGATAATCAGATAAATAGATAGAGATAGATAGATGTGCTTAATTGTAGAATAATACTTTTGTGGAAAGAAAATGGGTTTTAATGGGAAATACTTCCATTCTTATTTAAATTTTTACTTGGTAAAGGTAGAATAAATAAATTATAAATATAATAGAGCATGTTACGTTCAATGCATCAAATCTTCTCTACCACCAACTGGTGGTACTAGCTATCTATTTAAATTGTGGTCATTATTACAGTAATAATGGCTATAGAATAACAGGTCTCAGTTGAGAATGAGAACTTAAAAGAACTGTCAGTAGGGAAACTTGGCTAACTTGTATAGATATGCTGGCCCCTTTAAACCTTTCCAAAGCATTAAAGCTTCACCTGATTGGTATGAATAATACCAATTTCAATATCCACCAGTTTTAATGTTAAGTATCTCCTATTGACGTTGGCAGCACCTAATCTTTACAACTACTACTTAATGCTGTTAAATATAGCACACTTTTTTTTCAAAAACCACTCTCCCATTTCTTACTACCTCCTGATTATAACATAGGCTTTTAAGAATTACTTCTAGGTGTGGCTTTGCCTTTTGTAAAAGTATACTTTAGCTGGTTAGAAAATTACTTATTCATTTGAACTTATTTATAAAATATAACAGAATTATACAGTAAACAATATTTTAAAAGTTAGGCCAATGAAATTTACCAATTGGTGATCTGTTACAGTTATTGTCTGCCCAAGAAGAACAATTGGCCCATGGTAGTACACTTTGAAAAGAAGCAAACAGGTAGTAAAGACTGTAGGCGATTATGACGTTATAATAGATTGTCACAAAAATGGATATCAGGACCATCGTGATTCCCACTCCTGGAAAAAAAATAGTTAAAAGGTGAGATTTGTTTTGCTAATCCATGAAAAAAAAAGCTAAGTTCAATTTCCACAAAATCTTTACTATGCTAAAAGACCTTTCACATAAATATATGTTGTAATTCAGCAAAAAAGGTGTGCCTGAGGTGGGTGTTACTCTCTCAATACCTTTTTACCCCCAAAATCTAAAGGGCTTTCTTGTTATGATTTTTAATTGTATTTGCACTTATGCACACCTGTGACTTTGTGCTCACAAGTGTGGGTGCCTGCAGAGGATTGGATGGATTCCCTGTTGCTGGAGAAACAGGAAGCTTTGAAATGCCCAGTGTTGGGGCCTCTAGAAGAGCAGTAAGTGTTCTTAACTGCTGAGTCATCTCTTCAGCTCCTTCTTCCTAAATGTAAAATAATTTTTCTAACTGTCTTTTGGAGAATGTTTTTCAGTTGGTGAGAAAAGTTTACTACAGCTAAGGGGGAAACTTAGACTTAACCATAAAATTCACAAAATCCTGTATCAATCATTCCTTCTCAATGAGTCTTCCAATCCCTATCATAGCAGGAAATGCAAGTATTAAAAAGCTTTAATACTCATGGTCTATGGACTAATCCACTAAAATTCATATCTCTATCTGTGAAACAATAGTCAGATGGTAAAGGAAGATTTGGATGTAACATCCTTAAGGCCACACTCCAGTACTTCTACAAGAAAGTATGCAGAAAATGTACAAATTAAGAAACTATCTGAATTTCAGCCTCCAAACTTTCTGTAACTCAGTAAGTTCACAATGCACTTTAGCATAGTGATTATAACTCCCATTAATACTAGTATTTGAAATAGTGTCTCCAATCCTCCAGGAAAGCATCCTATTTACTTCATTATTAGTTATTTTCAATGTTGCATTGAGGCTTTTGCCAATAGTTTGCAGTGACTAGTGAGTGCTAAAATGATAGTCTTCAGAGATAAAGGAAGTCAATGTTTAACAACAATCAAGGAATTTTTTTTTTCAATCTGGACTATGCTCCTACAGTAAGTATCCAAGAGAAAATGGTGGCCTGCCCTTCTGCTTTCCTTGGTGAGGTTTTAGAAAAAGATATGCAAAGACTAAGACAAAACTGAACAAGAAGTATCTGAAAAGGCAGATAGTTGGGGCTGGAGCATATTGGGTAGCTCACAACTTCCTGAAGCACCAACTTCTAGAGCATTCAATGGCTTCTTCTGGCCTCTACAGGCACTCACACACATGTGACATATACTTATGTGCACATTTACAGAAATCAAACTAAAAATAATACGTGTTTAAAGGCACTGCCTTAAAGCTAATGCACAAGAAAATATGTGACAAAATAATGCAAAAGGTGAAAATTGTCAAATAATTGCATCATAACTATCATCTTTTTAGTGTTCTTCCTAACACTTTTTATCTGTGCTCCCAGTTAAGAAGAAAAGTTAACATGTGAAGGCTGGGGAGGTGGCTCTGTGGGTACAATGTTTGCTGTAGCTATAGAGGAATAAGTACCCGAGCTTAATTTCTAGCACCTGTGTTTTTTTATTATATCTTTTATTTTACGTGTCCATCCCAGTTCCCTCTCCCTCCCTCCCTCTTACCCTCTCTTCCCCCTCACATGCACCTGTGTTTTTTAAAAGCCTATTATAATAGTGAGCATCTAAAATCCCATCACTGATGAAGTCGAGACAGCATCTCTCCAGTGCTAACTGTCCATCCAGTCTAGCCAAACAATGAGCTCAGGTTCAATGAAAGACCATTTCAAAGTAATTAAGGAACATATGTGACATTGACTTTCATGCTCCACATGCATGCACACACATACAAGTACATGCACATGAATATGTATATGTGTATACACAAAATATATACAAAAGAAGCAATGTCATCTTTGCCCTAGCATGTCACATTTTACACTTTTAGTTGAAAGGGAAAACTATACTTTTATGTACTGTGTGATGCTTGTATTGCATGCATATTGTAAAATGAATTAATCATCTGATTTATAAGCATATTTCCCCAGATAAGTATCCTTTTATTTTGTAAGAATACTTAGTGAACACTGTATTTTTGAGATTACAATATATAAATATAATATTGTCTGTCATCAACTACAGAAAACATGCTGTGATTCTCATTTTTTTTCAGTTCTCCAATTTATAAATCATAGATTTTGGCTTTCTTAAACTTGTTTTTTTTTTCTGAGACAGGGTTTCTCGGTATAGCCCTGGCTGTCCTAGAACTCACTCTTTAGAACAGGATGGCCTCCAACTCAAGGATCTGCCTGCTTCTCCCTCCTAAGTGTCTGGATTAAAGGCATGTACCACCACACCCAGAAAATGTATTTGTCCTAACTATAACTATATCTTTTTTTTTTACAAATATGGCTTCTTCCTTCCTATCCACTTCTGCCTCTGTAAGCATTCTCTGCTCAACTTCTATGAGATTATATGTGACAGGGCTTTGACTTCTCTTTTCTTCCACAAAGTGAAAACAGTTATATGTGTATCTAGACCTACAATCATGATGATGAAAAGTCTTAAATACAAACCTTGAAACAATGGTAGAATCCTCCAAACTGAAACTGGACCTAAGCTAGCAAACTGACCCAATGAACATTCCAGGAAGAACAAAGGTAAACCAGCCAATGCTAGCATAATTGCATAGGGTATCAAGAAAGCACCTAAAAAGCAAAGAGATAAATATACAATTACATCTGAAAGTCTTCACGGCACTTTGACAAGGAGCATAACATTTTAAAGTGTCCTAATACAGTTGAATTGGATGGATTTGGTTTGAGGTCCAAGATTTATTACTTTTAGTTTATTATCTGTGTGTTTCCCATTAATTAAATGAGAATGGAAATGTGACTTAGTGAAGTTACTATAATTACCAAAACACTCCCTTATAAAAAAAAAGTCAGCCAGATCAGAGACCATGCAGCCAAATAGATCTACATTAAAATTCTGGGTCTGTTATCTATCAGTTATTTGATGGAAGAAGATTTACTAACAAGTGAACTTTTCCTTCTTATACAAGAGGGGCACAATACTAACTCATCAATTTCCATTATGAGTTCAAATACTGCACCTCTAGCAATTACAAATCAAATTTACTAATTTGCTGATCAAGCAGTGGCAGCACAGCAAGCACGGAACACGTTTCGGTGTTAGCTCCCCTCCCTCCCTTCCTTTCTCCTCTTTTCTTTCCTCCACCCCCCACCCCCACCCACTTTCCCTTAACAATCATGGGTGACTTTTAAAACTTAGGCTGTAAATGGTAAGTAGGGATCAGAATGCAAATTACTGCAATTAAGTTCATAATTCTTTTAAAAGTCACAAGGTTCTTTGGTCAATGTTAATCAGTCTTCTTCAGTTAACTTCCATTATCACAGCAACTAATCTCCCACATAAGAATGTCCAGCCGCTCCCATCATTTTAAACCTTTTGTTTTACTGTCCATATTTGGTTTATGATGCTGTGAATTAGAATTTTTCCCAGACTACCAGCTGAAACAGAGACATAATGTTAAATATCCTAGCCAAACAATGTAGAAATCTTGGCAGCACTTAATAAAAGCAAGATGGAGAGTGATGAATGGGGACAGGCTTTCTAATTGTGTACACTTCTGTCACAACTATCCTTAATTATTTTCCTTGCTACCCACGAATTAAAATGCATTTAGAGAATGTAGATTATCTATCACCTGAATGATGTGATCTTTAAAATTTGAGTATTGATGTGTGGTACTAACTTTTAGAGCAAACAGGAAAAAGAGGCAATAGCTTAGGAAAAAATAAAATTATTTCACTTGCAGTGCATTTCAAAATTCTCTATTAAAATGAGTTTAATTCATTTCCTACAAATGTATGATAATTATTGGGTGAAAGTATGATGTCAAGTTACAGGGTATATCTTATTGTAAACACAATTATAAAAAGCTCAAAGGAGCCTTAGGACATAGACACCAAAAAGGCAATGCTTATTGACTCTCTTTCCTGCTAATACTTAATGCAAAACCAACACTGGATGACCTAAGTCCGATAAGCTATCCACACTTAAAGTCTTTAATAAACAGAGCTCCTTTCTTAAGTCTCTGAGGGCCTGTGTGAATGTTATAATACACTCAATTAACAAACAAGGTGGTTGAAACATCACCACACACAATTCTATTGTGCCAAGAGAAAAATAATTATACTGGCAGAATTTCAATGCTGTCCAATTATGAAATATAAGCACATGTCACCTCTATACTTCTAAGAGAACCTGTAAGCACAAGTAAGTTAGAATGGTGTAAGGCAAAAGTTGTTTCTACATTACTAGACTATTGTGCAATTCATTTTCTTTTCCTTTGTGTGTCACCTTAGTTATTTTTGTGCTCTGATTGAGCCTACCTTAATGATCTATCATGCAATAATAAAACCACATACCATTGAACAAAATTCTATTTATATATTATTTATATTCTATATGCCAATGGAATTTGAAATATGTAGCTGAATATTAAAACTTAAAATATTAATTAATAATCATTTGGTTAAAAATGCCTTACTCTACTCTAGCTAAGAAGTTTCCTGGAGCTTTTTAAAAAGACCCAGATTTTCCACCTTTTTCATACTTCTAACTCAAGCAAAGTTCAACTTGAGTCTCAATACATTTTTGAAAGTCCTAGTGAATATTATACGATATCTCAAAGCAACTCAGAAGTACTTCATGTAACACTTTAATCAAGTTTATATCTGAGAGTTTTCTGAAACAGTTTCCAACCTTGAGCTAGTATCTCACTGTCAATTAGTAAATGTTTCACTTGGTTTTCATCCTCTTTACTAAGTCAATGCGTCATATAACTCTCTTTAGCTCATATCCCATTATATACAAGTGTGAAGTGAAATTCTCTCTAATTAGATCATATTGTATGACATATATACTTACATTGTTATATTACATAAATATTCATATATACACACACATATATATATACATATATATACATATATATGTTATGCAACATGTCACTGGAGGAAAAAGAACAGAAGGAAAAGCCTACCTCCACCATTGGTGTAGGTCAGGTATGGGAATCTCCACACATTTCCCAATCCCACTGCATATCCAACCATAGATAGAAGATAATCTGATTTTTTGGACCAGTTGCCACGGTCCATATTTTCATCATTTGCACCAACATGGAAGTTCTCAGATGAAGCCGTCACTTTCTAAAGAAGGAAAAAATTATCAATATCATCCCTTTCTGTTAAGAATTCAAAAGACACATAATTTCACAAGTCCCCAGAGTTGTAGAAAGTGGGGTGGCTGTGAAAAACTCATGGGGCATTCTTTTCAAAATCTAGGAGATTTCTTCCATCCAAGTACTAACCATAGACAAAACTTCTGCTGGTAGCTACCTTGTTTTTGTCTTGCAACTGTAATTTTATTTTCTTTTGTAAAAATAAGCTAGTAGTATAAATTGCTCCAGAAATCATAAAATTGAAATGTAATACACACAGAAGAAGCTTGTGAGGTTGGAGAGGGAGGGACAGAGGGTCTTAGAATTTTGGCAGATTGTACTAGCACCAACTGAGGTCACAGGAGCCAGACAGTGAGAACCGGGTTCGGCCTGCCACTCTGAGACTGCGAGGTGGGAAAACTCAACTGGGCACCAGACAGGAACATAGACTTCTTGGAGGCAGGTACCTTGAGTCCCTTTGAATGCAGGGGTGGGTAGCTATTTTACTTAGCATTTCCTTCTTTGAATTAAAGAAATCTTAAGTAGATACTTTTACTGCCCCTTCAACTATCCGAAGTTTAATGTCACACCAACATGAAGGGCAAATGAAAGTAGACAAGTCAAGTGTCAAATACAATAGATTTGAATATAAATTAGGAAGAATCAACATTCCAGAGATTATAGCAGATCATTGAGAAGTATTAAATGTAGATTCCAATTAGATGAAAATCAGTCCACACATTTTTTATGTGCTGATAGCTTGCCTCCCTGCCTTATAGCACATAATTACTGTTTTCCAAAAATCATGGAATAATATGCAGAGACAAGTTTTCCTGTCCCACCAGGAGAAGTAACTCTTTCTGTGTGTGTGTGTGTGTGTGTGTGTGTGTGTGTGTGTGTGTACCTTGTACCTGTCTCTGTCTCTGTCTCTCATTTTCTCCTTCTCCCTCTACTTGGGGAGGGGTTCTCTTCCAACCTGTCAGCTGCTTGAGTATGGAATGCTCCCAGGGTCAGATAAGGACAGTTCATTTCTCTGCAGCATATGAATACAGTGTAGAGAAACAGAAAGAACAGCCTTCTGTAGGTGTTCCCAAGGAACAGGGTGAGGTGCTCCTAAGTCTCCTAAATACCAGCATAAAAGTTGTTTTTCACATCGACTTTGTGGGAACATAGCAGGCATACTTGAGAAGAGTTGAAGAGAAAGAAATATGTAGAAAAGGAACGGCTACAGAAAGCATAAGCATAATTTGAGATTTCTCCGCCCCCCCAATTGTTTTTCTTGTCTGTCCCTCTACACCTCCAGAAGCTGCCAGACCCCTACCTCCTTCTCTCTGCACTTGAAGAAGCTCGGGCACTTCAATCTGTCCATGGTTCACTCACTCCCTTGGCTCTCCGCCTTGCCTCTTCTCACAGTCAGGCTGAGCTCGACTGGTGGCAGGTGCACACTCCCCCGTTGCTACCTGCCAAAGTGAGCCACCTTGCCCAGGGGTGGGGCCATTTATGGAGGGAAGCTCTCTCTCCTCCCACTCCCTGACGCCCAGTCCTTTCAATTACCGGAAGGGACCAAAGTGAGCCTCTGGTTTTTCCCCCAGGTAATCCTGAATGTAGCAATTCCCTGCCCCAGCCTTAGGAAAAAAGGGCTGGGCTGTGAGCGAGCTGTGCAGCCAAAGAAGACTGACAACTTTGACTCAGAGCTGTGCAGGTGCCTTAGCAATCTTGCCTTCTTTCCTGGATACCTGACTTCTCCTAAACTTGCTTCTCAGTCAGGTCTCTGTCCTGAGGCCAAGTGCTGATCTCCCCTGATGCTGCCGGTGGAGAGACCCAATCTGTGGGGCTCATGTTGTTTTGCTATGAATTTTGTGAACAGACCAGACAGCTCTGGGCTTCTGATTGTCCCAAGTTTTGCCCCTCAGTAAAAAGCCCTTCGTCACGTGGGTCAAATGCTGCTCCCAAAGGGGAAAGCCCCTGAATTGGGCACCTTGAAATGTAGCCAGTTAAGATAAAATTACCCAGCTGCCTGAAAAGAGCGACTTTGAATCTATGTCTTGAGCTCCTTTCTCAGCCTTTGGGACAGTTTTGCCTTTTACAAGGATTTCTTTGTGTGGTATTTCAAAGAAGCCAAACACAAACAAATTATTGAGCAGGTTTATGGGAAATCCGAACCCTAACAAAGGACTTCACTCAGCCAAGAAAGGTGAGGCCTAGAAAGTAAACTTTAAGGAAACAGCCTGGGTTACCACAGAGAAGAGCTTTACTGTAATTCTGATCATGAGTATAGCATCTCCATCAAAAATTCAAAAAAATCTACACTCACCCTGACCACATGGTCAGTTTTTACCAAACTGTATAAATTCATGCAAACCAAGGAACCAGCAGAGAGTCACATTGTCATCTATGTATAGTTCCTTTGTCCCATGCTAGCTGACAATAATTTTCCATTTGCAAAAGAAATATGCCCCCAGGGGATCAGGCCTATAAAGTAAAGTAGAGATGGATATAGAGAGATTGTGAGCAGAATGTATCAATGCCTTGACCTTGGTGATGACTATCACACAAGCTGGTTTGGGATATTATATGCACACATACTTACATCACACATAAACATAAATATATGTGGAGATAAAAAAGCCTTCAAATGCCCCCTTAATAGTATTTTAGATTACTGTTATGACATAAAGACTAAGAAAGAGGAATTATTAGCCTATCTTAGCTATAGAAGAAAAGGTAGTGTGAAGGGCTTTATAAAATAGCAAAATAGTAAATCAAACAATGTTCACCCAATGATCAAAGTCTCATAGAAAGGAAAGTAACCCACCATGGGCCAGTGTAAACAACTGGTAACCAAGGAAGTAGAAGAAGAAAATAATTCATAACAGCAGGTAAATTGTGGGGAATACAACATATATAGAACAGGCAACATTACACAGTAGAGAAGTTTCAGTCACTATTGAGATTAGAACAACTAAGGCACAAAATTTACAATAAAAGGTATTTTAGTGAATATGTATTTTGTGGTTGATTGGGAAAGAACATTTGTCCCATTACTAGGCATGGCATTTCGTGACCTGCCTAATGCCTACATATTTGCATGATAGCATCTCTTGTCATTCCTTGTCACTAACTCTTAAGCTTGTGTGTCCTACCCTGTATGTGGTGTTCCTCACCTATGTGACTTTACTCATGTTATTTTTTTTTCTTCTGGAAATTCCCATCCTCCTCTATATTTGGTAAACTACTACTCAGTCATCCTTTAAACTTGTGCTTCACTGTCATCTTCTCTGAACCTTTCCACAGAGTTAGATTTCGATGCTTCTCTTCTGTGTTTCTATGCTACCCTCCATTCTTGTGAAATTGTGTTCTTCGAGTTCAAGAAGCCTCCTTAGATTCTAAGTACCAGTGCCCAGTACAGTTCAGCAAGTGAATATCATTTGACTAAGACATGTGTGTGGTAATATGGTCTTGTAATCCTACTACTTGAGAGATTGAGGCAGGAGGAGCAGGAGTTTAATGTCATCCTTGTCTACACAAGGAGTTCAAGACCTGTCTGGGTTACATGGCATTTTATTTCAAAACAAACAAAAATGTGACTCAGTTAGGCCCTTTAATGACTTTACTACCAAAGCAAAGGAAAGCAAAACTAGTGTCAGGAATTCACTATCCAAGACAAGAGACATTGCTCAGCAGTTAAGAGGATTTGTTGTTCTGGCAGATGACGCAGGTTTACGTCTCAGCACCCACATTAGGCAGCTCACAACTCTCTGTAACCCCAACTCTAGACGATCCAATGCCTTATTCTCATCTCCTAGAGCACCTGCACCTACAAGGTACACATCCAGACAATCAGGCACATAAACATCCAAAACAAGTATTTTTTAGAGGAGTTCATTTCCAAGACATCATGTAGTGATAGAGAAATATTTTGTCTCATTTTGGGGTCTAACATATCAATTGAACAAACCACAGTTGTGAAGTGTGTATCTGGAAATTAGAAGGAAGATAGAAGTGGAGCTATGAAAACATCTAGAGGGTAAAGGTGCTTGCCAACAAGCCTGATGTCCTAAGTTCAATCCTCAGGACCTACCTGGTGATAAGGAAAAAACATACTCCTAAAAGTCATTTTCTAACTTCCATATATGCATAGTGTCACACACATATGCATGAACATACACACGTGCATGAGTACATTCACACAAATAAATTAAGTTTTAACTATAGAAAATGACTGGACAAAAGAGACAGAGAAGCACAGAAACACATTCACAGGGAATATCAATGAGCACATGCGGGATCTCTTAAGAGAAATATGTTGATAGTTGGAGTAACAAGAAATAAGGTTGGAGAAAGAGTGGATGGACATGGGCTGTGCAATGAAAACCTAAGCAATGGTCCAACAGGCAATAGCAAACTGATGACAAGCTCTGGTTTGGCTGTGAAAAAAAAAAAAAACCTAAGTGAAAAGTAATAACCCTTATTTACTGGGTTGTATAGTGCTGAGTTTTCAACTAAGGTCTTTCTCTTCCTTAATACATAAACAGAATATAAAGGTCTTACTGTTAGAAATAGGAAGATTTCTTTAAAAGTAAGTTGCCAGCAAGTGAAGATCCATTTCTAACTATAATTTTGTTCAGGAGACAAGGCTTATTTTCAAAAAAAAAAAAAAAAAAAAAAAAAAAAAACAAGATTTATTCACAAAAGATGGTCACAGGAATGCTTGTATAGCATGTGAAAGGTATTTGACTAAATTCTCAGAATCAGAGTGGGGGACATGGAGGAAGGGAAGGAGGGAAGGGCAGAGAAAATAAGAGAGAATGAGAAGAGAGAGAAAAGAGAGAGAGGCTATTAACTAGATCTTGCCATCAGAAAAAATATTATACCAATGAATAAATGAACAGATCATTCACACCATGCTCTCCTACAGAATATGAAGGCTAGCATGCCAAAGAAAGCTTGAAACAAAACAGTAGCTAGTGATGTCTAATCCATACCAGTTCTTTCTAAATTCAGGAGGTAAATCTCTAAAAGGTCATGATTTCTATTTTTACATTGGCTGTCACATACCACAATCCTTTCTTAAAGTTCAAACTAACTTTGTATGGAGGGGGGCATATATAACAAAAGTGCACAAGTTATGGCTGTACAACTTGATGAATTTTCACAAATCTCCTACTACTATCCAACTAGCAACATTTCAGGAAACAGTAATGCCAGCATATTAGAAGATTCTCTATTACCTTTTAACACTATAACTTTTGACAAATTGTGAGCTTTAGTACATGGAAAATGATAATGTATAGACTACATGAAAATTTATCTCTTACTTTTTCTTTTAGATTATTTTAATTCTTTTACTTTTATATACGTTGTTGTTTTGACTGCAGGTATGGCTGTATAAAGGCAATGGATTCCCCCTGGAATGGGAGTTACAGACAGTTGTGAGCTGTCATGTGGGTTCTGGGAATTGAACCCTGGTCCTCTGGAAGAGAAGCAGTGCTCTTAACCATTGTGCCATGTCTCCAGTCCCCTGTTTTTATTCTTAATTATGTGTTTTGTGCAGAGAGTATGTGCATGTATGTGCAGGTACCTATAGTATCTATAGACACCCAATGCCCCTAGAACTGGAGTTTTAGATCAGTTAGCATATTAAATGTTCTACTTAAATAAGAAGCTAAGGGCAACAACATCTTAGAAGATTTTCTGGGCATCCCTGAAGCATCAAGCTTGTTATTGAATTGGTGTTATGATAACATGAAATAATCAAGCATCACTTGATTTTCCATATCAAATAGAATATTACAAATGGAATTAAATTATATTTAACTTCTTTCTCAGTGAGACTAATATATGTCTCTGTGTGTAGTCTTTGTAAAAGATACAGCTTAGTCTACCTCTGTGCCTTCATTCTATGTGTGTCTCACATTGAGAATTTACAGGAGCCAACTCTGCAAAGTTGAGATGAAGCTGAGGCATATGAGCACAGTCAATCCTGGGTGCTCCAGGACAGCTAGATTCAAATCCAGACACATTTTCTCCAAAATATTACAGACAAAGAGTTTGGTACCTAAGGAACACATAGATGTACAGATAGCCATCAGACACAGCATACCATTTGCCTAAATCTCTTTCACCAAACTAAATCCTTAATGCGACATATTTGAATTAATTAAACAATGGAGATGATTTAGCTTTACAATTTAGTTAGTTAGAAAATAAACTAAAAGCTTTTCCTTCTGGGGATAGAAAAGTCCTTCTTCGGTGCCACAATATCCGTTCTTTCCTTCACACTGAAACTGAGTATTAGTAGCCACTAGGCGTACTCTTTAAGTTGTTAGGACCAGAGAATACTTTGCCTTGACCTGGATACTTGAAGCTATTGTAAAGAGGCATAAATGAATACCAGTAACACAAGCATTTCTCCTTTTAAATGTATTGCTGTAAGAGATGCTTGTATCCAGTTTACACACACAGTAGTTAACTTTGTCAGAAATACATGCTGTGGCTTTAAATTTAGGCCCTTAAGAAAGTAGGAGGCTGAATGTCTTGCCTTCCCACCTAAGAAAATCATTGACTTCATATGTTCTTGTAAGCTTCACATTGTTCTTGTGAGCTGCTTGAAAAGTAACCATGACAATTCCACTATGGACCTTACTCATAATCTTTCTAATAGATTAACATGAAGAGATAAAAATGAATCAAAACATACGAGCTGCTAATATTGTGTTAATGTACAATCGTTTTCACTCTCTTTCCATTCTAAAGCATTGTAAAAGGAAGTGTACAAAGCAATCATGTAAAAAAAAAAAAGTCCAGCTTTCATTTTTCTCACTTCACAGACACTCTCTAATGTGAAAGCGACTTGCAGTAGAATGTGAATGTGTGAGTAATACAATGTGATCTTATTTCTTGTTTGCCATGCCCCCAGCCAAGCTCTTTTTTGCTAAAATTGGCACCCAGAGGGCTATTCAAGGCATTCTTCATTAATGTGCTTTCTGTTCTTAATTGGTGTTATGGCCATTGTTTTGTTTGTACTTTAACACAGCCAGACAACATTGAACCTAATAGTAACAATGCGACGATCTGTAGCAGTAATAACTAACATTACCACCACCATAATATGAGCCTCTTTTGAACACCTACCATATACCATACCCTACATTAAGTGCTATTTTCTATCTTCAGAAGAGTTCTCCTCCCCAAAAGTGCTAGCTACCATTATTCCTATTTTTGCAGATGAACAAAACAGCCGCAGAGAAGTGAAGTAACTGTCTAAAATAGTAAAAGCTGAAAAATGTTGGGCTGGAATTCAGATTAGCTAACAAACCCTGACCTGTTCCCAAATAATTATACTGTGGTGTGTGAATGTGCCTCCTTCCCATTTTGGTGTTTTCTGATTATTCTCTAGCTTCTTTCCTGCCACTCAACATTCCTCCCTCTGGGTTACTTCTTCTACTGAGCCTCGCCTTACCCAGTCCTTGTTCCAAACTATTTTCCCTTCCTAGGTAGGCTTCCCTCTTCTATCCCTCCCCTTCTCAGGCTCCCCTTAAAACACAAACAAATGGCAATTAGAATGCACCACCAGGCTGAATAGATAACAGCTTAATGCTCACTGGTGTCTCTCTGCTAGTCAGGGTATCTTTCTTGGGAAACTCCTGAAGGGCACAAGGATGATCCCATGTATAAGCCCACTGAATCTATTTCTTTGGTTTTTTTGCCTACAGCCAGAGATTAGTTTATAATAAGCATACCCACGAGAAAAGTTACAAATAAAGTGAAGTACTTCTCTGTAGCTGGCACTCGTACAGTCCTTCATACACCAATCATTTACTAGCTCTGGGTGCCTGTGACCCTGTGTTATTGGGATATTGTTGTTTTCGGGCCAAAGCTGTGATACACCTGTCCTGTAATTACACAACACCAGCTAATGCCTCGGTGTGGGTTATGGCCTGACTCACTTGTTTAAAGCTTTTGTGTCTAGAAATGAAGGAAGCTGTGTAATTAAAACTTGCAAGAAAATATTACTTGAGAATACAGAAAATTAAAAGCCTCTTTAATACATTGCTAAGTCCTTTGACCAACTGTAGCTACTCATTCCAATGATGTTCACTGAGGGATATAGGTCTATTTGTCTAAATGGTTAAGAAAAAAATACTCATTTTGCTGGTATGAAAAGAAAGCTAGGGATCAATAAAATGCAAATTTTATGACACATTGCTTACTCTAACTAGATAGCTTCTTGGAAATATCCAGTTCATCAAGCAGCTGTAGGTACAAAAATGGGCTTTTTCTAAGTACTTCCTTATTCATTTCCTTTTTCTTTTCTTCAGAAAGAGGTTTCATTTGGCCTAGCTCACCAAGTAGGCAAGGATGACCTTGAACTTCTGATCCTCCTGTGTCCACTCCCAAAGTGCAGGGATTGCAGCTACTAGGCCTTGTTTATTCAGTGCTACAGTTTTGTACATGCTAGGCAAGCACTCTGTAAACTGAGCTATATCCCCAGCCTCACACCTCATCTCTAATATCTAAAAACACTTTCTCATCTTGTCACTTTTATATATTGAAAAATCCAAGCCAACCCTTCTACCCTTTTGTGTTCCCACTCCTTCCTGTTCACCCCACCCCAGTCCCTACTGACTACTATCCTACTCTGTTTTATGAGATTGCCAGTTCTGGCTTTCCACAATAGAATAAGGTAGCAACTGTCTACAATTGTATGCCTATGGGAGTGTACAATTTCTTGAGTTTATAGGGTTTGAAACGAAGCGGAGGCTGATACTTACAGGGAATGCATTCCGAGATAAACCCTCAACTATTTATTTTTATTATTTTAGTTTGAAAGAAGGTCTCACTAAGTTGCCCAGGATGGCTTCAAATTTGCTGTGTAGTTCATGCCAGCCTTGCACTTGCAATCCTCCCTATCCTTAGTAGCAGAGATGGTAACCATCACCACAAGTCAAGCAAATAATCAAACTAACAAGATGAGTACTAAGTGTCCAATGCTTAGACATGATTAACATTGGAGGAGAAGGAAGTATTCATTATATGACTAAAATCAATACTTGTTTATTGACTTTTCACTCTGCATTAAATAAACATGAACAATTCTTATAAATCAATGAAAACCTCTAAGTAGCCAGGCATGGTGGTACATACCTTTCATCCAAGCACTTGGGAGGTGGGGGGGGATGGCCTCTGTGAATTTAAGCAGCCTGGGCTGCTTAAGGAGACCTTGTGTCAAAACAAATATTTAAAGGAAAAAATCAGAAAGACTTTAGCCTGGTATCACCTTATATTAAAATATTTGTTCAGACCAGTGAGATGACACATAGGGTAGAGGTACCTGTTACTCATAAACTCAATTCCTGGGCCAATGGTGGAAGGAGAGAACTGACTCCCAGCAATTGTCCTCTTTTCTACACATGCACACGAACATTACACACACACACACACACACACTAGTGATGATGACGATATTATTTTTAAAACAAAATAGTCCAATAAAAAATTAAAAGTTTAAGTGCATGTAGCTCACTGTCTGTCTTCCTATCCCACTGCTACTGCCATGCTTCATTTCAAGGAGCTTGGCAAAGTTAAGGAATACAAATTGCTCTTTGATTTCTTACCTGTCTTAGAGAGTCCTGTTCTCTTCTGCAGGGTCAGAGGTGGGAAGAGTTATTGGCACAACCTGCGCTCACTGTCACCAAATCGCTGGCTACAAATGTCTGGTCATCAATGCCCACTACATGACAAAGATACATGTGTATGGGAAGTTTTGGGGGCTGTGTAAGCATGCAGTTTCTGCTGCATTTTTCTGGGACATCAAATTTCAACCACTTGGGCTAGAGGTATTGTTCAAAACAAACTTGCTTTTGAAAATATTATGAACTCGTTGATGTTTCTCTCAGCTTCCTTATCTTATGATCTTCAGAGGACCTCTGGCTGCAGAAAATACTTCCATCCATTAGCATCCCTCTTGAGTTACATATTAGCCAGAAAATTCAACCCTGGATCCCTTTGGTAATCCACTTGGCCAATAGGAAACATGTGCATGCTTTTGATACCAAACTTGAGTTCAGGCTGTTCTACTGACACCCCCATTCTTTATTCTGCCATCTAATATTTTCCTTTTTTTTTTTTTTTAACTAGCCATACAGAACTAAAAGGTCCTACTAGATAAGCAGTGGTTAAAAACAAAAACATGCCAATACCTCCTTTTCTCCAGGGAAGCAGTTATGTTGCTTTCCCCTTACTAGCTTTGAAATGCTTTAAGAAGAAAAGGTAAAGACCATGACACACATGTTTTACCATATAAATTATCATATCAGCTTCCTAATAACACCATGAAAAAAAGAGGAAAGAGGTCAGTGTCTCCTTTTCCCATAGTGAGAACCTAAAGCACAAGGAGTCTACTATTGTCTAGTATCCTATAAGGTATTTCATTTTCAACTCTTTTCAAGTACTAAACAGATGGCTCATTAGCTGAACTGACTTGATATTTTTACATATTTTTTCTTCGTTTACATATCAATCCCAGTTCCCTCTACCTCCCATCCTCCCATGCTTCCCACAAGCCCCCATCCCATCTCCCATCCACTCCCCCAGGGAGGGTAAGGCCTTCAATAAGGGATCATCAAAGTCCTGACTTGCTATTCTTCTTTTTTTCTTATTTTACATATCAATGCCAGTTCCCTCTCCCTCCCTCTCTGCCTCCCTCCCTCCCATGCCCCCTGCCCCAACCACCTTCCCATTCTATCCCCTACCCCACTCCACAGGTAGGATGATGCCTTCCATGAGAGATCATCAAAATCTGTTAAGGCATTTGGAATACAGACTAGGCCCTCCCACCCCCCACCCCCGCCTCTAGGCTAAGGGAGTGTCCCTCCATGGGGAATGTGCTCCCAAAATCCTTTCCTGCATCAGGGATACATCCAGGTTTCACTGTCAGGGGTCCCTTAGACGGCCCAGGCCTTCTAACTGAGACCCACATTCAGGGGTTCTGAGTTGGTCCAATGGTGGTTTCCCAGCTACCAGTCTTGGGGCCCATGAGCTCCCCCTTGTTCAGGTCAGCTGTCTCTGTGGGTTTCTGTAACCTGGTCTTGACCCCTTTTCTTATCACTCCTCTCTCTCTCTGCAACTGGATTCCAGGAGTTTGGCTCAGTGTTTAGCTGTAGGTGTCTTCTTCTGTTTCTATCAGCTACTAGATGAGGGCTCTATGATGGCATATAAGTTAGTTATCAATGTCATTATCAGGGAAGGGCATTTATGGTAGCCTTTCCACCATTGCTCAGATTGTTAGTTGGGGTCATCCTTGTAGGTCTCTGGACATTTCTCTAGAGTCAGTTTTCTCTTCAAACCTATAAAGGCTCCCTCTATTATGGTATCTCATTTTTTTCCTAGTCCCACATGTTCTCCTCTCCTCCCCTTCTCTTTCTCCTAACTCCCTACCCACTCCCAATATGCTCAAGAGATCTTGTTCCTTTCCCCTTCTATGAGGGACCTTGCATGAATCTCTTCAGTTACTCCTTGTCTACGGCCATACCACCCTGTGCCTAAGAAGGAAACTTTAGGATTCCTATCAAGAGAAAGAAACTCCTGTGAATTTTCAAAGGTACCCATCTTAGTTTGTTTTCTTCAGCTAAAACAGAATATCACAAACTAGATCAATTGTAGCTCAGTATTTTCTTTAGTTGTGAGTTTTGGTGGCTGAGACGATCAAAAGCATGGCACTGGAATTTGTTGCATCCTAAAATTGTTGAAAGGAAGAAAGTCTGTACAAGACAGAGAGGAAATAAGGCAGAACTAATTTTTTAATCAGGACTTCAAACCAATATTAAAAGTATAAGAGCAGAATGCTCCAGAGCTAATTACCACCCCCCATACCATTACAATGGTGAGAAAATTTCAACATAAATTTTGAAGGGGACATATAAACCTCAGCCTAATCACCCAGCACCATTGCAAATTCCATTTTGTATGCAGTGTCCATTCTATACCTTACTCTGTCTGAGAATGACTGGAAGTGAAGAGAAACTGTAGGACTGGAAAGACATCTCAGCAGTTAAACACTCGTTGCTCCACTGAAGGACCTAGGATAGATTCCCAGCACCCAAATAGCAGCTCATCACCATCTATAACTCTAGTTCTGACAAATCCAGTACCCTCTTCTGGCCTCCTTTGGCACCACACAGCACCAAACATGTATGTGGTGCACAGACATACAAACAGACAAAACATCCAAACATAAGAACTAAAATGTTTTTCAATTTTTAAGAAGAGAAGCTGTAGACCCTACTGTCCTGTATCTCCAAACCTCTTCATGTTTTCTTCTGTAACAGAAGAAGAGGTGGAGGCAGGAAAATCAGAAATTCAAGGTCATCCTCATCTATTTACCAAGTTCCAGGCCTATATGAATACAAGAGATATGTCAAAAATAACATAAAATGAAAAAAGGAAAATTAGGAACATGTGCATAAATATATTACAAAAATCCTAAAAGCTATTATGCCAAAATAGCAAAGAATGAATTTTCTCCAGGCGATTAGATTATTAATTTTGCGTATGTGTTTCATATGTAAAACTATATTGCTCACTTTCATTTTGAACCTGTATTTTATCCTACATTCTGGAAAAGCAAACTGTGAAAGGGAACATAGAAATAAATGATAATGGAGTGAAATGGAAGGGCACACATGTAGGTACTTATGGACTAGGCATAGATAACCTGAGTCTATTCCTGGGATAATTTTATAATTCTTTATGTATTTAATTTTTTTGGTCCTGAAGAGATATCCAAGCAAATACCCACGGGGGAAAAAAGGCAATGATTAGAAACAGAAGTTCAAATTACACCAGTCCACTTTCTGATGTCCCTAGAAAGAATGAGGGTGATTTGTGCAGTTCCAGGTAACAGAATCCCCTAGAATCTACCCAGTCCATTGTTCTGTTTCCTCATCATACTGTTGTTTGGAAACTTATTGTCGTTTCATAAAAATTTGATTTCATTTCATATATTTTGATAATATTGATTCCCCTACAAATCCTCCTCACCTCCCTACCCACCCAACTTACAGTCTTTCCCTCTCTGAAATAACCAAAACCCAAAACAAACAAAAGTCAATGATGTAAAAAATAACAAAACAAAACAAAAATGCACACACACACACACACACAATAGGGCACAAACCACAGAGTCCATTTTGTGTTAGTCATCTACTCCTGGACTTAGAGCCTGCCCTGGTGTATGATTAATATGTCCAGTGACACTCATTCCATTGGAAAAAACTGATTTTCCCTTTCACAGCATATATCAATTGCAACTGATTAGGGGTGGGACTTAATGCCCACTTCCTCTTCTCAGTGCTGTTTTTTTTTTTTGTTGTTGTTGTTGTTTTTTTTTTTGTTTTGTTTTTTGTTTTTGTTTTCTGTTTTGAACCTATGCAGGGCTGTCACTATCTCTCTGCCAGTTCATATGTTGAATCTGACCTGTTGTGTCTAGGTGACACTTTTTCCTTGGAGTCATTCACCACCTCTGTCTGTTTTTGTTTTGTTTTGGTTTGGTTTATTTCCTGCTTCCTCTTCCTTGTAGAGTCCTGCGCCTTGAAGGAAAGGATTTGATGAAGATATCCCATTTATGACTGAGTGCTCCAAAGTCACTTATGCTCTATGCTTTGTCTAGCTGGGGTTCTACATTCAAGGAAACGGTATCTAGGACTGTTGAGTGTTTGCTGTGCTCCTCTCCACTTGGTGATAGGGATTATTAGAAGATGGGGGTATCATCCTCAAGGGCACACTTCTTTGCTGGCTAACTCTCTGTGGATATCATCCAAGGTAATGACTGGGGAGCTGAAGGGAGAGTGGTTATTTTGCCCTTTCTTTCACCCTTGTTTCCATCTCCCATACTGTCAATTGCTCACAGACAGTCTCAGCTAGTTGGCGCATGAAACTACTACAGTGTGGCAATTCCAGGATAGAAACTATATGCTGATTAGATAAATTGATAGTGCACGAACTTATTATTTAAATTAGAGACAGCTTGCTTGTTAACTTGTCCTTTCAAGAAGCTGTTGCTTTAGATTTTTCTCCAAGGATAGACAATACATTTTTTGCCCTCTTCTTTCCTAATGAGCAACAGGCCTACCCCTCAGTACTAAGAGAAAAGTTGGTTTTTATCAAATACTCTATGATAGCTCATGACTGGAATCCTAATTAAGGAAGAAAGATTGCTGTGAGTTTGAGGCTATTGTTGGCCAACTTATGATAAAAACAGATCCTATTGTCAAGAGAAAGTGGTCCAAAACTTCATAGCATATAGGATGTGCATTACCTACTATTATGGAAGTTATCTGTTTGTTTATATTCTTAATAAAGTAAAAATTCAGAGTAAAACAAAACCCTCTGTAACTTCTTCACCCAAACATCCCCACTAGTGTTTAGTATGTATACACATACAAAATTTATATTATAAAAGTCTTAGTAGTCATTTTTGTATTTGGTATTATTCTTTGAGCCTTTTTTGTTTGTTTTGTAGTTGTGTGGATTGAATTTATGACCTTGTATAAGCTAGACAAGAACTCTACCACTGTGCTATATCTTCAAGAATTTCTTATGTGTTGTCAGTCTATCCTTTAATGGCTAACCAACAGTTGGAGACCCTGAATGGGACTGAACTAGGCCCTCTACATGTGGGAGACAGTGGTGCCCCTGTCAGTGGAACCAGGATCTATCCCTGTTGCATGAGTTGGCTTTTTGCAGCCCATTCCCCATGGCTGAATGTCTTGCTCAGCCTTGATGCAGGGGGGAAGGGGCTTTGTCCTGCCTCAACTTGATGGGCCAAGCTTTGTTGACTCCCTCTCTGGGGAGAGGATGGGGGAATAAGGTGGGGGGAAGCAGGAGAAAGGGGTAGGGAGAACTGTGGTTGGTATGTAAAATAGAAAAAAAATTAAAAAAAGAATTTCTTTTTATCTTTTCTTTTGAAAAAGATATATCTAAGTTCCCCAGGCTGGCCTTGAACTTATGAGTCTCCTGCTTCAGCCTTTTAAGTAGCTTAAATTATAGATCTAGACCTATTACGAGTACTGATTTTAAGCTTTTGATATGTTAATTTATTTTAAAGTGGATTGAAAGAATTCAATTAGATGTGTTACATTTTTACAAATTGAGAATTCCTTCATTTCCTCATTGATACAATATTAAGATCAATATCTTTTTATAGATTGCTATTGATTAGTTTCTCAAGATACAGTCTTAGAACTGTAATTAATTATCAAATTACATGATGATTTTAAAGTTTCAAACATAAAAGTCAATTACCAATCTGAGTTGTGGAAATTTCCACTACTAAAAAGCATATCAGAATACATTGACTGAACCATGGGGCAATATTTTCAGTACAGTTCAGAGAAATCTTGACCATATCTCAAATTTATAAGTATACCAATTTGTTGGCATTCCATACTTAATGCAGTATACTACTCAGGACCATAAAGATTTTCTGCAGCTCTCTCTATATATTTATGGGGGGGGGAAGCTTTTGCTGTGGCCATGAACTCAAACTAGTAGTTTTATATCTAATGCCTCTTAGTTACAATACTGGACAACTCAACCCATACTATATATTTTATGAAAATGTAATAACAACTATAGCCCAAATTTTCATGTGAAAATGTTTACAAATGGCTACTGTAGTCTCAGAATGAAAAACAGACTGTCAAAAATATGGAAAGGGTAATGGACTAAGTTCTGTGCATTAGGTTTGGTAAATTAAATGAATTTTCTTGAGTGATAACAAATACTAAGAGTAGTGCTTCTCAATTCACATGCATAACCCCACCACCACCTTAATCGCCACAAAGCTGTTAAGTGGAATTTTCGGTATACTATTTTGTTGGTGGGCTAACCAATCCTTAGAGAAGCTAAGTGACTCTAGTCCAATAAAAATTACAGAGCCCCTGGTAAGATCCAGATCAGTGAAGCCCCCAAACTAGTTTGACTTCAGTATAGAAAAGCTAAGTTAAAGCAGAAAGGAGAATGTGGTGGCACACCCCTTTAATCCCCAGCACTTGGGATGCAGAGGCAGGTGGATCTTTGTGAGTCTAATGCCAGCCTGGGCAACAAAGTGAGTTTCAGGACAGTCAGTCTACACAGTGAGACCTTTTCTGATAAAAAAAAAAAAAGGTAAAACAGATATGATATCCTATGATCAAAACTTTACAATTATCTTTCAACATCTCATACTGTGTTGTGTTTGATATTCAGCCAAAACCTTTCTTCCAATAACCAATAATACTCTGGAAATATTCTAAAGATGGACTAAGCATATTGGCAATCCAGTCACCTAATAACCCAGTCCAACTATCCAAAATATGTTAAAGCTGCTCTGCAAAGGATGAAATGATGGATAGCTATGTTTTGTATTAGGTCTATCTCTAGATATACACTTTTATTATTTTACAGCATCAAGTAAGAATATCTCTCCACAGATACCTTTGCTGAAATTCACTGGTGTCTAAAGAGTTCTGGTAAATATCTGGAGGAAGAATTTTTCTATCTGTATGTCAGAGTATCATATAGTAAAGATCATAGTGTAATGCACGAATCATCTCCCTTCCTCTTCCTCCCGTGTAAGGAGTGGTTTTCTCTTCAGTTGTTTGTTTCTTGTTTACTTGAATAAATTATTACTAACTACTTGTTTGAGAATCCTATATATGTTTGTGAAGCAGTCTTTGGGACAGACAGCCCTTTTTGTCTACAGAAGCAATCTTAGGTGCACTAAAGTTGTTGGAATTTATAAGAGAGCAGCCTAGTTACAGAACTGGTATTGTTTCAGAAAAGTTCATATAAAACTATAAAACCATTCTCAAGCATGCAACTCATGATTATCCCTCCAAGAGACTATCTCAATACTAGCATTATTGATGTTTGAGCCATTTTCCTTTTTATAATGTATTGAAAATAATTTTCAGTTTTATTGAGATATGATGGGAAAAGGCACACATATTTGATGTGTACAACATTGGAAAAGGCACACATATTTGATGTGTACAACATTGGAAAATGATTACTACATAAGTTAATCAACAAATGCAGCACCTCACATAATGCTGTTGTTCAACATGTCCTTCAAATGCTTTGGAAACTTAACCCCCATACTATCAATGCAAAGAAGCTGGAAGCTAAATGGGTGGCTAGATCAGGAGAATTCCATTGGGAAAATACTCTCAGAATCTTTATTCCTGTAAATTGACTTTTCTACAAGAATTACAGGTAAAAGAGCTCCAGAGCTAGAGTGTGGTGGTAAAATATAATAATTTCAATATGGCATCCAAAGTTTACATGTAGCAAACATAATCTCCAATGCAATTAACTGAGACATTTAAGAAGAGGTTGGGTCAGGAAGTCTCAACCTTCATAAATTAATGAATGACATTCTTGTAGGACTAAGCTCTTCAAGAGATTAATTTGGCCCTTTGTCTGTTTTTCCCATTATATATGGTCCATCAATAAGACCCTCACAAGATTTTGACTCCCCCTAATCTTGAACTTTACAACCTCTATAGCTGTGAACTAGTAAGTCACAAATTTCTGTTCATTATAAGATACCTAATCCACATAATTGTAATAAAAAGCAAATTACTCCACCTGTAGTATTTCATTACATCGTAGAATATCTAACACATATGGTTCTCTCTCTCCCTGTGTGTGTGTGTGTATGTGTATGTGTGTGTGTGTGTGTGTGTGTGTGTGTGTGTGTGTGTGTGTAAATTTCAGATACACTTTCAGAAAAGTTCCAGTATACAATATATAACCATATTAATGATGCTGTATATTAGTCACTCAGAATGTTTTCATCCAGTCCCTGGCTATGATCCTCATGTGCATGTGTGCATAGGATATTCAGTCACATTTCTGGATCCTTCCCAATAGATACCAATAACGCATCAAGTTGAGAGTGTCAACATTTTTCCATATATTTGCAAACAAGTCTGGAGGAAGAAGAAAATGAACTTTAATATCTCCTCTTGCTAATTGATAACTAATGATCTCTGTAAGGAGTCTTCAATATGTTTATGCTGAGGTATTGCCTCAGATTTCCTTGAGATTGGGTATGAGAACAAAATTAATTACCAAGAAAGAAATCCATGGTTTGAGAAGAAAAGGATAAGAAGTTTGAAAGGAAGAGCTTCTGCTCTTTATTTGAAGCTTGAAGTTGGGGTTAAAGAAGAGAGAAACAAGCCTGGCATGATGGTGCATGCCTTTAATCCCAGTACTTGGGAGACAGAAGCAAGTGGGTCTCTGTAAGTTCAAGGCCAACCTAGTCTACAGAGTGATTTCCAGGACAGCCAATTCTGTTACACAGAGAAACCATGTCTCAAAAAGGGGGGAAGAATAAGAGTAAAATGAAATCCATAATTCAGGCAAAAGGGTTTAAGTGGGTAGGGTATAGAAGGGTTGTATCTTACATGCTACAATAAGATATTTAACTCTAGTGCCCACAAATATGACTGACTGGCTTTCAAGATAGATCAATTAGAAGTCCCCTGTAGTACATCATTGAACAGCTTATTTAAGATTTCCTTTGCCAGTTTTCCTTTGTGTAGGAATATTCAAGTTAACAATTTAGGACAATATTATACTCCATAATTTCTTCTGTAGATGGATATGAAATTGCTTACCTGAAAGATTCTATTTCTCCTTGAAGGGTTACACATGCCTGTAATCCCAGAATTCGGGAGGCTGAAGCCAGAAGATCAAGAGTGCAAGGGAAGATCCGGCAACATACACAGACCTTGTTTCAAGAAAACATACATACATGCGTACATAGTGTGCATGCATTATTAAATAATAAATGCATCTGCACTGTGTTGGAATACTCACAAATTCCCTTTCCGTACTCATATGGGCCTTTGTGGGACTCTTGGTGCTCTAAACTTCCAACTGTGGACTAATCACTTAAGCAATCTGCTTCTCAGCTTTCTCTTATGTACAACGAGAACAAGGACATGGTACTTGTTTTACCAGATTGTTGTATGGATTCCTTACAAAATCATTTATAAAGTCCCAAACAGGTCAGGTGTCTCCAGTTATGTCAGCAACAACAAAAATGTCAGTTTAACTATTTCTTCTCACTTTCATATTTTGATTTGGAAAAAAAAAATCAGAAAAGTTTACTTTTATGAGCTAAGCCACAGATTCAGAACTTTACTGAGTATTCTTTTTTTTAGCAATTACCCCTGCCCAGATGGAATTTAACTTTCAAATTTGCATTAGAAAAATGGTTTCCTTAATTTTTACTTGTTGCACCAACACCTGAGGTTAGGTCACCAGCATAAGTCCCTGGTACAGCCCAGAGAACCAGTACTTCATTTGAGCCAGTGTACCCGGAAGTAGAAAGCTCCAGCCACTGTGGAACCACTACAAGGATTATTCAAATCTTCTGAGGTAAAAGATAGTGTAGCTGAGTCGAGCTGGCCTTTGGCCAGCAAAATCATGTTAGACCTGTTTGATTCATGTGTGGTTAAATGGGCTTGTGACAAAACACACAATTATGAGGCCAAAATGTTGACCTTTTGGGGACCACTGAGAAAAATCCAACTAAAATTTAAATATCAGAGTTGATGTGTATGTCCCAACTCTTTAAATCCAAGGTTCAAACACAAAGTAGGCAGTTAGAAATTTGAAGAGAGGAGAGAGAGAGACAGAGACAGAGACAGACAGAGAAACATCAGCTTCAACAGTGCACAGATTTGGTAGTGGCAAGCCATATGAATATGCACTATATCATTCAGTCATTCTGTTTTCATCCTCGTGTACAATGGCACTGCATCTAAGAACCCTTGAGGACTTTGAGAATAAAGTGAGAACGTTCTGTTCCTGACTCAGGTTCCCTAAGCCTCCGTTTCTTTGCAGACAGTACTACAAGAAAAAAAAGAAAGAAAGAAAAAAAAAAACATGCTGTACCTGGCAGAGGACAAAACACATACTGAACTTTGACAGTAGTCTCCTGGGCAGATCAAAAACAACCAGAAGTTTCTGCTGATGGATTAAATAATTACAACCTGAGGAAACCCTGAGCCATTTCTCTACCATCAGCCTATCTTGCTGGCCTGATTTAAATCAGCCCAGATTCCAGGGTTACTGTCAGAGTCTATATGATTTGTTCATGATTTTCAAGCATTTCTTTTCACATTGCTCTCACACTCAACAAGTGAAAGTAGAAAATTACTAAGAATATCACTAACCAAAACATAACGATTTAGTATATGAAAATTTAAGAGTTTTCAGAGTAGGCATTTGTTCTAAATAAACAGAAAATATCTTTAAAAATATCTGTCTAGGACCATCAAGTAGTGTCTGCTGCCAAGTCTGATGACCTGAGTTCGAGCTCTGCCACCCACACAGTGGACGGAAAGAACCAACTCCCAAAAGTTGTACTCTGACCTCCATACTCATGCTGTGACACACACATGAGAGTGAGAGAGAAAGAGACAGAGAGAGAGAGAATAAGTAAATTAAATGCAGTAAAATATTTTTAAACCTTAAAGTTTAACACACACAAAAAAAAAATCTGTGGTTGTAGCAGTGGCTCATGCCTCTAGTCAGCACTTAGGAAGCTAAGGCAAAGCACTTGAAATGAGTTTGAAACCAGCCTAAACTATATAGTAAATATGAGGCCAGCCAGAACAACATAAAACATCCCCATTTCGACCCCATTTCCCAAGATTTCATATATAGGCATATATGAGTGCATGTTGTTGCTTTCCTTATATTATATATTAGTTTTTGAAATTCAGTATATTTATGGGGAAACACGGATTAAGTATACAGCTCATTGAATTTTCTCAAAACAAACATACCCCTGTGTATTTATCATTGGTATTAATATTGTGAAACAAAACATCATGGCATTTCAGTGCTTTGTAAATCTCTCCATATCTCTCTATCTACAAACACTATCATGGCTCCTTCACTGTCTACTTGCCTTATATTTCCAAACTTTAAGTAAATGGTATTACAGAATATGAATTTGTTTTTTCTATCACCTTCTTTATGTCTCATAACCATTTATAAGATAAATCCGAGTGATAGCAGAGAGTTCCATTGTATAAATGTACAAATTATTCATTCATTAGAAACTTGATGAATATTTGGGTTGCTTCCAATACTTGGCTGTTAGAATTAAGGTTAGGAGCATTCCTTTATGTATATTTGACATATTCATGTTCACATTTTCTCTTGCATCTAATCAAGACAGGAATTAGTGGGTGGCTAAGGTACATTAGCTTAAGTATAGAGTCTAAGCAGTTTCCTGAGTGTGATGATATAAATGTACACCTGTGCCCCTAGCAGTTCAAGGAAGTCCCTGATGTTTTGCCTCCTCATGAATACTTGTTATCTGCCATTTGACAATAGCTTTCTGGATAATTGGATAATTTGCTTAATTGTGTGTATGTATATGTTGGTATGTGTTGTGATAACAGATGTCCACAATAGCTTTCTGATAGTTTGTTTAATTATGTGTATGTGTATGTTGGTATGTGTTGTGAGAGCAGATGCTCACAAAATCCAGAAGGGGGCATTGGATACCCTAGAACTGAAGTTACAGGCAGTTGTAAGTCAACTGACCTGGGTTCTGAGAGCCAAACTCAAGTCCACTGCAAGAGCAGCAAATGCTCTTAACCATTGAGCCATTTCTTCAGCCCCTCTGTGTGCTTTAATTTTCAATTTCCTGCCAACTGGTGATGTTGAGAAGTGTTTCATGTATCCAATGCCCATTTGAATATTTCCTCTTCAAAAGTATCTTATCAGGATTGGATATAGCTCAATGTTTGTAAGTGTTC